>NC_132926.1:23224085-23529385 GCF_047675955.1 Chlorocebus sabaeus
TCATAAAAATTAGAGAAAGTTGTAGCAAAGCCATCACTAATTTACCCAGGAAGTATATTAAGAAATTACATGCTTACAAGTTATTTATAAAATCCCGGACATGTTTGTTGATCTGATTAAAACAACACTAAGTACTTCCAGAAAAATTCCTTTCTAGATAAAAAGATCTGAGAAATCAGCATGATTATCAGATTTCTCTAATAAAAGAAAGGGTGTTGGAAAGAGTGAATTCCAGATAAGTCCTGTGTAATGCTCCTGAAAGCCATGAGGTCACCAGTAAATTAAAGTTGGATTTGGGGCCCAGAATCTGTTATAGCTGTTTGTATTCTCCAAGGCCAGACAGCTAGAAACAGGGCCGAGATCCTCAGGGAGTCTAAATCCTCTTCATGCAGCACTTGACACCGTTATTGCACCTCTGGAATCTAGGAGGTTTCCCTAATACATTTTGGGGGACTCTGCACGTCATGTGATAAAACTGCATTGTGAGTCTGTGACCGAAGATGAGATCATCTTTCTTAGCTCATCGTTTCAGGCAAGGGCCACCCTACCCATAGGTGGAGTAGCACAGAGTGCACTGTGATATGAAGAAAGGAGGAACTGAGATTTTATCGTGCAGTGATCCTGTGCCAGGCAGGGTGCTGGGTTCTTTCTTAAATCATCCAGTTAATCCTTACAGTGACCCTATAAGAAGGTCAGAGGGGGTAAGGCATATATCCAAGCTCACAGAGCTTAACAAATGGCAGATCCTGGAGTCATTCTGCTCTCCACAGGATGCCCTGTTCAGGGCTTTTTCCTCGACACCACACTGAGGGGTGTCAAGAGCTTCTCTTGCACTGGAAGATTATTTAGCTTTTTAGACTCAGGACTCAGAAGGGCCTTGGAGATTATATAGTCACAGAATCCTTCTGACACCTGTGCATTTGCTGCCAATTTCACAGCAGTTCTAAGCCAAGCATATGAACGTCCCCCTAGCATTGATCTGCTAGTGTGCCTAAAAGTTTCCCCTGCAGTGACTATTCCACATGAAACCATTGTCTCTTGTTAAATAAAATGTGACTCCAGGAAGATACCACTGATACTTAGGTTCAGATGATTTTATGCCGCTAGTAAGAATCCAAGGACAATGTGTTATTGGGGAGAAGTAGAAAAAGGAAAATCTGAGGCAGCACCTGGCACGCTCTTTCTCCAATTTTCTACCACTTACTCCCATTCCCCAAATTCTCCCATCAAGGAGGAAATGAACTCTGAGACAGAAGATGAGTTTTCTTCAAAGCTTGGCCAGGATGTAAGTGGATGCCTTATTGGGCAAAGCAGAGGGTAACCAATTAGAAGGCCCTGGCTTCTCTCGATTGATAGCTGACAACCCATTAGAGGGATCAGTGCTTTCTCTGTGTATTGCTGGAGTCTGAAAGTGTGATTCTCATGTCATTGATTCATTTCTGAAGTGTGAAATTCAGAATAAATTTTTGATAATCAAAATGAACTTAGAGAACCTTGTTGTTTAGCATTGTCTAGAGTGAAGAATTCTTGCCTAATGCAAAAAGTCATCCATGAATTTTCTGCCATATTAGTTTGAGCAAAACTGTGTTTTTTGCCCTACTGGATCTCTTAATGTAATGGCGTGTTTGGGATTTTGAGGTTGAAATGAATTTCTGATAAAATAACCATTCCAATGATAAAGTGTGAAATGGTAATGCAAGATCAGTCACTCTCATTATGAGGCCTCTGGCCAATATGATTATAAGTGTTAAAGCCAGGCAAAATCTTAGGGGTAGAGCTTAAAGAAATATTATACTTTATTCAAAAGGCACGCAAGGGATGTTCCAGAGTTGTCATTAGTAGATTATGATGTCAGGTGACAGCTCCTCAGGTTGTGTCACTCTTGCTTATGTTGTGTTTTCACAGCTCCCTTTAACAAGACACATTTAGACTTAGTGGGTTTTGTAAGTTGAAAGGCCTCTTGACTCTAAGATGAAGAGTTAAAAGAGGCTGAGGGTGGCTTGCTTGCTGGGTTTGGGCAAAACCATTCAACACAATAAGCAAATAATAACTGGAATCAGATCGCTCATTGTATTTATAGAAGATTAGAGTGTTCTTTGGTCTATTCATATTGTTGGAGTTTCCCATTTGTCTTTCCTTGGTAGGGAAGTTAAAGAGGAATCTCACAGTTATTTAAGTTGATGGGATAGAGATGTAGCTCATGTTGTTCTCCTTCTGAGACACACCCACCTGCAGGAAGGGGAATGATTAACCCACCACATGAGGGGGTTTGACTGAGGTGCAGGAACCAGCATAGAATGAGATAAGAGAACCCAAGTAACTCACCCATCTTCCCACCTGCTGTGATGATAACTGGGATCATTTATCCACAATGCTAAAAGTAACAGAGACAACCATAGGCACTTGCAAATTCCTTATCTGCCTGCCTATTTACCTAGGACAGACTTACATTTTGACTTGCCCTTTCGTCCCCAGTTGGACTGGAATTTGGGATGTTCCATCTGGTCTGTTTAATCCTTTAGATCTGACCGTGATCTAAGATGAAGTTTGTTCCTTGGTTTTGCTTTTGCTGGTTTGCGATCTTGGTTCTCGACTTAGACTTGAAAGGCTGGACATAGCCAGAGAGAGTGGCAGTGGTCATCTTTATACGTTGCAAGGTGCTTTCTCCTTGTTTCATTTTAAATTCAGAGCAATCCCTTGAACTCATAGGATGAGTATTGTTAGTTCCATTTTACAGACAAGAAAAGAAGGCTCAGAGTAGTGAAAGGACTTGCCCTTTGACTAGTTGATGTCTGCCTCCAAATATTTATTCCACTATTTTCTCTACTAATCATGGTATTTCTCATCACCATTGCTATGCCTGTGGGTAGAATTTTTATCCCTATTTTCAGAGGGAAAACACTAGGATTTTAAGAAACTTTTCCCCCTAGATAATCCATCGATTCAGTAGTTGTGCCAGATACCAAGCAGAGACCTCCTTGTAGGTCACACTCAATCCCTAACAAGTCTAAAAGAAACAGCCACGCATGGTGGCTCATGCCTGTAATCCTAGCACTTTGGGAGGCTGAGGTGGGTGGATTGCCTGAGCTCAGGAATTCGAGACCAGCCTGGGCAACACAGTGAAACCACATCTCTACTAAAATACAAAAAAATTAGCCAGGTGTGGCAGCATGCACCTGTAATCCCAGCTACTTGGGAGGCTAAGGCAAGAGAATCGCTTGAGCCCAGGAGGCAGAGGTTGGAGTGAGCCGAGATTGCTCCATTGCACTCTAGCCTGGGCAACAGAGTGAGACTCTGTCTCAAAAAAAATAAATAAATAAAAAATAAAAAAAAAAAGAAAAGAAAGAAAGAAATAGCAGGGCTCTTAATATACCCCTTAGTGGGGATAAATCCTATAGAATTACACTTCAGCAGCAAAATAGACAAGCACAGTAATTTTGGTGTGAAGTGTGCAAAGTCTTATTTACAGAACATCTCATGATGCTGTTCCCAGATGTCTTTTTAAAGAAATTTTTAGTTACATGCAAAGGAACTGAAAACCAGGAATATAATTGGTAAGAAATGTAAATCTGTCCAAAAAAAACAATTGCAACAACTTGATGAGATATATATTTTCTCAGCATCAGCATAAAAGAAAGAACATTCTGATCCAGAAATGGTATGTAAGTAAATAAACTTTAATTGGTTTGACAATGCCCCTTTTCCTGGCAGTGCCAAGAATCCTAGCATTATAATTACACAGTTCTGGGCAGACATGTGGTTTCCATTAAGAAAGACTTGTGATTGACTGAGTTCATGAGGCATGTCAGAAAAAACACATCAATGTCTTTATAAGAAGGGAAGAGAAATGGATCTAAATGTATTTATAACTTCACAAGATACACATTCATAAATAGTTTCAAAAGGGCATACATTTCTTTAATTCTGATGAAAAAAAAATCATTAGGGAAGCAATTGAGAACATTTTGGCCTCCATTGCTACATGAGCACAGTACAGTGACTTGCATTTAGGTAAGAGGAATACTTTTTTTTTTTTTTTTTTTGCCTTACAAGTATTTATTTAAGGATTCTGGAAGGCAAGTGTTGAGGAAAGTCTTAGTTGAATAAGCTGTTGCTTCATGGTTTAAATGTTCCCCAACCTCCTTTTTTCCTTTAAATGGATTCACCATTAACGAAAAGATTTTTCAGATCCATTCTCTTTTAGCCCCGTGTGGTGAGCCAGGCAGGACTTAGTAGCCCTTCTCCCCTCAACCCTACCACCATCTCAACTTTTTAATAGAGGAGGAAACTGAGTCTTGAGAAGTTGGTGAGTTGCTGAAGGTCTTATAGTTAGTAAATGCTTTTAATTTAAAATGTGTTGCACAAACTTTGGAGAGGGGTGAAATGGGCAGGCAGGGAGGGGATTTGTTCAGCCCTTGCATTGTGCAAATGCCGACACTCCACAGGTAACACAGAAACAACATAAGAAATGGTTTGAATTTTATATGCAAAAGGATAAAACTAGCTAGGTTGAGAAGGGTGCATTTCCTCCAAGAACATTTTAAACAAAAACCTAACGACTTGCCATAATCACCTAAAGTGACTAAAATATTGAATTGTTTATTTTTTGCTTTTGCATAAATACTTTTAAGATGACAAACATTTTTAGATCTGCCAAATACTGTCAACTTTTGGCAATGTTAACATCTCAGGCTTGATATATTTTCTTGACAGTAGAACAATTGTGTGTGTGTGTGTACTTTTTCTTTTCTTGAAAAACATTTTGTCAAGAAGTAGTGGCAAAACATGTGGTAGTGTTTTTAAAGAGACTATTTCTACAAAGACATCTCTTGCATAAAATATGAGATTTTTTAATTTAAAAAATAAATTTGCTTTATTCAATGGAATGTCTAAAGCTGTTTTGTGATTCAGATATTTTTAAGCAACCATCTGGTATGCTAGAATGAATATGAAAAATATTGCAGTCTGAAATTCATGAAACAATGGCCTATGATGTCATCAATAATAAAAATAACAATGAATGATAGCCTCTATTTATCAAGTGCTTTCTATGTGCCAGGCATTGTGCTCTGTGGAACATATTTCTTTAATTCTCTCATTAGTGCCAGGGGTAGGGATTATTAACTCTATTTTACAGACATAGAAATTAAAGTTTCGTAGTGTATTGCTCAAGATCACACAGATAGTACATAGCGGAGCAGGGCTTTATGATTCCCTCCCTTCCCTATGATGTCTGTTACTCTTTCTGCAGTTACTGGACATTAAGACATTGAGCAGGTCCTATGACTAAAGCTCAGTGTTGGGATCCATTAGTGCCGTTCTTACATACCATCTCTTGCTATCAATTGGCTCATCAGTGCTGAGAAAAATGGAAATTGATGGGTTTAATTGAGATTAGCCCATGTCTTGAGTGAGATTATCTCTGACATAGAAACTAAGAGAGTAAAGAGCCTTGACAGATCACATTATAGGCATAGTAGAGTTCTGTTATGAGCCTTGTCTCTATAGTTCTTATATAAAAAAGAAAAAGTGAAAACACATTTATGCAATTCCCATTAAGAGTCACTGTGGATAGGGATAGAAAAGGACAACAAGGCACAGGGAGACTAAGGGACTTGCTTGGTCACACAGCTGGTTTTTACTTGAATTGGGGCTGGAAGCAAGACTTTCTGACTTGGAGCCCAGTTCTGTATGGAATCACATTGGTTCTCAAAACCAAGCCTAGTGCTTATTTTCTGGGACTGTATGAGTGACATCACAATGAGAGCTGGTCTTTGTGTCATCACTCTTTGGTACCACAACCTTAGTTCAAGGCCTGTCTTATTGCAGTTGCCTTCTAACTTGATTTCCTGCTTAAAATAGTCTCCTCCTCTAATCCATTCCTCCACATTGCAGCTAGGGAGACCTTCTGTAAAGTGCCTCTTCTGTTGTGCCTTTCTCCAGTGAAGAAGCTTGAGCTGGCTTCACGAGCCAGGATTGCTGAATGTTGTTCCAAGGCCTTCCTGGTAGGAGCCCAGAGGCTGGTTTCCCTGGGATGTCCCCACAATGTGCTCCATCACCAGCAGAAGAGTGCTGTCCTGGTATCAGGGTGGTGTTTCTCTGACTGTGTTCTTTATGCTGCCCCACCTGCACCTTGACTGTACCCCTCAGTGTGCCACTCCCATGTTTAGAATCATTTCCACCCTGCCACAGGAGGTCCATGTTTTGCTCCCTCTTTGAAGCTTCCTGATCCGTCTCTTAATCAACCTCTTCAATGGTTTCTCTGAAGTGCTATTGTGTTTTGTTTGCATGTCTCATAACACACATCATTGTCCATCTTCTATTCTAGTTGCCTTTTCCATGTTTTATTCCCCCTGCTAAGACTGCAGGTTCCTGAAGGACTGTACCATCTAGAGTTTTGCATAGAAATAATGCACTCCGGCCGGGCGCAGTGGCTCATGTCTGTAATCCCAGCACTTTGGGAGGCTGAGGTGGGCGGATCATGAGGTCAGAAGATTGAGACCATCCTGGCTAACACGGTGAAACCCCATCTTTACTAAAAATACAAAAGATTAGCCGGGCGTGGTGGCGGGCACCTGTAGTCCCAGTTACACAGGAGGCTGAGGCAGGAGAATGGCGTGAACCTGGGAGGCGGAGGTTGCAGTGAGCTGAGATGGCGCCGCTGCACTCCAGCCTGGGCGACACAGCAAGACTCCGTCTCAAAAAAAAAAAAAAAAAAAAAAAAAAAAAAGAAAAGAAAAGAAAAAGAAATAATGCACTCCATAGCACTTGGCAGGGGAGGTCAGGCAGTCAATGGATACTGTCTGGAATAAGGGAAGGAGTGAGTTATAGCATGTCGGACATGCTGTTATAATAAATTAATATGTCTTGAATGAATGAACACATGAATGAATGGCTGTAATAGGCACTTGACCCCTTACAGATTTGAGAAAGGAGAGTAAGAGTGGAAGTTTTGAAGTTGTTACTGCTGATCCTCTCTTCTCATGGCCACTGTGCTCTTCTGACCATGAGCTGGGTTTGGAGCTGCACACAAACAGAAGAAGGCTTTAGTAAGGAAGGCTGTGTCCCCGCCAGGCTTCTGTCTGCCTTGATCACAGGGATGCCTGCAATTGGTTTTAAATGGTAGTGGATTACACTGATGGCTGTGACTAAGCACTTGTCTGAGGTTTTCCAAGAGCGTCACCATCACTTGTATCCATCATTTAACATGAGGAGGTTTGTGTTTGCTCTCCAGTCTGACAAGACATTGTCCATCATGTGGCTCAGGAGCAGCAATCTCCCACCCTAGCAGCCTCCTTTCAGGTCCGATTGTGCATTTTATTAAAAACCAAGCACAGCTCTCTGGCCTGGGGATTGAAGAGGAGGCTTTGCAGAAAGCCCTTCTCCAATTTGTTCTTTTCTGTTTCATGCTGGAACAAGAGAGGTACAGACTGTAGCTGTCCAGCTGCTGTGATATGGAGGGTTGTCACTCAATTAGGTGTTGGAGGTGGGTGGGAGGATTTGCTGGGTATCAGACAGCCAGGAAGTCAACACACATCTCCTGATATGCACCAGAGGCCTGGAAGCGTGCATGACACTGAAGGACATGTCAACGATGTTCCTCTGGGGCAGAGAAGAGGGCCTAAGCCTGCAGTGGGCAAGACCAGTGGCTGCCAGAGGGTTTTTTGTTGGAATTATGCAGGAGCTAATTCAACTGGAGATACCAACTGCTGAATGAGGCAAACAGGGAAGACCCCTTTGAGGGTTTAAAAAATTCTTTTCCCTCCTCTCTGTGTTATTTCATTGGCTATACTTTGCAAAATCTAAGCCAGAAGGAGAGACAAGGAGCAAAATATTTGAAGTAGGTATCTCTCCTTTGCATCAGCTAGGGGCAACCTGAACAGGCTATAGCCTCCTTGTCTATACACTTCTTGTCATATTTATATTATTATTGATAAATTCTGGGAGGCAGACTCAGAAGAACAATGGACCTATTTAAAGCCTCTTGGAATTGCATCAGTAGATACAATAGCAACCCTATCCCCTCAACTCTTCCCTTCAAAGATAGGATAGTGGGTGTATTAGGCAGAGTCCTTTGATTTACAAGCAATAGAAACTGACTCTTGACAACTTAAGCAAAGGGAAAGGGATTTATTGGAGAGTTTAGAAGTGAGAGGAGTTGAATCAGGAGGTGTTGGGAAGATGAGGATGTGAGGCAGTTCTGGGGCTATGGTGTAGTCTCTCAGGATGCTGCCTGGCAGAGGCCTGGACTCCTCCTTCTTCCTCCCCTGGGTCCCACTCTTCTCAAGAGTCAGTGTCTAGGGAAAGAATGGGAATGGCCTGACATGGTTATCAGTTCCCCTAAGACCATGAAGAATGGACCAGGAGCAGTTTACGAAAGGAAAAGTACAATTATAAAGAGAAAGAGGAGGCATTGGGTAGGAAAAATAACAGACATCCACCAGAATGGGCTAGGTCCATTGCAAATGGCTGGCTCATAGTTTCTTCTGTCTTTGTGACCAGAGGTATTCATTCATTCGCTCATCCATTCCACCTATTTTAAGCACCTACTATGATCCAGATAATGTGCTAGATGCTGAAAATACAGTGTTTAATAATCCAGTTGTCTGTGTTGTAAACGGTGCTGCAGAGACAGAGGAGCTGGGGAGAGTGGCCTGTTTTTTCCACAGTGCTGCTCCAGTGAGCCCCGGGGGGGACACCATTCCCAATCCTAGTAAGCGGGGGATATGCGTAGAAGGGGCTCTAGGCCTTTGACTTTCCTCCTTCAGAAAGTTCTCCATATTTTACTATCTAGTCTTGGTTGCAGTTGCTTCTAGTAATTTTTTCCTGTAAGTATGTATCTACATAATTTGCAACGTATTACTTCCAGTTCATTTATGTTTCTTCAGAAGGGTTCTTATATCTTTTTCCTGGGCAGTTAGTTGTGTTATGATCCCTATGAAATGTCTAGGCACCCATGGACACATGTAATGCTTCTACTTTTAGTGGTCTTCCCCATCCCCCACTTCCTCCTTGGAGTGTCTAGTAACTACACGAAACTACAAGAAAACAGAGTTATGGAGCCTATGTCTGTGTGAATTTGGACATCCTCTGAACCTTTTCCTGCCTTCATTCTCTTATCTGTCATACAAGGTAATCCCTGCCCTGCCTACCTCCTTGTATTGTTGGGAGGATCAAATGAAATAATGGGTATTAAAAGGCTTTGAAAAATTAAAAGTGTTCTTAAACCCCAAGGGCTTAAGATTCTATGGCTGAAGGCTAGAGGGCTTAACATGAGGAATGATGACCCCATAGTAAAGATAAGAAAAAAATGACAATAGTAGTGCAACTTATCTGGGGTTTATTATACTCCAGGCACTATGCTTGTGATGCCCACCCACTAGTGGCTATAGGAGATACTGATGCTATCTCCATTTACAGATGAAGAAACTGAGGCTCAGAAAAGTCAAATAGTGTGCCTAGGGGCATGTGGTTTGGTATATGTGTAAGCCTGAATTTTAATGAAAACCTGTCTACTTTATCTCTCCAACTGATGAATGAATGTTGTCCCTGTCTAACTCCCTCATATTTCTCAGATCTCTTAGTGCTAGGGTTGGAAGCTCCACAGTAGATGTGGGGTTAAAAATGTGGAAGCTGAAATTAGACAACCTCACTTCACATTTGTCTCTGACACCTCCTAGCTGTGTGATTGAAGTTGAGTTATTCAGCCTCTCTGAGCCTCAGATTCCTTATGTGAAATGGTGGCAATAGTAGTTCCTTATTTATAGGTGAGTTTAGCAGAAGTGCAAATGAAAAGTTATAGAAACAGTAATAATAATTACTATTATTTGGTTGAAAGAGTGATTAAATTTCTGAACTGGGGTCCAGGCAAAGATTATATAAATCTGGCAAGCCCAATAAAATGAGAGAGATTAAATTCTTAGGAATTTTCTTTCCCCTTCCCGCAACCTCACAACTGAGAAAAGTCCCCAAGTGGGTAGCTTCCTAACTTAATTTGGTCCTCAGATGCGTTTGGCTTGGTCGGCAGAATATTTTTTAAGAATTTGCATTTGATGCCAACATCATGAAATCAGGCTTCACGTTCAAATCCATATATCTGGCTGCTTTTATAAAATTGGAGAACGTATAATTATGGGCTCACATGCCTGCCCTGCAACCCCCAGCTGTTGCTGAGTATAGCTGCTCTCTTTACCTGGGGATGCAGCACTTCTGTGTGTTCCTGTAGGCATTTGAGTTTGAGGCCACTGCCTGAGAACCACCAGAGTCAGCCTAGGAAAACCTAGGGGAGGAGATAGAAGCGACTCTTTTTAATTTTAAAAAAAGTCTCGTCCTGAAATTGTACTTGTTCCCAATTTCATCCAGGACTTGTCATCAGCATTTACTTCCACCTAGTATACTAAAAAGTAGAGAGCAGCACCCCTTGTTGCAGACCAAGGAAGGGGGAGATAAAAGGGAAACCCAAAGAGAGAAGGACGGGAATCATGGTGTTTCTTAATTAAGCTGGGAAGGAGACAGGGGCTGGGAGCGGAATGGCTTATGGCTCAGCATTTATCATGCAACTCCCCGCTCCACCGGGGGCCTGTGCTGGACAGGAGAGCCAAGCTGCTCGGAATGGCTTTGCTGATGTGCCATTGCTGGGGTAAGTGGTTATTGATGAAGGGGCTTAAGTGGTATGTGCCCCAGAGCCCACGCTCCCAGCCTCTGCAGTGCACCCCATCTCCAGGAGCTTTGTTGCACAGTGCTGACCTTCTTGGGCCCTCTTGGCACCCAAGTCAAGGAATCATACCTTCTTCCTCCTCCCCTTCTCTCACACACTGAGCTAGGAGTTAGAGAGCTGGACTGTCTGTCCAGGCTTTCTGACTTTAGACTCTGATGCCTCTGCTTTAATGGCTTTATTACTGATCTGAGAAGTAGGCAAATAGCACATTAATGGCTTTTGTGGATAATAGTGATTTGGGAGATGTCACATCAGCAAAATTCAAAAAGGATATGTGGATCCAGAACTTTGAAAGAAAAGCAGGGGAAGGTTAAAAACAAACAAAAAAGTAAATGCAGGGAGAAAAGAGATCTTTGCATTTTAAAATTATTTTGAGTGCAATATTAAGCCTCAGAAGATTTTAGAGATCATTTCTCCCAATGGTTCTCTGCCCTGGACTTTTATTAGAATTTCCTGGGCATCTTTAAAGCAAATACTGATGTCTAGCCTTTGCCTCCAGAGATTGTGAAATAATCGGTATGGGGTAGAGCCCAACACTGGCATTTTCTAAAAGTTCCTCAGGTCATTGTAGTGCACAGTCAGATTGAAAACACTGATCTAACTTTTTCATCTTATGGTCAAGATAGGTGATGTCCAGTGACTTTCACACGGTTCCAAAGCTGGTTAGGCAGAACTACCACCAAAAATCCAGGTTGCCAGTTTTCAGCCGAGATGTTTATTTTACACCGGATTTCCTTGCAAACACTATTCTCGTATCACTTTCATGACTATTGCCATATCTTTATATCATCTGTACTGTTTTAAAAAATAACTGTATTTACATCAATTTACTCTTTAAACTTGAATTTATTTGAAAAGAAACTACAGTGCTGCAGTAAGTAGCAGTTCAGCCTCACCTGCCGTAGATGGAAGGTAACCACAAGATGAATTCAGTGAAAAGAAAGCAGCATTGGGCCGGGTTTGGTGCCTCATGCCTGTAATCCCAGCACTTTGGGAGGCTGAGGTGGGCAGATCACGAGGTCAGGAGATTGAGACCATCTTGGCTGACACACTGAAAACCCATCTCTACTAAAAATACAAAAAATTAGCCGAGCGTGGGGGCACACACCTGTAGTCCCAGCTACTAGAGGCTGAGGCAGGAGAATCACTTGAACCCAGGAGGCAGAGGCTGCAGTGAGCCAAGATTGCACCACTGCACTCCAGCCTGGGTGACAGAGTGCGACTCCATCTCAAAAAAAAGAAAGGAAGGAAGGAAGGAAGGAAGGAAGGAAGGAAGGAAGGAAGGAAGCAAGCAAGCAGCGTTGTTAGATTGTAGCTGGACACTGTTGCCTGCCAATGACTCTGGTAAACATGGAGATTGGCAAGTGGTAAGTGTTCCAGAAATACTAGCACCAAACTGAGACTCCCTTATTGATGTAATCAGAACAATTAAGAGAAAATCAAAAACTACACTCCTACTATGTGATTCCATATTATTTAAGGCTCATGTCCTTGCACTGTTAGAATTGTCCTGAGCACATTACTTGTACAGTTTTATTTCCCTTAACAAGTGATGGTAGTGCTTATATAATAAGCAAGGTAGTCTAAAACAAGGTCAGTATCTACAAAATGGAAAAATGAAGTATAAACTCAGGTCATTGAATAAGAGACTTGAGAAACCTAGAGAATAGAAGTTAGAAACATGAACTAATCATGAACAGAACCATAGAAATCAATTTTCAAATCAGGTGAGAATCTTAACATTTATGGTTTTGGCCACCATTGGTATATTGTTGTTAGCAGACATTGTAGGTAGTGGTCTCAACTAAAGCAATAAGTTGAATTTAGAGGAACTGAAAACTTTAAGAAGGGTTTCCTGAGATTTTGTTTTACTCTTTCTTTTGAGATTCCAGGTAAGATTTGGAAGTTTATAAGATTCATGGGAAATAAGCTCCTAACTGAAGGACTCAAATGTTATAACAGTAACCAGCATTTTAATTCTATTTTTTATTATGGAATTTCCACTGGAAGAGACATAGTTCTATATTCTTTATTTGGTTATACACACACACACACACGCACACACACACACACACACACAGTTGCAGGATGAGAATCTGCCCAGATAAACTACTAACATACTTTCAGGTACTTATACAAGTTACTATCCTAGGCCTGGAATCTATTCTAGGTTTTAGTTGAGCACATTATCTCAGATTTGGTCATACCTTCTCCCTCCCTCCATATCTCACTCCCACCCATGTGGTAGCATTCATTTTCCAAATTGAAACACTTGCTTCGTATTCCCTTTGATTTTTCCAAAGACATTAGAGCCAATAGGGAGTCTTAGCCATCCGGTCAATACTCTTTGATACATTTCCCTAAATGGCATGTTCTTCATGTCATTGCATCCATGCAATAATTAAATGTACCTTCAAACACTATTGAAAGTAGGTAGTCTTTGAGCTTATTGTTTGATTAGTTCAGGTTTGTCCTATAATTTCCCATCACTGTGCAATCAATACTACTCTAGACAACATTCCACCGATACTGGGAAAAGATGCCTCCTGCCTCCACGAGTGGATGCAGCAGAGTTCAAATTGTATTGTAAATTAGTCGTATTGGAAATATCAGTCAGTCATCCTTTCAGAGAACTTAATAAGTGAATATACCTCTTCAAAACACACTTTATATACAGAAAAAAAAAAAACCCTACATACTTCCTTGGGACCTACTGTTCCTTTCTTCTTTCATGTCTTCAGGTTAGTAAAAATTTCAACCAAATAAAAGATACAACTTTCTCAAGGTTCCTGCCAAAGAGAACCCTTATACTATTTTACCACCTTCTGGGCCATCACAGTAAATTTTTAAAATTTTTATACTTTAAGTTCTAGGGCACATGTGCACAATGTGCAGGTTTATTACATATGTATACATGTGCCATGTTGGTGTACTGCACCCATTAACTCGTTATTTACATTAGTTATATCTCCTAATGCTATCCCTTCCCCCTCCCCCCACCCCACAACAGGCCCTGGTGTGTGATGTTCCCTTTCCTGTGACCAAGTGTTCTCATTGTTCAATTCCTACCTATGAGTGAGAACATGCAGTGTTTGTTTTTTTTGTCCTTGTGATAGTTTGCTGAGAATGATGGTTTCCAGCTTCATCCATGTCCCTACAAATGACATGAACTCATCCTTTTTTATGACTGCATAGTATTCCATGGCGTATATGTGCCACATTTTCTTAATCCAGTCTATCATTGATGGACATTTGGGTTGGTTCCAAGTCTTTGCTATTGTGAATAGTGCCACAATAAACATACATGTGCATGTGTCTGTCTTTATAGTAGCATGATTTATAATCCTTTGGGTATATACCCAGTAATGGGATGACTGGGTCAAATGGCATTTCTAGTTCTAGATCCTTGAGGAATCGCCACACTGTCTTCCACAAGGGTTGAACCAGTTTATAGTCCCACCAACAGTGTAAAAGTGTTCCTATTTCTCCACATCCTCTCCAGCACCTGTTGTTTCCTGACTTTTTAATGATTGCCATTCTAACTGGTGTGAGATGGTATCTCATTGTGGTTTTGATTTGCATTTCTCTGCTGGCCAGTGATGATGAGCATTTTTTTCATGTATCACAGTAATTTGATTGAAATGAAAAACTGGTATTTTTCTGACAAGAGATCTACTAGAGAGCTGAAAGGGTAAGGGCTGAGGGAATCAGGATAAAGTGTGGCAGGTGGAGCCTGGTGCCAGGGCAGCAGATCCTGGGATAGCTTTGCCCTATGAGGTAACAAAGCAGTTCCTCATAGGGGAACAGACCAGAAGGATTCATAGTTTCTAACCATTCGTTTTGTTGGATTTCCTCCCAAGATAATTCTGGTTAAATCAAGAGTTTCATACGTAGGATGCTGAATGGGAATTTGACCCTTTTTAGGTCAAATATATATATACAGTATACATATATCTTTTGCTTTAAATACCAACAGGATTATATTCTCGGAATCAAGTGATCATGGATACTTTATTAAATTATATTTAGCTAGGGAGTTTTCAAAAAAAAAAGAAGCTGGACTTGTGATGGAAAAATTCAAGTACTGTGTAAAGCAAAAAGAATTAGACTGTGAATGCCTTGTCCACAGGGATTTTTATTTTGTTATTAATTCATCTTTTCAACAATATGTATCAGGTATCTTCAAGGTGCCAAGTGCTATGCTAGGATCTGGATGTATAACACTAAGTAAGGCAGACTAAAACGTTATGGCCCTCAGGTAATTTAATCTTGTTAATCTTTATATCCTTGTTGCCTGACACAGTGGCTGACATGCAAAAGTCCCTCAATAAATGACTGTTAACTTGAATGTGAAGTATGCCCAAGTGCATGCTTTTCATCTGTGTTTTTAAGCCTTGGTCAATCTGTACCTTTGATTGAGCCTTACTGTGCAAATAGTACTATTAGTAACAACTGTGGCAGCTAATGTTTATTTAATAAATGTCAAATGATTTATATTCATTAGCTCATTGTCTCAGGGCATTTATCTATTTGACCTAGGATTTCTAAAGATATTTTTAGGCAAGTTTAAAACCTATCTACCTTTTTTACAGAGTTTCAGTTAGTGTGTAGTTTGGTCTAGGCCATTTTAACTTATTTTGAATCCTCTTCCCCAAACCATAATTTGACAATGAAATCCCATTTTAAGCACATAGTGGGAACTCAAACACGGTCTGATTGAGTGAACTGGATGCAATTTTAAAACGATGTTATTGGGAGGCTTATCTGGCTAGATCATGAGTCAAGTCTCAGATCTTTACGATAATGATTGGAAGTCATTAGTCAATGCAGTTTTGCTATATGTGTCCTGGACCTTTAATTTTTTTTTTTTTAGTAAGATTCTAGCAGCACCGTTTTGATGAAATATTTAAAATAAAACAATAGTAACTGTTCTACATCAGTCAGTGCAGTTCTGCAAAGTAACTGTAGCTTCTTGCACCATTTTGCTAGGAGCTTGTGGATTATATTGTATGCACAACCAACAAAATAAAACCTTTAAAAATACAGAACTCAGAGTACTTGAATGTTTATAAAGTATTTTAAAATTAATTTTTAATGAGTTTTAATATTTTAATATTATACTGGATTTTAAGTAAGAAAGTTGTTCTTGTATTAGGCAGTGGTGTACAATATTACTTCATGGGATAATGTTTAATTAAAATATATTAATTTATGTGTTTGTTTATTAGCTCTATCCCTAAAGCAGAGAGAACCTCTTCACAATTTTATGAAAAATGTAAATGAGGGTTTTGGTACCACTAATACAGTTAAATTAGAATAGGTAAAAATGTATGCTTCTACTTTCATAACTTTATAAAAAAGAACTTTAAAATGTTGATTTGACATATAATAAAGATCAATTTTCAGTGAAAAGATTAAACTCCCATGAAAACAACCTTCTATTTTTCTAATTTCCTTTTGACTTTATTAGGTTTTACCTGATTTGTTCTTGTCTCAAAACATTTTCCCTTGTTTCTGTAATTATTGGAGTCATTTTGATGCAAGCATATTATAGTCAGATTTTTTTTTTTTTTTTTAACATTTGGAAATGGTTAGCTACCCTTGCTGAATATGGCCCATTTTGAGTATTGATGTAACAAATGAGAAACACCTTACTGAACAGTATATATTCTTTGCTGGTTTCTCCTACCCCCAACAAGATTTATGTTCCTCAAGATTTGGGCTTGGTTTTTGTAAACCTTTGCGGTGGTTTTAAATATTCATCATGTTTTAGAAATTAACAATTATAGCCTTAACCTTATTATGAAACTTATTTGCTTCTTTTTCCTTTTTAAAATAATTGTTTAAATCCCTTGATATAGGCAAGGAGAAAAAAAATGAGAAGGAATGTCATACTCCAGTTTTTCAGAGTTTTATTTAAGTGTTCTAGATCCAGTACACAAACACCTGCTGTTTTTACTGTTCTGGGTATCATAGAGACACCTTCAGTAGCAACATGTTTCTAGCAGAAAATAAAACAGATTCAAAATACATTAAAAGGGGGAATGCCGTGAGATATTTTCTCTCCATTCTTCCTTTGTTAGTTATTTATATTCACACATCTTCACTTCACTACATTCCTTAGTAAACAGCTTGCGGGTGGTTGATGTTTGTTAATGAACTGTCAATAAACACATGTTCTCTCGACTTCTTAAAAAACAGACTATATTGGGGGTGAGTGTGCTGGTTTCCAATTCCTGTTCACGCCATGGAGACAGAGAGAGGAGTCTTGGCTGCGGATCTGGCCTCAGAGCTGGGCACGGCTTGCGGTCACGTGGTGGAAGCACAGCTTTTGTGCAGGGAGGAAAGTGGCAGATTTTGATAGAGAGCGTGCCAGCAGTTATTAGGAAGAAATCGGGAAGTGTTTGGAAACAGGGCTGCTAGCATTCCCAACAAAGCTGGAGAAGTCTCTCCGAAGAACAAAAGGCAAGCTCACAGTCAGGGTGAGGACTTTTCTTCTCTGTTGACATATGAGATGTGAAGTGAGTCAGAGGCTGACCCAGGTTTGGAGAGAGGACAAATAATAATATCTTTGTTGAAGGAAATGGGGTCTAGTCATTTTCTTTTCTTCCTCCTGTTGTTATTCTTTCTTTAAAGCCTTCTCTTTTTCTCTCTATGGATGAACATCTCCACTCAAGTGTCTAATGAAGTCCTTCTGACTATAAAATACCAATGGAGAAGAACCTCAGTCATTTGGAAAAAACAAACAAACAAACAAAACAACCAAACCACTCCCAGTGACTTGTGGGTAGAGGAAAGCAATGATACTGCACCCAGAGAGTAAAGGCAGGGAAGGGGCCAGATGATGACCTTTTCATTTTTGGCACCATCCTAAAGTACAAATGAATAAGAGAATCTTAGAACAGCCTTAATGAAAACTATTTATTTATAATTTGATGAGCATTATTGCTGCCTTCTATTCTTTTTGAATCAAATTATCCCAAGAGCAACAATTCTGGAAATTTTTGCTTTAGAAAAAAAAAAAAAAAAAAAAGTTGAATTTCCCAGTATCCTTGTCTGCTTTTTTTTTTTTTTCTTAAAAATTTCATGCATTGTTAGGGAAGAAAAGTCTAGTCTAACTCACAAATGCATCCTTATTCTCATGTATATTTGATACCGGCCCCAGTCTAATCTGATAAAGTGCACTTTGCCTGTGGTGTCTTACAATAAGCTGGCTGCATTAGTGCCGGGAAAAATCAATACCGATTTATAATTTACCATCGCAAAAACCTATCACTTTTTATGACCCTCCATCCTGGCTCATTAATATTACATTAAAACACACACACCCACTGCAACAGGGGGAAATTGTAGCTTGTCAGGTTTACAGCCATAAAGAAACCTTTAATTGGGCTTGGTTTGGGAATTCAGGCACAGATTTTGTTTATTTCTTTTATTTTTAATGTATGATATTTACCTTAGTGAATTTTAAGATAATGCCTAATATACCTATCTATTTCTCTGAAAAGAATGGAGAAAAGCGTGTCACAGAAATTCTGACATCCACTTTCTTATAGATCTTATACATTTTAATAGTCTCTAATAGCATTCTTCTCCGTTTTTGTATAGTCTCCAAAGCTTTTTCACTTTCTTTTTTCTCTTTGTGTGAGTGTGGATTTCTTTATGCTGAAACATTTCAGCTGATGGTATTTCTCTTATCTTTTTGGCTTGTCATAGTTGATATTTATCCTTCCCACCTCAGATCAGGAAGAAGCTAAATGCCATCTTTTGCATTGTCTGTCTCTCAAAGAAAGGATGCATATTTGATTTTTCTTCTACACCAAATGGAGAATATACACTGACCCTGCTTGGAAACTGAGTGATTTTCCTAGTGCTTGTTCTTTCCCAAAAGAGAACTGTAGACTCTCTCACTCTCTCTGTGTGTGTGTGTGTGTGTGTGTGTGTGTATCTTCAATTCTTTTACCTTCAAGAAACCCCCAAAGAAAAATCAAACAATAGTCTTTCCTTAATCAAGCCTATTAAGCGACTTTGCCCTCATATGTTTTTAGACTTAAAAGTCTTATATCTAAATTCTTTCCAGATAATGTAAAAAAAAAAAAAATGATGTCACTGTTTATGTTGGCAGCGGCAAGGTGCTCTATTTATTTCATACTATTCAAATAGTTTCCAGGGAATTTTTCCTGTAAAAATCATGAAGAACTGACCTTACCACATGGTTTGCCCCTTTCCCTTGCTGCCTTAAAGGTTAAGGCTTCTGCCCCTTCCAACCTTAAAAAGAGGCAAAATGAAGTGTAAAGCAGAGCCAAATAAATAAATAAATAAGGGAAGGGGGAAATTCAGTGTGTTCTCAAGTGTGCAGTAGATCCACACCATGCAGCAAATACATGTCGTGATTGGGTTTTTAAAAGACGTCCGCCTGGCCCCTGACTGACAGGGCCTATTGATTTTTTAGGTTTCTGCCGTCATCGGTTTCCAGCCTCACAGCGGCCGCATGTCGGGGGTCAGGGCGCACCGGGGCGCAGTGAGCCAGCCCTCGCCACTTCCCAAAGTGAAGGGCCGCTGAAAGAAAATCAATCATGTCATAAGTGAGAAGCATCAAAAATTTTCCCCCTGTATGGCCAAGGCCCATCAGCCTGTCTCCACTCAGTAGCTAAGGTTAGGTATCTGTCAAGTCAGACTAGGTGAAAAGTATTAGAAATGCCAGTTAACCCACGGGTAGACTGTGCGGGTGTGAGGCAGCCTCTTCCCTTTGTCTGGCCATCCCGGGATGACAGGGTTGGTGTTTTCACTTCATTTTTGAGTCAGAATCACCCATTTTCCCTTCCTTTAGCCTTTGTGTGTGTGCATGTCTCTTTCTCTCTCCTCCCTCCTCCTAAGGCAGGGTGGGTTGAGGCCTGGTACCTTGTTTATTTAAGAAGCAGTAGAAAGTCAAAGTGGATGCGTTCCCAGGCAGCCCACTGGGAGGTCAGCACCATGGCCTTCTTACCAAGTCACAGAGTCTATTTCCCTAAATGAAGCAGACTTTTAACCACCCCTTTCATATCTTGCTGTGGAAATGCACATGACACAGATAAGTTTAATTGTGAAATTAATAGTGCACATCCCATGGTAGAAATTTTATTTGGCTACTGTGCTGATGTTTCTGAACTGATAGGACACTAAATTTTCTTCCTGTGCCACTAATTGGGAGAATGTATATTTTTAGTTCTCAGAGAAATGATCAGGAATATTCTGTTCATTTTTAAACACCTTTTTATATTTCTTACATTCCAAATCCATATCATGAGATTGCATAGTTTGTTGAAAGAAACCATATTAAGTGTCTAGCTTAAAGAAACCCTTTACATGTACTTTCTAATTCTGAGTTTGGTATTTAGTTTGCAAGATATAAATCATAGATTATGTGTTCTGTGAGAGAATGATAGGTTTTTATTAATATATTTTAGATTACTTTTTTTTTAATCAATAAGGTCCAAATGAATAGTTTTGCTTGCTTGTCTGTTTTGAGGGATAAGAAGGGTGGATTGGGGAACTGGCTGTCAGGCAGGCTTCACTTTGTGGTTTGCATCTACTCAGCTCTGCCTCCTTTCAGGTGTGTTGGTTCACTCTGATTCCATGATAGTCGCTGTCCATTTAAGACCAGTTTGAAATTTCCCAACAAGAGCTTCTTACTGGAAAATCTGCAGGAGGAGTTCATTTGGGTATAGGGGCAGATTCTGAGATCTCCTTCTGTGCATGGGATGACTACCCCAGGAGCATTAGAAGAACCTGAAAATGAATTGAACTGAGAGCTCTGCTGTAACTTTCCATCCTAAATTGACATTCACTGCCTGAACCAAGATGTATACTCACTAATAAATATTTTAGCTCTCTATGCCTCAGTGATTACACTGGCCATTCCATACAGATAAAAAGACAAAATGTTTCTTTAATCAGTACTGTGATGTGAGACCGTTAAGGTAATAGTGCTTGAAACTATTAGAATCTCAAAGATATTGACTGGCTTGCTTTTGGCATGGCAATTATAATTACATTTTTAGGTTACATTTTATGGGTTTATACTAGTTATTCTAACATAAAAGAAATTGCTGTCCAGAATTTTAACAGAGGGGAGAATGATCTAGGTTGAAATCCTTAGCAGTCCAGCATCAGGGCTGCTAATATATGACCTAATTGTGATCAATACTTTCTTTTCTAGTTTCTGTAATGACAAGGCCTTTGCAATAAAAACACTACCATCTTTTTGAAATCCACAGAATGATAAATGACCTAGGCCAGCTTGGGCGGGGCGGAGGCGGGAGTAGGGGGTGGGGGGGTGGGGGGGAGTGTAGTGTGTTTTACATTCCTAGTGATTTATTGTGGGTTTGCACACATAACTGGTGTGAAATCAAGCTGGAGGGGGATTGAGGGGAGGAGGAAAAGTACCCAACAAAGAAATCCATTCTGCCTAAAATGTCTAGGTTTAAGTTGTGATGTGAACTAAGTACTCTCATCAAGAGGCTTGGGAGCCCTTGAGTATTTAGATTCTTTTTGTAACATTACAGGAGAGGGGAAAAAAGCCAACACAATGAACCACTACTTTGCTATGTATGAATGGCTAGGTCAGCCTAACTCATGTGTTACATAAAAAGGACCAATTTCATTCTGTCTTGACAATAAATGAAAGCTTGTCTTTGAAGGTACTCTTTGCCGGGTCTATTTGCTTTTGGAGACAGTCTATTGGACAGGCTCTGGGAGGCAGGTTATTTCAGGTGTAAGAAAGGAAATCGCCTCGTTTCATTAACTATTAGGGACTTAACTTCCTTTGGTGTAAAGCTGAGTCCAATCATCCCAGATCTCCAATGAGAGGGTGGGGGCGTGCTTGCTGTCCTAATCAAACCCAGCTGGTCATTCAATCCCAACAGGTAAAGTTTTTGAGGAAGCCCAGTAGAGATCTGTGAACTCTACAATATAAAAATGTGAAAAATGTGTCAATGTGAGCCCCTTCCAGCTCTGACCCCCCAGTTGTTTATGTCCAACACTGTTTCTCATGTGGCTGTGGTTAAGTTTCTCCCTTTTTCCATTTTAAACTTCCGTTTGTAGGTTGCCTGTGACATTTTGCTTCAGGCCAGCACTTAGCATATAATATTACAGATGCCTGCAATCTTTCAACCTTTCTTTCTATTTTCTTCCTTTCACTTTCTTTTTTTTCCCTGCCTCTCTCTTTCATTTCACTCCCAACTCCTTTTTTTCTTACAACACCCAAAACTCTTTTGTTTAAAAAAGTTGGAAAATATATGACGACACCACACAGCATTCACAACTTTAGCACTGATCTGATCTATTTTTCTGCTATTCATCACACCTGGAATTTTTTCCTATGAACCAGAAAGTCTTTCATTTTCTTGTCTCAGTAAACACAGCATACAGTATGTATGTACTAAGTATTAGGACTCAGGGGTCTTATTCAAATATTTTTTGGGGGGAGTGGGGTCAGGACTATGGAAAGAGATACAGGAGGTATAGGAGACTGGGTTTTAATGTGAGATCATTAATCATTTCTTTTCTCCCGAATCAGGCTTGGAACAAAAGGGATAAAGAGGGTTTTCCCCTCAAATATTCAATTTATCCTATCAGATTTCCCACAGTGACTTTCTCTACCAAGGTCTTAATGCACTACTCTTAGAATGTCTCATCAGTGACCAGAGCTGATGGGGTCTTTGAACATTAGACAGTACCCATTAGTCAAGGTCCCTGGGCTAACATCTCTGGATGGCATTTTCTTCTAAGTGTGCCATTAGTTAGTATAATGGACTGGTGTCTGTCAGCCTTTGGGGCAGGACAGAGAGGTGCATTGAAGACCCTTTGTTAGAAGATGGTCTGTGTTTTTTCTTCAACCTGGAAGCATGTCCCCAGCAACGTTTTTAGCTTTTGAGAGACAATAAATGTTAATAGCTTCAGTGAAGTCTTTATAATCTCCCAGGTCAGAAATTGTTGTTGTTTTTTCTCCTTAAAGTCTCAAATATGGATTTACAAAATACTCTTCGGAACCATTATAGTCTTTTGGGTAAATAGTTTTCATTTTAAAACATTTTTATAATACACACATTTTAAAAAATGTTCTAAATATGTATTTTTACGATTGATCATGACAGCGCCTTAAAGAGCCATTATTGCCTATCAGGGAGATAATGTGTGTGTGTATTCAAGAAATTGTCTACAAAAAAATACTCCATCTCGAAGCCGTGTATGTTTCCAATGAGGATATGCAAAACAATTGAAATTTAGACAGATCATCCAAGTGAGACAGTTCAGAGTTGAGGATTTTTGCAATGCCTCTCAAGTGGCAATTGAGAAATTTCAGGATTGAAAGCTCCGAAATGCTGGCTACCTTCCTTGAGGCTGTGAACATAGGTTACCAAAGGTTTAGGTAATTTGCCAGACTTTCTGCCTCAAGCCTGCATTTTTTGAAAAGAGAAGGCTTTGATTATATTGGGTTCTCTGAACCACAGGTTGCCATCCAATCACGGAGGACTAGAAATCAGTCCGAATAGGGCAACTACTTGTTGGTTTATTCAAACGTATTGACTGTATCATTGTGCTAGGAATTAGAGATATTAAGAGGATGAGCTGCATCTATGCCCTTGGGGAGCATGCAGACCTACAAACATGTTCACTGTGGCAAATTCTACAGTGGAGGCATGAATGGATCGAAACACCAGCAAAATGATTTAGGAATAAGAACGGAGCTGCTGTTCATAAGACCTAGGTGTCTGTGGATTTCCTCAGGGTACAAGGTGGTGGCAAAAGACTGAAGGAGCTGGGCCAGGTGGGGAGAGGTGGTGAGAACCAAAAGATGGCATTCAGGTGATAACAACAATGGCAATGACCACGGCTGCTACTACCACTAGTATTACCAGGAATTATTGAGGATTTTATGGGACATTTAGCTAAGAATAGAATGTGAATTAATTTTTCCTTGGAAGATAAATGTTTGCCTCATTCGACCAAGAAATATTTATTGCATGCCTTCTGTGTGCTAGTTACTTGGGGGTATAATGATAATAGGGTACTGCTCCCATGGAACTTATAGTTACTGAGGTTGGGGGTTCTGGAGCTCAGACATTAAATTTAAAATTCACACACCTAAATGTGAAATCTGTAATATGGTAAGTTTACAAAAGGGAGGACGCCAAATATCTGGCTGATTTGCTGGTCCTATCTAATGAAGGCAGCAGGTGTGTGTGTGTGTGTGTGTGTGTGTGTTTGTGTGTGTGTGTGTGTGTTGGTTTGAGCTGGTTAGGAAGGTCAGGGAAACTCTGAGAAAGTGGTGAAAGAATAATGGAAGTCATGTAGGTGAAAGGGTGGGATTGGGGTGGGAGAGAGTGAAGAATGTTCTAGAGAGGGAAATAGGGGATGAAGAGAGAAAAGGCTAGAAGGAGGATAAATAAAAAGATGCATCAAGAGGGTGGAAATATCCTTCCCTCTCCTCCCCTTCCCTTCTTTCAACAAGTATTTATTGAGTACCTTTCAAGATCCAGGCACCAATCTTAGCAATGGGGATTAGCACAAATAAAAGAGTAAAAAAATCCCTGCCCTCGTGGAGCTTACATTCTAGGGCAGGGAGACAGACAGTCAACACACAAGCCAATAAAATATACAGTACATCAAATGGTGATGAATTATGCAAGGAAAATAGTTTAGGAAATAGGATGGAGAAATATTTGGGGAGGGGCCGAAGTTGTTATTTTAAATACAGTAATCAGAAAAAGCCTCACTGATAGGTTGGCTTTTGAGCCAAGACTGAAGGAGCAGAGGGAGAGAGCCTTGCAGATAGCTTGGGGAAGCAAACACAGGGCAGGAGAGGCAGTGTGAGGCCAGGCCCTGCAGGGAGTGTGACTGACAGGTTTAAGGAAGGCTATGGAGGCCAGTTGGGAGGAGCAGAACATGCATGCAAGAAAGTAGCAGGTGGCACTGCCCAAGGCATCCTGGGGCCATTTCTTGGGCCCCGTGGGCACCATGGAGGTCCTGGGCTTTTACTCTGAGTGAGATTGGAAGCCATCAAAAGTGGAGGACAAATAGAGAAGAAGGTTTCCAAGCAATGAAGAAGATATCCACCCAGTCATTAGCATTAAGCTGAGAAGTCTTAAACTAAAAGGAAGCGTTTCCAATAACAGGTTTTGGGTGTTCCAGGTCATCTGACGTTTTCTGAGTGAAACTTTAAGACCACTACAACTAGGGATTTGATGTTTTTAGAATGGCTTCTGGGTCAGCTCCACTAACAGTATGGCTCAGCTGATCATGGTTCATAAAGATGCATTTTGGAAACAGATCCATTGTACTTATTAAACATCTATCTGCTTTGACAACCCTATTGCAAAACTCAGTTTCCACGAAACCATCTATGTTTATGTGACAACTGTGTACCTAAATATGCGAGACAGTACATGGGTAATATGGGCAGGGGACTGAAATAAAGTCAGCTGAGGGCTGAGTGACAGGGTATCCAGCCGGGTAGATGAAGGAGCAGGAAGGGAAAAAGAGCAGCTGGGGACACAGATTGAGGTGGGCAGGCAAGACAATGGCCTGTCAGGATGAGCACCTTCCCACAAAAGTCATCAGCCCTTCATGGACACTCAGCATGGACACCTTAGCTTTTGTGTAAGCTGAAGTTTCATTCTCTAGAGAAGCCAGTGTGTTCTCCAAAACGAAGGTTAAAATTCACTGTGGCAATTTGCAAAATGATCAAGAGGAAGAAATAGTTTATTATTCACATTCAAATGCTTTGTTACCCATACATGAGGGCTTCTCGTTCCCTTTCTAGCATTAGGGCTATAGTCTTTGGTATGAATCTTTAATATTAATCTCTGAACACTAAGAAGCAATTTCAATGTTATAGACTTCAGGTCCTCGGCACTTTTCCAGGGCGGAGGTGAGGGAGAGCACTCCCTAGGCTTAGCTCTTGAAGACAGTGCTGGATGGGTGTGTTGGTTCTGTGGACTTTTTAGAGGCCACAGTAAAAATCTTCTTATATTTAGACCTCTTCACACTTTGGGACTGCTTGTGATGTTTTTCCTGTGGTCTTTTGGTCATCTCCTTGACAATTTCCTCCTATGGCATTTGTTCTAGAAAACAGAGGTTCTCAGTGTCTTGAGGCAAACAGTCTTTGATTTTTAGTGAAAAGTCATGGAACCTCTTCAGCCTGGACCCGGGTGGGAGGTATCTGGCAACCAAAGCAAAAGCAGCCACGACTCCAGGAAGGCAGTCCCCTGAGAGCCCGTACTGCTGGGTCCAGGGCCTTGATGCCGGGAAGTTATTTCGTTTATGTTTGCTTGTTTAAAGTCCCCATTTGCTTTTCTTCAAGGTTCAGCTTCCAAATGTAGTTGACTTTTTACCATAACTCAGTGGGCTGGTCACACAGACCCAGAATTCATGGACCTCCCTGGACAGGCTATTTTCCGAGACCCATGGAAATCAGATCAATGCTCACTCACTCTGTGACTTTCATCATCCACGTGCTTTCTAAATATGAACTCATTCTTCTTGCAAGAATCAGGTTAAGCATTCTTATCCCCACTTTACAGATGCAGATGCCCAGATTTCATTATTCCAAAGATAGATTTTGAGTCCATGATAAATGTACTTAGCATTATAGTAAATTGAAGATGAAAAGACTTAATAGGTTACCCGGTATTGCCCCTCCCTTTTCACCTTCATGCTACCAGAAGCTCCTGCAATCTACTTTCTAGTGCTTTGACCAGTCTTGGTTTAAATGTCCCAGGGGAACCTCCCTGTAAGGCTAACCTTGGGGAAAGAATCTCCTTCTAAAAGCTACTTTTGTGGTCTCAGTGCTACAACTTCTCCTCCCTACAGCTGAAAGGCACTTGGAAGTTAGAGGAATATGGTTGGAAGTCTTTTTTCCTTTCTCTTTTAGGAGAATTACAAATTCCAAGAGTCGCATGTGTATCTTTTCCTTTTATAGTAGATTTTTATATGCCTTTCTAGACTTACTAACAGACATACAGGATTTTGAGTTACAGTTGGGACATGAGCTCATGAAATTAGTCTTAACTGCTTTAACCCGTAGGTGCTCGTGTTTATGGAATAAGAAAGTCATAATCGCTGACCGCAGCCATTAAAATCTGATGTGAGTCAACTTTGAGTACAAAGACTTTCTATAAGCCAACCCTCTTGAAGCAGAAATGATCACAATGTAATATAACGAGAATAATTAATAAGGAGTGTGCCAGTGACCTTGAATATTAATATTGTTTCCTTTTCCTGTAAGCAAACTGGGTTATTTTATTATTATTTTAGTGTGTAATTTGGCATAAACACTCCTTTTCACATAATTTCCCCAGGTGACTTTTGTCTCCTTGGCAATTTCCGGCTTTAATAAAGAAAACCTAATTAAGAAGGAACTGTTGATTGGTTTGCTAGTGTAATTAACACAGGTGATGCTAATGAGTTTCTATGAAACCGGTGGTTTATGGGAAAAATAAACAGACCGTTGTTGCATATGGCCCAACTGATATCTGCACTCTGGAAGAAATGATGATTTCCAAGTCTCCTGTGAGTGGTTTGTGGGCATGGCATAGGCAGATAAAATATTTTATAAGATTCATTAGTGGAACTTGACCAAATTGAGAGCAAAAAAAAAGTCTCAGTGTTAGGTGATATTAAAAAATCTGATCCCTGGCTGTAGTACTGGTTAGGTTTGTCATTTTTCATGTGCCTAAAAAAGGGCAGATTTCTTTTGTTTGGGGTGTGTTTCTGACTTTCATTATAGGCATTTGAAGTTTGCAAAGCTTCTAGCAGCCTTTTTTATCTCCCTCCCTCCCTCCCTCCCTCCCTCCCTCCCTTCCTTCCTTCCTTCCTTCCTTCCTTCCTTCCTTCCTTCCTTCCTTCCTTCCTTTTCTCTCTGTCTTTCTTTCTTTCTTCTCTCTCTCTCTCTCTCTCTCTCTCTCTCTCTCTCTCTCTCTCTCTTTCTTTCCAGAGTCTCAATCTGTCCCCCAAGCTTGAATGCAGTGGCACGATTACAGCTCACCGCAGGCTCAACCTCCGGGGTTAAAGTGATCCTCCCACCTCAGCCACTGGAGTAGCTGGGACTACAGGTGCCTGCCACCATGGTCAACTAATTTTTGAATTTTTTTTTGTTTTGTAGAGATGGGGTTTCACCATGCTGCCTAGGCTGATCTCAAACTCCTGGGCTCAAGTGATCCTCCTGCCTCGGCCTCCCAGAGTGCTGGGATTATAGGCGTGAGCCATGGCACCTGGTCCCCAGCAGTCTTTCTAGGGACATTTTAATTTTTATTCTTTTCTCCTTGACTTTGCCCATTGACCCTTGAGGATGTGCTGACCAGGAAGGCACATGGGATTGCTACAGAAATTAAGATTCCTGAAAGTCTCTTTTCTTGGCCTACAAATGTTTCCTGAGGAGCTCTTCTTTTGGGTTGGGGGGACAGAGTCTTGCGCTGTTGCCCAAGGCTGGAGCACAGTGGTGCAATTTTGGCTTACTGAAACCTCTGCCCCCCAGGTTCAAGTGAGTCTCATGCCTCAACCTCCCGAGTAGCTGGGATTACAGGTGTACACCACCATGCCAGGCTAATTTTTGTATTTTCAGTAGAGACGGGGTTTCGCCATGTTGTCCAGGTTGGTCTCGAACTCCTGACCTCAAGTGATCTGCCTGCCTCGACCTCCCAAAGTTCTAGGATTATAGGCGTGAGCCACCGTGCCTGGCCAATCCTGAGAAACTCTTGATATTTGTATTTTCAGTGGTATCCAGGCTAGGTTGGTACATCCAGAATTACCTGCAAGAAGCAAATTTCCTTTCTTTTCTTCTTACTTTTTCTGGGCTGGTGGGGTGGTGGGGACACGGGTTCAGATGTCATTTCACAACAACTTTATACAGTGAACAAGATTTTTGTGGCATCAATGCATATTTTCTCACTGTAAATTTTACTTGGAATATGTAGCTATTAGTGTTGATAATTTACAAGTACTCCATTCAGTTTCAAAATTGATGTTTGAAGTTGTTTTCATAAAAGACAAGTTGATCATAAGCCCTTTGATGTTTACACAGCGTTTTGAGGCCCCTTCTCTTTTCTAGTGGTGTGTTCTTCCCAAATCAATTTTTTAAGTTTGTGTTTTCTCTTCATTTTTATCTGATTTTTCATCAGCAGCCAGTTCATTCTTTCTCTTTTATTCCTGCCTCCAAAAATGCCTGTTCCACTTTGTCTCTCATCTATTGCTATGTGACAAAAAAACCAGAGACATTCTGTGTCTAGCAGTGCACCTCCAGGGACATCTTTTGAACTCTCATAATTTGTATTTATTGCCACCCACTTTGTAAGTTCACAGTTTAATTTGCCAGCAGTGGCAGCGTTAGGCCGACACAGTAAAACAAGATAACGTTAAAATGTCAGAATGAGAGGGGGCATGAATGATGCATTACCCCTACCAGGACTTGCACTTGTCATTCCTTTCCACCAAAGTGATGTTAACTACCTTTTGAGAGCTTTATCTGACTGGTATTACTCAGAAATAGGATCATTAGTTCACTGTTCTGATTAGGAAGCTGCTATGCTTGATTAACTCTTCTTGGACTGGGATCTCAGTGGAAGCATTAAATGAATCGCACTGACTTAGACATCTAGAACTAATTTATAATTATTTTTTTGCAATTATTTGTAGTTGTTGACATGTGTTTTTCCATGATGTGGTACTTAACGGGAATGAGTTAAACCTACGGGAGACAAGCATGTTTGAGTTGCATATTTTAATCCACATTTCAAGACAGGTCTTCTAGATTTAAAAAATGTTTCCTGTGGACAGATACTAAGCCATTGTTCTCAACAGCATCTATGTCTAATTCATTCACAACTTTTTGAAATTTCTGAGTTTGGGAAATTTCAGCCCAATGACTGAATCATTGCCCTAGGGGGAAACTAGTTGAATTCGTGTTTATTCACAGTAGTGACTTCATAGGTGTTCAGAAACAGGACTAACATGTGTCTTAAAGAAACTTCCAAAGTGATAAATCTAGAATATTGAAACAGGAAATCCCTCCCCACTTCCCCATTCCCCAAAACCACCTCACACAGTTCTTTCCCTCTCTCAAATTTTCTTCCTAATCCTGCTGCTGTCTGAAATCCTAGCATATTGATTCTTTGGCTTCTGAGCAACTACATAACTCTCTGCCCTCTTCCAAACATATACTCGATAGTTGTATGGATGAGTTTTAGATGATCTCAAGGGCCAGTTTTGATAGGGAAAGCATTGAAAGGCTAGACAGTGGGTATGGGAGTAGCACTAAAGAGGAAATTTATCCTACAACAAGCATCTTGATGGTAATAAAGACTTCTTTTGTGTTCCATAGAAAAGGGCTCCATTTTACAGTAAAGATATGTATTGATTTTGGTCCATAGTTCCAGAATGAGACTTGTATTTTAGTTTAACCTTTCCAAAATAAGAATATTTTTCACCTTATAATTCAAAACAGAAACAGAGCTGTACGAAATAATCTGAGAGGGATTTGTGTCTCTCCTGTACTCCTGTATGTACAGCGCCTAGCACTCCTGGGAGCTCCCTGTGCATTTGTTAAGTGAAATAATCTGAGAGGGATTTGTGTCTCTCCTGTACTCCTGCATGTACAGTGCCTAGCACTCCTGGGAGCTCCCTGTGCATTTTTAAGTGGAAGGGATGAAGTTATCACTATGGAGTAGCCTTCCCCACCCCTGTTTTAAGTACTTTCCCCCAAATCTCCTATTTCCTGAAAGGGCTTTTTTTTTTTTTTTTTTTTTTTTTTTTTATCTGTGTAGATCCAGAAACTTGGGTTATTATTACAGATGCCTCTGATGAACCTGGGGTTACCCTGAGCATATTAACAGCACCATCCCATTATGTTCCTTTATCATATAGTTGACATCTGCCCTAAGTTACTATCCTTCACTATCTGCTTAAGTCAGCCCATGTTCTCTTTGGAGGTTTCTTGGCAGCTAACCCTTGGCTGTAGATACAGATGAATTGGCCTTCAGCTATTTGCATTAAAAATATAATCAGGACTTGCTTGTCTAAAAAGGTGATTTGGACCTGGTTTTCAATACCCAGCCAGGTGGCTGTCTTTCATGGGGACAAGTTTAACTGACATGGGGGAAGCTGGATAGCAGTGTAAGAATTCAAAAACGAACTTGCTTTCAGGGTAGTTACAATAAAGCCCTAGGAGGTACAGGAAAAAGAATATGTGTTTGGTTTGAGTTTCTTGGGTCTATTAATTGCCTTCTAAGAGTGTACATTTTGTCAGGGTGAATCATTTATCGCCAATTCCTGTTTATTGATATTTCTCTCTGTGAGCCTATTTTTCAGTGGTTTTGCCATCTATTGCCCAGAGAATTGATGCTTTCTGAGATTTGACTGTAATGCTGCTTTTCTAGAGAGGGGAAATGAAGGCACAGAAAAATATATAACTTTTTATAACCCCATGTGAAAAGACGGTCACCAAATTGGAAGGACTTTTTCTTTTTCTTCTTCTATACCTGTGTGGCAGAACCTTCTGGTCAGTATGGGTCAGGCTTAATCAAAATTAAGTTTATTTTAAAGCCGTTGTTTCTTGGAAGTTCCCTTTCTATACTCTTTCTTAGAAGGGAAGGTTGGGTGTGAAGTTCTAAAAGAAAAGCTCTTTGGCCAAGAAAACATAAAACATTTTCCCAAGAGTCACAAATACCAGTGAGTGTTTCAGGGAAGCAACCAATGTTACTTCTCCTAGAAATGATTAGTGTCACTGAATTAAGATTACTTTCCCAAATCAGACCCTCTGCCTTACTCAAGGTTTCCTGTGTCCTGCCTTGTCCCAGATAGAGAACAAAATGAAACCCTCACCAATTTTGTCTACCTTTTTTGCTCTAAGCCAAGGTTTTGCAGCACCATTAGGATGTAGATTATCATATTTAAAACCTGTGATGACACCGTTGTACCCATCTGAATGATTAATCTGCTCATTAAAAGAGTGCCGATGGGCTAGTCTAATTGGAACATGGATCTTCTTAAAGGACGTTACAGGGTCGGGAATAGGAAATATTACTCATAACATAAAGTAGGGATTAATTATGCTACTAAATACTACTGTGTGAAATTTACATATGGGTCTGGTTAGAGACAAGGATTAGAAAAAGTGTAGCATCCCATTTTATAACATTTATGTCAACTTTAAGACAGGTGGTGTGTTCCTTCTTTAATCCCAAATCTTAAATCAACATTTACAAAAGCTGTTATAAACTCAAATGCCACAGAAGGCTTAGAGGTTGGGATAAATGCAGAATTTGCATAAGTGAATCACCGTGATTTAACTGTATGGATTTTCAAAAACAATTGCAAAGATCGAAAGCTGCAGAGCAGTCTCTACTCCCTGTTAAACCTTAAACTTCTGCATGACATTAATCTTCCTAGGAATGAAAGTACAATTGGGATCTTTCAGAAAAAAAGGCAAATCCACTGAGCACAAGTTTACAAGCTTTTTTTCTTTTTTTTTTCCAAATAACCTTTCTTTAAACAAACAATATGTATAAAAGATGTAAGGGGATTGCTCAAAGCAAAGAGGATGGGAGATTTGAATTGCCACTTAAAAGCTGTTAGGCCACACGGATCCCATGGCCACACAGTTAGAAAACCACCGTATAAATATGGAGGTGGATCCTAGAATCTGGGTTGAAAAGAACCTTGAAGTTCTTTTATTCTATCTCCCTCATTCCCAGGCAAGGGAGTACAAAACTTGCATAACAAGTTAGTGACAAGCCAGAGCTAAAAAGTAAAGTTTTTGACTCACAGTTCAGGGCTGTTTTCAACAAACAACATGATATCTCTAGACTGGTTACCAAATATCTTGACATGTTGGAGTTTTTTGTTTGATGCTTCACATCTTAAGGTATCTCTGTTTACTGAAGTCAGACCTGTTTGACAAATGTGAAATATATTCTTACACACCTTGAGGATCTGTTGCATTTCCACTACTTGAAAATTCATATTTTTTTTTTACTTGTAGGCAGATGTCACATCATGGGTCAAGTAGAAAATGGAAAGTTGCTCCTCTGGAGTAAACACTCTACCAAGAGAAATGAAAATTAGAGCACTTGGTTATAGGTAGGCCTCTACCTGTTGCAGTAACTCAAAAGATTACATATTGGTGTTTTGGGTGCTTCCAAGCTCAGAGAATTTCCCTGGGCTTTGGTGATCATATAATATTTCTGGGATTGGGGAAGCCTTAGGTAGAGAATGCTGTGCTTAAAGAGACCCTAACAGACTATCGTTATCAATTCGAGCTCCTCCATACCTGGGGGTCCTTCTAACCAGCACCCATGTTTGTTCTCTCCTCTCCATTTTATCCTGCTTGTCTGACTGAGTTGAATTCACCATTGTCTCTCACCAGATTACTAGTGTAACTTCCTAGCTATCTCCTGGCCTCCAGTCTTAACCCTACTCGGTCTGTTGTCTACACGGCAGCTAGAATGATCTTTCTGATGCTTCTGACATCACTCTTCTGCTTTAAAGTGGCTCCCACTTGGACAGCCTGGCTCCTCATTGTTCCAGAGATAAAAGTGCAAGCTTTTAAGAGTTACATACGATGTCCTTCCTGGCTTCATTTCTTGCTACTCCCCTCCTTACATTGGACCACTTTGCACTGATGCAAACTCACCATGAATTCTGAGCTTGGTTTTGTCTTTGTATCTGTTTTCCCCTATAACTGGTTTACTCTTCTTAGCTTTCTCCTTGCCTTAGCTTTCATCTGGCTGTGTCTGACTTATTCTTAGGATTAAATTCAGCATTAGCTCCTCAAAGGGGCCTTCTTGGACCCACCAACTTAGGGTACAAGTGTGCACTCTCTCTCCATCATAGCACTTTTCACACTGCCTGGTAACAGTTTACCATGTAGCTCCCTGCAACCCTCAGCAGCGAGCTCCTTGAGGGCAGGGTGCAGGATATTATTTTTTCTTATTTTTGTTTCCAAGTACTATGTCTGACTCCAAGAATGAAATCAATAAATGTGAGAGGAAGGAAAGAAAGCACTAAACCCCAACGAGAATTTACACTAGAAGTTGTGCAGAGAAAAAGTTCCAACGCTCTTTCATTAGATATTCCAGTATATACTGCCATTCATTAATAGCTGGATGGGTGCCTTTTTATGTCATGTTTAAATGTTTCAATTTAATATCTTTGTTTTTTTCCTACCCAAGTTACAATAGGGATCAGGTGACCATCAGCTTCCCTAGTAGCACCTTTAAAAGCACAGGCTCCCTGGGGTTGTTCCATTTGTGATTGTATGTTGCATGCTTTGTGATATGTTTTACATGTAGGCAGAGGCCTATAGTTGGTAGAAGAGGTAGGAAAGTTGTTTTTCAGTTGGAGAGAAAAGCCTTTGTCATGGACTTCGGAGTATTCTCCAAGCTTGAGTTGTGTCATGTCATAGAGGGCAGTTCTGAAGATGTCCTTACTGTCATCTGATGTAGGAGATGAAACCTTCAAAGAAGCCTATACTGTCATTCCGTAAAAGTTAATAGCAACTTGCTATTGCAAATCTGTTGGAAAATGTTTGTTTTTTTGTGGTAAACCTCTGAACATTTTTAAGACTCTAGTGTGCAGAGAACCTTTCTTTAGAAATTCAGATCTGGTGGGATACCATAATTGTCTAGTGGTAGAACAGACATTTGAGGATAGTATTCTTTAGTGAATATCATTCATTCCTGGACCTCCACAGTCTGTAAGTGAAAATATAAACCATAAGCCACCGAAGAAGTTAAGGAGATATGTGATTGTAGTAAAAGCTTGACTGGCCAGAATGCCAGGGAAATGGAGTGATCTGTGATTTTTTTTCAGCTTTGCTGGTAGAAAAGGATTTCATCATCTTTTTTGGCAAACAGTGGTCTGGCTATAGGGCAGTGTTATAGGAGGCACAGGAGGTTGGGCTAGATGTGAACTCACTTTGGGGTGTCACTGAGTTGTTTTCCTAAATTATGGAATTGTGGGCCTTTCGAGTCAGTATGAAACTTACCCACGATCTGATAAAACCCTGTCCTTAAAGAAGTGGAAATGGAGGCTGCTGAGATGGCTCGAAGTCCTATACCTTTTTAGTTCCACAGGCGAGATTTATACCTGGCTCTCAGACTTCTAATTCATTGTTCTTCACCCTAAACTGTAAGTACCTATATGAGCTTTGTGGGCTTTAGAAAGTATTTACTTTCTTTCTCTTATAAGTCCAGTACAGAAAGCAATGCTAGTTAACTGAGGAAAGTGAATAGAATGTAAGAAGTTGTACTCTGATAAAACAAAGCTTTCTATAATGACACTCTGGTTTATAGCACTGAGAAACTTCATGATTCTAGGAACTCTTCCTAGGGAATGTGCAGAGTCAAAGGTTGCAAACTGGCAGCTGTGATCATATTGAACCTGGGGAAGCATTTAGTTTGACCAGGGCAGTGCTGTTGCCTTGTAGATGGGGTATATGGTCCTCTGCTTGCCTCAGTCCCCAGCCTCTGGGCAGCTTCACTTCATTATGTTAGTGGCTTGGTTTCCAAGGCTTTTGAATTGGAAGCTCTGAGTTTAATGTGATCATTTTGTTTGGGGCCTACAGGAAGGTAAGCAAGAGATGCCTATTTTATTTTCAAAACATCTGAGAAGGGGGCTACATTTATGGGATGGGCTAGTTGTTGACAATGTTGTTTACATAATTTGGAAGCATACCGCCCCTCAAGCTGCCACCAGCTTTATCGGATCACTTAAACACAGTCCCATGCTACCATTGATAGCAGTCCAAATCTGTGACAACTGGTAACCTTCAGCATTTGTGTGGAAAGATGGTTAATCAGCCTGTGCGTCGGCACAGATGCAGGGTGTAAACAAATGGGGTTGTTGCATTTGTGCCACTAACCACTCAGGTTTATACAAAAAGTGTCAAGCTTTCCCTGTTTCATCTGGAATAAGACTTTCCAGGATTTCAGAATTTCATTTTTCTCTCTTCCTAAAAAAATTCCCTCTCTTTCCCTCAGAAGCTTAGATAAAGAAATAATTATTGAGAAAATAGAAATGACCTCCACTGGTGGGAGTTTTACTGAGTGGTGGGTGGTAAGCATATAATTTATCTCTTGTTCCTAAAATGATTTTTATTTTTTAGGAAATAAATTAAAAGAGTAAATTACGTTCTCTGTAGATAATTTAAAAGAATACAGACAGGAAAGGAAAAATTACCTTTTATCCAAAAATTTGGAAAAATCATCTTTTTAACATCTTCTGTATTTTTTTCAGAATATTTTCTCTGTATATATCAGAGGTGTATATTTACAAAATTGAATTATACTGTTTTGTGACTTGCTTTTTTCTTTTAATTTATTGTGAATATTTTAGTGTATCTCATAATTTTTTAAGCACATAGTTGCACAGCGTTACATCCTATGGCTATAACTTATTTAACTACTCTGTTGTATAGTCTATAGTCAGTTTTCAATTTTTTGCAATTGTTAAAATTAGCAATGAGCCACCTTATATATCTTTGGGTTGAATATAATTTTTTTTTCCTTTAGGCTTAATTCCTCATGTGTAATCTTTGAATTGAAGGAGATGACTATTTTTAAGCCTTCTGGTACATGTGGCTAAATTGCCCTCCAAAAAGGTTATACTATGTACACTTTCACTATGTGTTCAGACAGTGCAGTTCACTGGCATCCTCAAAGGACCTCATTTAAAAGCTTGTACCAACTTGGTAAACTGAAATATAGTATTTATATTTTGTGATTATTGCTGAGGTTGAATACTGAGGTTGAATATTTTTCTTTGTGTTTTTGGTCATTTATATGTATATTTTGATGAATTGCCTATTCATTTTCTTCCTTATTTTTTTTCCTTATGGGCTTTTATTTAGGTTTTAAAAAATAAACATTTATTGTCTCACAAGAATTTCAGGTCAGATGTAGCAATCTGAAGGCTCGACTGGGGCTGAGAGATTTGTTTCTGAGGTAGCTCATTCACAGGGCTATTGGCCTGAGGCCTCAGTTTCTTGATACACGGCCTTTCCAGGGCTAATTGAGTATCCTGATGACAGAAGCTGGCTGCTTCTCCCACACTGAGTGAGCCTACAGAGAGCAACCAGGAAACTGATAGGCCTTTTTGACCTAGTCTTGGAAGTCACACATTGCACTTTCATCTTCTTCTATTTATTAAGAGCAAGTCCCTAACTCTAGCCCACATTCAGGGGAGGGAAACTAAGTTCCACCTCTTGAGGAATTTGTGGATCTATTTAAAAACCATTAGAGAACCTATTTTTTAAAAACATTTTTCAAACATTTTCCTCCAGTTTGCCCTTCAATTTAATTTTTTTTTTTTTACGGGGTTGTACAATTTTAATGTACTTTATTAATCATTTCCATTTTTAGAGTCTTTTTTTTGCTTTGTGCTTAACTATGTCTTCTCTACTCTAGGGTCAGATAAATCTTCACCTATATTTTCGTTTAGTTCTTTGTTAATTTCACTTTTTACATGTAACCTCTTTAATGTTTCTAGAATTTATTTTTAGAAATAGATACAGCAATTTTTTGCTGAATAATATTTAAGTGGCAATTTTTGAATAAGCTCACTTTCTCCTAATGATTTAGAATGCCTCATTTATTATCAGTAAATATAGGGTAGATATTCCACTGATACTTACATTATGGCTATAGCCCTTACAATATGGCTATAGCCCATCTTAAAATGCTTCCATGCTGATTGGTAAATATCTGCTGCTCTAAGTATCCCATCCTTTCCTTCCCCCTCAGTTCAGACCCTTCTCTATCAATTTAAAGGGTCTTCTCTGGTGCATTTAAAGGAGTGAATGTGGTATTGTGTCTTCCAGACTGGAGCTCTAGGGACAATGTAGGTGTCAGTTCTGCTATTTTGAATAGCCACCCTAACTAAGGATATATAGGCACATGGCTTTCTGTTCTGTTCCATTGATTGGTCGATCTAGTTTGATTCTCTTACTGCATGATTTTAATTGCTATGGCTGTATAATGTGTTTTATTTATATAATCATCCCCCATTTTCATGACTATTATTGCTTATTTATTCTTGTATATGAATGAATGAATCACATTTTTGGTTAAAATAATGTCTTTAGTATATTGAGTAATGTATTAAAGACTGGGGAAGTTGACATCGATACTATATTGAGTCTTTCTATCTTGAAAGAATATATATATATACTTATGTCTTAAAAGTCTTCCTATTTTGAAAGAATTATATATTATTTATGTCTTTAAAACTCTTGACCAGGCATGGTGGCTCACGCCTGTAATCCCAGCACTTTGGGAGGCCAAGGCAGACAGATTGCCTGAGGTCAGGAGATCCAGACCAGCCTGGTCAACATGGTGAAACCCTGTCTCTACTAAAAAATACCAAAATCTGCCAGGTGTGGTGGCACACTCCTGTAATCCCAGCTACTCAGGAGGCTGAGGCAGAAGAATCACTTGAACCCTGGAGACCGAGGTTGCAGTGAGCCGAGATCGAGCCACTGCACTCCAGCTAGACTCTGTCTCAAAAAAAAAAAAAAAAAAAAAATTCTTAAGTAGAGTTAGAGTTTTTCTTTATATTTTTGTGTTAGTTTATTTCGATTTATTTTATGTTTGGCATCTTTTTTTAGTGTTAGGAATAGTATATTTTCTAAAATGAGGGCAAATGGTTATTACAATTATTTATTCCTCAAATATGTTAATGGTTCAGGGGTTCTTTAAGAAAGTTATTTTCCAAGTTTCAGAAAATGCAAATTTACTGAAGTCCTTTAAATAATCCCTCTTCTCACTAGAATTTTGAATTACCTTGATATGGTACACAAAAATTCTGGTCACTTACATTGTTTAAGTAGCCAGTTGAAGATGACTTGGGGACAACTTGAGTAATGAGTGAATCATGTGGGCAGTCACATGTTGTTGATATCCAAAATACCAGCCTTTTCATTTTCTTTTTCTGAATGTTTCAGCTTGAAATTACCCACAGTTTAAAATATGCGCGGCACACAGCATTGAATGTGGGATGTGTTGTTAAGTTTTGAATGGGATGGTTAGAAAACGGTGTTTCTGGTTGTGTAAGAGCCTCTCATCTGGATCTGAAGCCTCTTACAGGGAATTCCAGGCCTTCACCCCTCTATGTTATAAAAATGACTGGGTGACTTAGCAAAGCAATAATACCAGTGGGATGTGTATATTAACCTGTCTGTGGGGGGAAAATGCTGAGAGCAACAGGCCTATAATTTAGGTAATAGCGATAGCCTATGAAAAACATGCTGCTTTTGCCTTGATGCTAATCAGCAAACCATCAGACAGTCTTCCCTGACTGAGTAAGGGCAGGGCGGGAAGGAAGTCAGCTGTCATCATGTTTTTGAAGAAGAAAAAAATGAGAGGTGAACTGAACTCTGTGATCAGAACCTCACTCTAAGGCTGCTTCCTGAATTTAAAGGTGTGGTACTCCAATCAGCACCGCAAATTGGAGGCATCTGATTTGCATGGATTAACAGGAGTGGGTCACAACCTTCTGACAGGTCAATGGCACCACTGGGGATTTGAAGAAAACTTTGATTCTGCTTCTTTTCCCCCTCTGCCATGAAGCAATCATGCTGTTCTATTGTAAAAGAGGATCCCTTACTTATAAAGCCAAGCTTGTCATTTAAATTCACTCAAGTTAGGACACCACCGAGCTCTGTCAGATGTCAGTCTCAATTCAGCAGGAGAATGTTTTTCAACAGCTTTCTAACCTCTTTGCCGGGAAACACAGAGGCTTGGATCAAGGGGGAGGGGCAGCTGACTGGGCTTGAAGGATTTTTACAAAGGCAAGATTGGAATTTTTCATTTCAGGCAGGTTTTCTTTTTCTTTACGTTTTCTTCTTATTATTTTTTCCTTTTTCCCTCTAAGGCTCGTGTAAAAGATATTCCCACAAAAAGGGAGTGAAAAAAAGGAGATTGGTTGTAAGGACTACTTCATTTGAGGGTCTCCTTGAAGACATTTAAACCTGGGAGTGATGTTGGCATTTTTTCTGCATTTGGGTAGTGGCTGTTTGCCAATCATTTCCCTCGAAAAATATCGTGCGGCCATAAAGGAACTGTGAAATGTTTGGCAGAGGAAGCGTCCATGGCAGAATAGGGACAAAGGGAAATGGAGATTTTCTGATTCAGCCTCTGGTGCCAGACCCAAATAAAAAGAAGAGGCACATGCAATGGAACTATGGCTTACCTGAATCACCCTGTGTCAAGGAACTTTGAAATGGCAGTGGCAGAGTCGGGACCATTTTTTTTCTTGAACCTCGATTAACCAAGTGCTCTGGAGATAAAATGTTCAGAGAGTTCTAATATATTTACTTGCTACGTATTGTTTTCTACATTTACCTGCAACTGTTGATTCAGCATCTCCTATAGGCCAGATATTATGCCAGACCCAACTTTCAACAAAACAGATTTGGTTCCTGCCCTCTTGGGACTTCCTGCTTAGACGTGCCTCATCAATTTTCATTTCTTATGTGATTTGATCTTTGCCATTTAAATTCCAGTACTTTCTTGAATCCATGACAGTGCTTAGCATTGTATTAATAATACCTTACAGAAAAGTTTGGTAAATATCTGTCTATTGGCTGCTCAAGTAATGTTTAAATTTATGAAGCCTCAGTTTTCTCATCTGTAAAATGGGGATAATAATGTCTATTTCACAGGGCGCTTATGAAGAGTGAATGATATAATGTATGGAAAGCACTCAGCAGAGAGCTTGGCACAAGGTACTTAGTATTTGGGAGCTGCTAGCATTTTTCATTAGAAGTGTCTGTGGCAGGGGTAGTGGTAGTGGTAGTGGTAGTACCTCCTTAACATCTAGAACCTTCTCTTCTGGTTAATTCCATTGGAATCTTTCTATAGATTTTGATCTTTGATCCATTGGAATCTTTCTATAGATATTGGAATCTTTTCAACTTCTTTTTTCTTTTAGTAAGTATGTCTTTCTCAAAGAATTAATTGTTGGATGGTTGAAGATAACTTGGAAGACCTTAAGGTCATGATTTCATGATTTGAAGCAACTTGTCAAGCGCTATTTTAGAAGGAATATCTGAAAGTGTGTGTGTGTGTGTGTCTATGTGTGCGTGTATTTTAAGGTACATCCTGCAATTAAGCTTCCAGTTAAAATTCCAGTTTTGAAAAGCCTCTTGAACTTCTTTTTGAGTTCTCTTTATTTTAATGGTACAAATGTCCTTTCAGAGAAAGGTGCTTTCAGTTCTCATTCTACTCCTGGTGAAAAACATTCAGAGACCATTAGGCTGCATCTCACTGAAAGGAAACTGCAGCATAGGACTTGATCTGAAAAGCCTGTGACACACCACTGCTGTGTCCCTCCAAAGTAGAAGCCTCCTTGGTACTACAAGACTGTGGACTGGAGTGTGTTGCTGGAGTTTAACATGAGTTCAAATCTTGCCTTTGCCATTTATTAGCTTTGTGACCTTGGGCAAATAGACACACACATACATTTATATTTATTTAATTAATGCAGTACCTGGCATATTCAAGCAGGAACTTGTAACAAATAAGTAACAACTGTAAGAAATAAGTATTTGTTGCATAAACAAAGCAATGGCCTGCAGGTGCTCCTCCTTTGGTAAGCCATTGCTAAGCATCTCTTTGCTCCTCTTCCTTTCAGCTGCTGGCTGAACCTACAGCATCTTCTTGTGACTCCCCTCAATGGTAGCACAATTCTACTCTTTGAGGGTTGGTCTGAGTTTCAGAAACAGCAGTAATTTGGTACCGAGGCTGGTATAAAACATCAGTCGATTAAAGATCATTTTAGATCAGAAATGATGCGTCCCTGTAAGGGGACTACTATATACCGTGTAAGGGGACTACTACCAATAAAATGATAGCTATTGAGATGAACTCATAGCAATTCTGCCTGGATTTTAAAGAAGAGCTGCAAATGCTCTCAAGCAGTCTTCCAAAGTGACAGATAAGAGTGGGATGGAATTCATTTTGATGTCCAGCTCTAGTCTAAAAGTCAGTCACACTCTAGGTCTCACTCTGGCCACTGTGCTCTGGAAAGCGAGGAGCAGTGAGATATGGCCGTTGTTGATATGAAAAGAAGAAGGTGGAGGTCCCAGGCTGCTGAGTTAGCCCTGAGTTTGAATCCTGCCTCTGCTGTTTATTAGCTCTTAAGTCCTGAGGTGTCTTACACACATCTACTCTGCAATTACTTCTCTCTCTCTCTCTCTTTTTTTTTTTTTTGACGGAATTTTGCTCTTGTTGCCTATTCTGGAGTGCAGTGGTACAATCTCGGCTCACTACAACCTCTGCTTCCCGGATTCAAGCAATTCTCTTGCTTCAGCCTCCCAAGTAGCTGGGATTACAGGTGTCCGCCACCACGCCCAGCTGATTTTTGCATTTTTAGTAGAGATGGGGTTTCACCAGGTTGGCCAGGTTGGTCTTGAACTCCTGACCTTGTGATCCACCTGCCTTGACCTCCCAAAATGCTGTGATTACAGGCGTGAGCCACTGTGCCTGGCCAAATTACTTCTTTGTAATTTTTTTCCCCTGAGGATTGCTGGGGGAGGGGAGAATGCTTGGCACATAACACTCCATGTTAAGTTTCAGGATTATTTCTTCTTTTTACATTATTTTACTTTTTTGTTCATATGTACTCAGGGCTCACACTTTGCTTGGTTCCGTAAGTCCTAGAGAAACATGATATGATAAATGAATTCACATGAAGCATCAGTGCCTTAGTCTCTTACTGTTTTTACCTTTCCTGTGAATATTTGTGCTTACAAAATGGTGTCCAGATAGGCAGTGCCTCAGCAAGATAACTAGGTTTCTAATCTTAGCATCTCAGAAAGAATGAGGCTGGCATCTGAGGTCGGGGAGGCCACGGGGCCACACCGCTGACCACATTGGTAGCAGACTCCGTTAGTTTGACAGAAAGGTTAAGGTTCCTGGAATCTGTCTCCAAATTCCCCTTACCCCCTCATTAGGTTAGGAGCCAATGCCAATACAAGTAACCAATACCAAACCGTCTCTTTCTTACAGAGGCATTATTAAGTTGGGGGCACCCCTAAGAACAATTCATTGCAAATAATTGTTGGCACATTTGTTCTCATGGCACAACTTTCAAAAGCAAATTAATTATAAACTGGTTGCAATTTAATTCAGTTTGTCTGGATTATGTGTTTGCAAGGCCTAGAGTACATTTGGCACCATTGCTGGCACATTTGGATTTTAATGTCTTTGACAAGCCACAGCTTCCTTGGCCTGGGTAAACGGCCTACTGCCATACTGTCATTTAACTAGATTGCGTCAGAGTGACTCTCTAGCTTCACGGTGGGTCTTCAGCTTACAACCCCCACGCCACCCCTATCAGCCGCGCTGGCATGGATCTCAACATGTATCAGGAAACTGGAAGGAAGCTGTGAACAGAATACTCTGAGAAAATGATGGTTACTCGTGTAGAAAAGTTTAACTATTTGCATCAGCACAATATTACACAGGCACATACGACTTTCAGTTCCCTAAATCTGCGAAAAGTTTTAACAACATTGTGTGAAATCTGCCATCTTGCTATTCATATAAATGTAAAAGGCAGATTGGGAAAAATACAGTAAAATCCCCCCTTTTGTGCAGAGAACAGTGCATATTTTTCCCCTAATTATGGAAGGTAGTCTTTTATTTCTTATGAATTCATTCATTTCTGAGCCTGTGTTTTCAGCTTGCTTATGAAACTCAATTATAAAACCAAGGGTTAAAAATTAAGTCAGGTCACAGGATATACTCCTCTTTGATTTTGGGGCTCCTGAAAACTTCCAAGCCTCTGTCACTGGCTTGAAAAATCTCTACCCTTATAAATCTCTCAAGCTTTCATGCACCTCTCCTACACAGAGGATTAATTAAGGAAAAAGATGGAAAACTCCTGGCATCATCTTATCTTTCCAAACTGGGATTTGCTTCTTCCCCCCAAATCTGCCCTTCCCTCTCCTCTTCTTCCTTCTCAAAAAGAAAACGTATGATAGTCACTTTTCTGAGTTCGAGACAGTGGAGGATTAAACTGGCCTTACTGAGATTTGAACTTGTGACTCAAGGCATTGGATTTTGTGAAAGAGGCCCAGACTCTCCGGACCAGACAGGTTACAGCTCCGGTTTCTGTCCCTCTGCTTCCTTTTCCTGGGCAGCATGATGATCTCTGACATTTATCTATCTATGAGGCTTGCAAAATCACAGCCTGTCATAATGGTAAATAAAACGTGTTAAAGTTAATATGAAGAAGAAAGGAGCAATTACAACTCCTTAAAACAGTCTTCAAATATACTTAAGCAGAGGTTTGCCACGTAAACACACAATTAAATCAGGAATTTTTGATGGATGCAAGGGTTTGACGGTCCCAGACATACTGTTTACTGGTGTAGTTAGCAGATGGATAAGTCAACTGATCCCAGATGTGCAGCTTATAAATATAAACTCATGTCTTACTAGTGATGTATGTCTGCAAGTAGCAACAAATTACTTTCTATTTAACTCTTGACTGTTTGCTAGGGGGAGCTTTGCAATGCTCACTTGCTTAAAAAAAAAAAAAAAAAGGATTTTTAAAGGATTTTTTAAACAAGTTTCCTCTTTCAAAAGTGGTAACCAAATATCTAAAAAAAGGTATTTTAGTGCAGGAGTTGTTTTAAAGGACAGGCTTAAATAGGCTTACTTTTTTCTTTTAAGTTCAGATACCTAAGCCTTATGTCCCTAGCCACAGTTTTCAGATATTTGCAGCTAATTAATTCTTAGGAAATCTAATCTGAATTGAATTAATTTTCCCTTTTAGGGCACACGAAGCAAATTTTAAGTTAGAAAAAAAATGAAAACAGCTTTTGTTGCCCATAATTCTTGCAACTAATGAAAAGTAATATTGCTGTTCCCTTCAAATAATGCAATAACAAAACACCAAATGAGAGCATTGCATTGTATTGTGATATTTGCTGTTTAAATAATTTAGCTGCAAAAATCTGAAGGCTGCTTTAGCTGTAATTAATTATTCATTAATGACATGCTAATTGCACAATACCTTTGAATATTTAACAAAATGCAAAAACCAGGCTCTGAAGTTATGTTTTTAGTGTAAGGGGGAGAAGATTCTTTAGTCCATCACTGTACCAGGAGGACAAAAAAAAAAGTCCTTTTTCAGATGCGAGGTAAAGTAGTAGTAGTGGCCTACTTTCCATTCACCATCTCAGTCACCCTTTGTGCCATGGAATATAATGTCCTTATCTAGACTTAACAATTGACAGGGTGGTAAATCCCTTGACTTTTGTCCAAATGATTTCTCTACAAAATGGGTTAATTATCGCCTTTCCCTAGCTTTTTGACTAACAAAAGGCCCTGGATCTCTTTTTTCCTTTCTTTCCTATTTACTGTAAGGAGCTCTTTGAAATGTGATAGTTTAATCGGCAACACCTTCTACAGGGGGAATACTGAGAAGCCGGCCTGGCCCTGCCTGGAGCTCAGGTTGCTGTGTGAACATTACCGTGGTTAGGAGATATGACCTTTATTATGCCAAAGCCATCCTGGACTTTCAGGATGAAAAACTCCTGAGTGCTCGGTAGTCGACTTCATTTGTTTCTGCTAATAAAAGCTGGCGGGTTTTTAACAGTGTCTTTTAGTGGGTGGGATGACTGAAGGGCACAGTGTTGAACTGGCTTAGTTGTGTTTCACTAATTCCCTGCAAGACAGCGAGTTTGCATCTTTCTGTGCCCTGTCTCTGTTTCCAAGTCTGAAAGCTCCTCATTGTCTCTGACCTGTAAGTCAGGGATACTCTTCAGAGAAGAGGACTGGCCTTTTTTCTTTTTATTTGTCATTATCACCATCTTGGTCCCAATCAGAGAATCACCAGCCCCTAATTTAGTACAAGGCAGTGAGCTGTGTGGCAGCTTGTCCTTGTGGTTGAGAATATATTTCATGCACTAGGGCCTACTTAGTCATATTTTGCATTTGACTGCCATTACTATTAATGGCATTTATGAATGCACATTGGCGGGAAGAAGACCCCATTGAATCTGTGCATTATCAGAGCGATTGGGGAATTAGCATACTCCGTGTCTGGTTCATGATGGATTTTACTGTGCTGTGGAAATACTTAGCAATTAAATGAGAAATCACCATTGTGAACGTGCACCTGCCAGGAAAAAAAAAGAATGGAGTAGGGAAGGAGGGGCGTTCACTGAAGTTGACGCCAAATTCCCTCTTTTGCCATTGCATTCTCTCATTTGGGAAATGCTACATCTGCCTGTAGCCATTGTTCAACATGGCAATATATAATAGAGCCACTGTTTAGTAAACGCATGGCATCACAGGCCCACCCAGCCAAAAGTGTGTCAGGGTCAGAAGTGTTTATAGTCAATTTGGAAGTCACAGCTTGCAAAGTGAAAAGTGAAATAATGCAAAAGTAGTGTATGATTTAGTGCCACACGAATTAGAGAGTTCGGGGATTGCAAAGTGGCAAACCATGTGTTGAGCCTAACCCAGAGTCAGATGCATTTTACTTGGCTTGAACTTTTTTCATTCTAAGTTGGAGTTAATATTTAAAAATTGGGAGATTTATATAGAAATCTGACTTTCCATCTTCTCTTGAAAAGTCAGGTCTACCAACATGGGCTGCCAGCCATTCCCACATGGCAACAATTGACCAGAGCTAAGTAGCCTGGGCTTGCATTTTCCATTTGAATACCTCACCTGCCTGGAAGTTTCCTACCTTGGAATAGAGATTTGAGGTAGGAGTGACTGTGGGTTAGAGTGAACAGGGAAGGATGACTTTTGGACAAACTCCACCAAATACACTCTCCACATGCCGGTGGTATTCAGTCATGATGAGATTTCAGATGATTCCCGCCACTCATTTATAGCCTTTTCCTTTCTCAGCGTGAAATGTCACAGATAAAGAAGGTTGTCTCCCAGGCCACTGAGGAAATACTTCTTTGGTTTTCTGCATGGTCCTCAGAATGGGGCCAATTGTACCCATAAGACTTCTTGTATTTCTTTTTTAGATCTCAGAATTTGTTTTATTAAGCCCCTCTTCTGTGCTAGACACTGGGCAGGGCACTTCTCACACAAATCCACTTCTTTCTGGTCCTGTGTACCCTGGACTCCAGTGGTAGTCAGTGGAAAGCCTGGGACTGCTATAGTGGAAGCTTTGCTTGGAGTGAAGTTTTGTTGGGAAAGAAATGGCAGTGTGAAGAACAGGTTACTGTTCTTCATCAGCTACTGACTCTGGGACTTTAGCCTACCTTGAGTACCTTTTCTTGGGCACATTCACTTAGGATTAATGAATGATGTTGTTACATAAAACCTTGTTTCTGCCCAAGTCCCGAAGTAAATAACATCTGAGGGAAGTAGGCAGGAGTGCCAAGAGAAGCCAATTTCATCAGTGTTAATTAGAGACCTTTGGGCCAGGAAATGGAAGAGCATGGGTAATCCATGTCTCCTTAGCACCCTGCCTCTGTGGAAGCCAGCCTGAAACTTTTCATGTTACTTAACAATATTAGGGAAACATCTGTGAACAGGCACCACTGTACACCACTGGGAATTGCTTAAAAGTGATACAACGTGAATCTGTCAAGTGACAAATACTGCTGTGGGAGCATGACTTATAAACTGTGTGAACACAGTCCTTCCTGGAAGTTTGAATTGAGCTAGGGAGCTGTGGTTACCAGGAGAGAATTTGTTCTCCTAGTGTGAATTAGGGTACGAATATCTAACATGAGACAACTAGAGCAGGGGAATTCTTAGATAAAGATGGGTAGGGTGTGTATGGCTTAGTGCACATTTGAAGTTCATGACTGAGATTTACTTTGTGAACATTTATTGAATAGATAAAATGGGAAAGCCTATATTTGTTGAAAGGGGAAGATATAGACATCTGAACCAAAGTACCACATTGGTCAGCCGTGTCTAGATTGGGTGTGGGTTACCTTTTTGTCTTCTAGGAAATTATCTTACTTGTAGAAATGGCCTCTTTTGGAAAAAGCCTGAACATAGTTTGTCTATTGTGATCTGTTCTTTTTCCCGATGAAAATATTTTATTTTTAGCTTTTAATTTTAAAAAGTTTAAAAATTGTGTTTATAGAGATGGAGTCTCACTATGTTGCCCAGGCTGGTCTCAAACCCCTGGCCTCAAGCAATCCTCCTATCTTTACCTCCCAAAGTGCTTGGGATTACAGATGTGAGCCACTGCATCTTGCCCATAATGAAAATGTTTTAAAAGAACTAGAAGAATGATAAATGGGTATGCCATCAAGGTGTGAAAACTATGATAATAAAAAAATTAAATCCACTCAAATGCTTTTGTAGATTGATAAGAGACAAGTGGTTATGGATCAGGTCACTAATATTCATCAATGTAAAGAATAAGTTGGGGAATTATATAGAATTGTAAGGAGAACAGAAAAAGTTAAAAGAGGGGATATAAATTGCTATTCTCCTATATGCACAGACGAAAATCACAAATGTCTAGTATAAAAAAGGAAGGGCCTTGAAATCCATTGGCATTTCCAGAAAATATTCCATGACCTACTCCTGTTGCAAATGTGCCTTTTACCATTGCAGGGTGATAAAATGCCACGATCCAACTCCAGAGTACAATTAAGGGCTTGTGTGATACAGCAGGCAGCCATTCCATACTTGAGAGTTTTCATTATATAATTAAAATAAACTGAGGGGCAAGAGGCAGGGAATGAAGTGGGGGAGGAAGGTCCGGCTGAAGCATATTCAGACATGACATTTTCTAATGTCGATAACCATCGAGAGCTCGGCTTCTCTGTCCGTGAAGACAAGAATGCCACATGTCAGTCAAAGGCAGAATCGCTGATGAAGGCTGGAGACTGGAGGAAGCAAGGGAGGGTTCATTTGGCTCTGGGAGAGTGCAGACTGGCCTCCTCTCAGGCTTTAATTGTGCTTCCTTTGTGTCAGTGGTGTCCACGTCCAGATTTCTGAAGATGAGTCCTGATGATACGGAGAGATAGCAGGTAGTGCAAATTTGGCTCTCCCCTTTCAAGCTGGGATTCTAGGCCATGCCTAATCCCAGTGGAATAGATAAAAATAACACACCCAAGAAGCAATCTCAGACTTATGTTTTTGAAAGCCATTTTAAGCAGTTTTGGCCCTTCTACAGTACACTTGAATAATGCCCCGCTACAATGATTTTTTTTAAGCATTCCAGTGTACATCCCTCTGCAAGGGGCTCTGTCACTCTATTTATATCCTGTAGTAAACTAGCTTCCTCTTCTTTAGCTGGGCAGCAGCTGTCATTGGCCTGCCCTCGGGCCTCCCCTACATCACAGAGACAAGCATGTATGTGAGAAGAACCCAGATCTCCCCCAGCAAAGAAGGGAATAAGGGCTCCAACGTGGGAGAATGTAGTGATGTTTTGACGCACTTACCCATACCCTCCACCCCGATGCAGGAAAAACTGGAATCTCTCTCTTCCTGTGACAGTCTGTCAATTTTGCTTCCAGAATAGTTCTTAGGAAGCACACTCACCCTCTAGGAATGGGGGATTCATGTCTTAAAGATCATTACAAGTTCTTCAGAATCTGCTGAAATTTTTTCTGTTGCAGTGCTGGAGGTAAATACCAAGAGAGCTAGTGGTTTAAAAGCAAAAGCTGGTTGTTAATAGATTAAGGATGCTTCGGTGATTTAGGGAGGGAATTTTTAAAAGGGAGCTCCACATTTCTACTGTTCTCCTTCAACCTCCATTTCTACACAGGAGGTAAATGATTTTCTTCCCAATTCTTTACTTTCATATTTAGCTTTGCTCAGACATGATTACTTCTCCTTTACGATTTCCATTGGCTACCATCCCTCTGTGTACCTCCCGAAACTAGAATTACAGATTGTCATGACATAGATTAGAAAACACCTTAAGGAAGTTCCCAGGCAAGATGGCCGAATAGGAACAGCTCCTGTCTGTACCTCTTAGCGAGACCAACGCAGAAGGCAGGTGCTTTCTGCATTTCCAACTGAGATACCCGGTTCATCTCACTGGGATTTGTTAGACAGTGGATGCAGCCCAGGGAGGGCCAGCAGAAGCAGGCTGGGGTGTTGCCTCACCTGGAAAGCACAAGGGGTCAGGGAACTCCCTCCCCTAGCCAAGGGAAGCTGTGAGGGACTCTACTATGAGGGATGGTGCTATCTGGTCCAGATACTATGCTTTTCCCATGGTCTTCGCAACCCACAGACCAGGAGATTCCCTCGGGTGCCAACACCACAAGGGCCCTGGGTTTCGAGCACAAAACTGGGCAGCCCTTTGGGCAGACACCAAGCTAGCTGCAGGAGTTGTTGTTGTTGTTGTTTTTTTCCCCCCATACACCAGTGGCACCTGGAACTCCAGTGACACAGAACCGCTCACTACCCTGGAAAGGAGACTGAAGCCAGGGAGCCAAGTGGTTTTGCTCAGTGGATCCCACCCCCATGGAGCCCAGAAAGCTAAGATGCACTAGGCTGAAATTCTTGCTGCCAGTACAGCAGTCTGAAGTTGACCTGGGATGCTTGAGGTTGATGTGGGGGAGGGGTGTTTGCCATTGCGGAGGCTTGAGTAGATGGTTTTCCCCTTACAATGTAAATAAAGCTGCCGGGAAGTTCGAATTAGGAGGAGCCCACTGCAGTGCCACAAAGCCACTGTAGCCAGGCTGCCTCTCTAGATTCCTCCTCTCTGGGCAGGGCATCTCTGAAAGAAAGGCAGCAGCCCCAGTCAGGGGCTTATAGATAAAAGTCCCATCTACCTGGGACAGAGCACCTTGGTGAAGGGGTAGCTGTGGGTACAGCTTCAGCAGACTTAAACGCTCCTGCCTGCTGGCTGTGAAGAGAGTAGCAGATCTCCCAGCACAGTGCTTGAGCTCTGATAAGGGACAGACTGACTCCTCAGGTGGGTCCCTGATCCCTGTGCCTCCTGATAGGGAGACACCTCCCAGCAAGTGTCAACAGATACCTCATACAGGAGAGCTCCGATTGGCATCTGGTGGGTGCCCCTCTGGGATGAAGCTTCCAGAGGCAGGAGGAGGCAGCAGTCTTGGCTGTTCTGCAGTCTCCGCTGGTGATACCCAGGCAAACTGGGTCTGCAATGCACCCCCAGCAAACTCCAGCAGACCTGCAGAAGAGGGGCCTGACTGTTAGAAGGAAAACCAACAAACAGAAAGCAATAGTATCAACATAAAAAAGAAGGACAACCAAACAAAAACTCTATCTGAAGGTCACCAACAGCAAAGACCAAAGGTATATAAATCCATGAAGATGAGGAAAAACCAGTGCAAAAAGGCTGAAAATGCCAAAAACCAGAATGCCTCTTCTCCTCCAAAGGATCACAACTCCTCGCCAGCAAGGGAACAAAACTGGATGGAGAATTAGTTTGACGAATTGACTGAAGTAGGCTTCAGAAGTTGGGTAATAACAAACTCCTTCAAGCTAAAGGAGCATGTTCTAACCCAATGCAAGGAAGCTAAGAACCTTGATAAAAGGTTAGAGGAATTGCTAACTACAATAACCAGTTTAGAGAAGAACATAAATGATGGAGCTGAAAAACACAGCATGAGAACTTCCTGAAGCATACAGACGTATCGATAGCCCAACTGATCAAGCAGAAGAAAGGATATCAGAGATCGAAGATCAACTTAATGAAATAAAGCGTGAAGACAAGATTAGAGAAAAAAGAATGAAAAGGAATGAACAAAGTCTCCAAGAAATATGGGACTATGTGAAAAGACCAAATCTACATTTGATTGATGTACCTGAAAGTGACAGGGAGAATGGAACCAAGTTGGAAAACACTTCAGAATATCATCCAGGAGAACTTACCCAACCTAGCAAGACAGTCCAACATTCAAATTCAGGAAATACAGAGAACACCACAAAGATACTCCTTGAGAAGAGCAGCCCCAAGACACATAATTGTCAGATTCACCAAGGTTGAAATGAAGGAAAAAATGCTAAGGACAGCCAGAGAGAAAGGTTGGGTTACCCACAAAGGGAAGCCCATCAGACTAACAGCAGATCTCTCTGCAGAAACCCTACAAGCCAGAAGAGAGTGGGGGCCAATATTCAACATTCTTAAAGAATTTTCAACCCAGAATTTCAAAACAGATATATAGACCAATGGAACAGAGCAGAGGCCTCAGATATAATATCACACGTCTACAACGATCTGATCTTTGACAAACCTGACAGAAACAAGTAATGGGGAAAGAATTCCCTATTTAATAAATGGTGTTGGGAAAACTGTCCAGCTCTATGCAGAAAACTGAAACTGGACCCCTTCCTTACACCTTATACAAAAATTAACTCAAGATGGATTAAAGATTTAAACATAAAACCTAAAACCATAAAAACCCTAGAAGAAAACCTAGGCAATACCATTTAGGACATAGGCATGGGCAAAGACTTCATGACTAAAATATTAAAAGCAATTGCAACAAAAGCCAAAATTGATAAATGGGATCTAATTAAACTAAAGAGCTTCTGCACAGCAAAAGAAACTATCATCAGAGTGAACAGGCAACCTACAGAATGGGAGAAAATTTTTGCAATCTATCCATCTGACAAAGGGCTGATATCCAGAATCTACACGGAACTTAAACAAATTTACAAGAGAAAAAAACAAACAACCCCATAAAAAAGTGGGTGAAGGAAATGAACAGACATTTTTCTAAAGAAGACATTTATGTGGCCAAAAAACATATGAATAAAAGCTGATCATCACTGGTCATTAGAGAAATGCAAATCAAAACCACAATGAGATACCATCTCACGCCAGTTAGAATGGTGATCATTCAAAAGTCAGGAAACAACAGATGGTGGAGAGGATGTGGAGAAACAGGAACACTTTTACACTGTTGGTGGGAGTGTAAATTAGTTCAACCTTTGTGGAAGACAGCGTGGCTATTCCTCAAGGATCTAGAACCAGAAATATCATTTGACCCAGCAATCCCATTACTGGGTATGTACCCAAAGGATCATAAATCATTCTACTATAAAGATGCATGCACGTGTGTGTTTTTATTGCAGTACTATTCACAATAGCAAAGACTTGGAACCAACACAAATGCTGATCAATGATAGATTGGATAAAGAAAATGTGGCATGTATACACCATGGAATACTGTGCAGGCATGAAAAAGAATGAGTTCATGTCCTTTGCAGGACATGGAAAGTAAAGCTGGAAACCATCATTCTCAGCAAACTAACACAGGAACAGAAAACCAAACACCACATGTTCTCACTCATACGTGGGAGTTGACCAATGAGAATATATGGGCACAGGGAGGGGAACATCACATGCTGGGGCCTGTAGTGGGGTGGAAGGCAAGGGGAGGGATAGCATTAGGAGAACCTAATGTAGATAATGGGTTGATGGGTGCAGCAAACCACCATGACACATGTATACTTATGTAACAAACCTGCATGTTCTGCACATGTATCCCAGAACTTAAAGTATAATAATAAAAAAAGAAAGGGCCTTAATAACTGATGAATTTCAAATAGGTTTTGTCTCTCCTGATTATACAAATCGATGGCTTGTGGCTACTTGGAATGCTTTGATGGGAAGTCTAAGAAGGCGCAATCCAGGCTCAGTGGAAATGAGCGTGATGATAAAGCTTTCCCTGCACAAGAGGGTCTGGTATTTCCCACTGCTGATTTTGCAATAATCTTATTTTCTATAGATTATGAGAGAAATGATTTTAAGTCACTTGATTGACCCAAACATGGAACAGTCGTGCTGCATAGAGTATTTCAATGCCTTCTTTCCCATTCCAGGGTCCCTGCCGCCCCCTGCCCTCCTCACTATTCTGTTTCCCATTTCAGCTGAGATATCAGAGATGTTTCACAGTTTTCCCAGGAATTCAGACTTCTGCTTAAAAGAGGCACTGCCACGCTCTTAGCTAAAATCCGCCCAGCTTACCTTCCTGATTCTAGAACCCAGATTGATTCTGGAAGTTATGTCAGAGGTCCTGTATGCATATGTCATGAGAGATCTGTTCTGTTTAGAAGCTTTTCTGGGGAGATTTGGATCCGGTTATGGATGCCACATATAATATATATCACAACTGGAATTAATTACTTCTTTCTGTAATTGATTATTATATAGCCTTTCACCTTGCTAGATTTTAAGCTCCAAAAGAGCACTGCTTTGTTCTCTGTTGTGTCCTCAGAGCCTAGCACAGTGCCTCCGGAATGTGTGTATGTGTGCGTGTGTGTGTATCCAATAAACACTTGCTAAATGAAGCGAATGAATGGATATCAGTACACTTTTAGACTCTGGAAGTCAGCCCTAAAGATTCCCTAAAGACTCTCTAGTTAGAATGATGACTAGCCTATGTGTCATTCTGGCCACTTTTTGTATTAATGTGACCTCCTGAAAGACAGAAGATTCAATTTGTCAATTGACTGCCTTGGATTCATTTTTGACTCATGATCAGTCTTTCTAATCAGTCACCTGCAACAGTCTTTTCTCTTTCTTTTCCTCCCTTCCACTTTTCCTCCCTCCCTTCCTTTCTTCCTCCCTCCCTCCCTCTCTTCCTCCCTCCCTTACTTCCTGCCTTCCTCCTTCCCTCCTTCCCCTCCCTCTTCTACTGTCTTTTCTCTTTCTCTTCTCTCCCCACCCTTCTTCCCCCACTCCTCCTTTGACCACATTCTTGCAGCAACCTTTGCCTTGCTTTTGCCATTTCTACTATTCTCCTCTGGAGATGTGTGGCGCTGGCCCTGAGTCATCGTAGAGCCTTTCTAGATGGCCACTGTACTCCAGCATTTCTCCTTACAGTGTGTTAAACCCCACCGGCTGGAACTTTCTCAAAGGCTGCTTTATTAGACCATTCCTCCTTCAAAATCCTTCTCTGGATCCCTATTTCCTTGTACATGAAATTAAAGTCTCTATTTGGAATTCATGGTAACTAGTAATCCAGTCCCACTTATCCAATTCTAATGTCCAGTGAAGCAAAGAAACATACAATATTAATAAGAACTCTCATTTGTTGAGGGTTTACCACATGTCAAACATGGTGCTAAATGTTTTTTTCCTATGGGGTTCCAGCTACTATTATTATCCCCAATTTATAAATAAAGTTTCTAAAACTAAAATAGCTGAAGTAACTTGCCCAGGATTACATGATGAGTCGGTGATAGAACCAGGATTGAGTGCAGGTGGTCTGAGTTCAGAGCTAGGGCCGTTGACAATTAGTTAACGATATTATATTTGATGTTCTTTGTGTATTACCAGTAGGGGTTTCATATATACAGGGACACAATACTAAATGTGATGATATCTTAGGACACTGCTTCACAATGAGATAGAATTATTTAAAATAAGTACTGTATATATATTTTATTTTATAAAGCACAGTTTCTCAGAGAAATCTCCTAAATGATATATGTGTTAATATCTGAATTTTTACCCACTCCTTTCTTTCTCACTTTCAGTGTTTGTAGTCAAAAGAATATTGCATATTTATAAAATGCATCTTTCTCTAATAGTCATATGCTTTTTGTTTCCTCAGAAAAATACTAAAGACATATCAGCTGGGAAACTATTCACAACTATAACAAGGCTTTTGTTTACTTGATCCTTCCCATCCGACGAATCACTTCACCTTCAGAGCATTAGAAAAGAGGATGTATTTAAGTGGCCTAGGATACCACAGTTCTGCACACAGTAGTAGAGGTTGTTGCAGTTATTACTACTCCTTGGACTCATCACCCTCTGATGTGGGACGCCTAATCCTTGGGCAGATCCTGCCCTTTGGTTTCAGCAGGGGTGTGAACTGAGAAAGCATCCTGCACACAGGTGAAGCAGTTTGCAGGTGCTATCACACCGCACTATACCAAGGCTTTGTTCCAAGAAATATAGCAACCAAATAGCATAACAAAATGGTTAAGATCTTGGGTTCTGGCATCTAGATCTTAAAATCTAGGATTAAGGATCTTTGGATCCTTGGAAGTAGTTAAGTTTGGATAATTCAGTGGAAATCCTGATGATAAATGTGTGCACGAGTGTGTGTGCATGTGCCCCTATAGAGTGTGTGTAGGAGGAGGACAGAGACAGGATGAATGAATGTCTTCCTTCGAAACTTGCAGTGTTATTAGGCTCTGACTATAGATGGTTCTGCTGTATTGGTTCCTTTGCCTCTGAAAAGCTGAGTTCTTGCTACAGGAATTTATGCTTGAGAGGTTTGCTGCATTTGTACGTGTTCCTGATTCGTCTCTCCGGTCTGCATTGTTTGGGTCTAACCCCTCACATTATCATTCTTGCTCAAATGTGTGTGTCTGGAATGAGTGTCTCTTTCACTCACAGCAAACCTGAGGTGCTTGAATGGCTTACAGAAAAGCCCCAGGTGCCATATGTTCATCTTTTTTATTTTTCTGTCCACCCCAGTACAGCCGGTGGTAGTCAGCAACAGATGATTGTTTTCAGTTGTGTCTTTTCTTGAGGCTAAGAGCTTTGCCCTAATGATCTTCAAGGTGGTTGACATTTTCAATTAAAGTCTGCTCAGTCAGACAGACATAACTTCTCACAAAAAGCTGTCAGGAGCTGTCTCCTACCCAAATGTTACACAGATAATGATTATAATCATAATTGGTTTCAATTCATACATAGGCCATCCTTTCATCTGGAGTGGTTTTATTCCAGAGATAGTCCACCGGGAAGTGTCCTCTGTTGGGGATTCACTTTCCATTGGAGTCCATCCTCCATTTGACCTGTGGGGGGCGGTGGGGTGGGGGTGGGGGGTACAGTCAGAAGACTAATTGTGTGGAAAGAGCCTGTTTTATCTTCTCTCCTTGTAAAAGACTGGATAAGGTGGCCTGTATGAACTTCCTGTCTTTGATGTCTCCCCGAGAATGTTCCAAGAACATTCCAAGAACTACAGCAACCAAATAGCATAGCAAAATGCTTAAGATCCTGGGCTCTAGAGTCAGACAAACCTAGGTTCAAATCCCAGCTTCACCACTTGCCAGCTGTCTAGCCTTGGGGAAGTTATTTTACTTCTCTAAGCTTTTGTTTTCTGAGCCTTATCAGACAAATCACTTCACCTTCAGAACATTAGAAAAGAGGATGTATTTAAGTGGCCTAGGATACCACAGTTCTGGACACAGTAGTAGAAGTTGTCACAGTTATTAATACTCCCTGGACTCATCACCATCTGATGTGGGACTTCCAATTTTTGGGCAAATCCCACCCTTTGGTTTCAGCAGGCGTGTGGACTAAGAAACCGTCCTGCACACAGTCTCCAAGTTGTTCAGCCCTCTCCCAGGTGAAGCAGTTTGCAGGATCCATCACACCCAGCTGCTTGGCTAGTTGTTTTGTGGTTCTCTTACCAGCAAAGGCTGCAGCTGGTGATTCTGCTAAATTGAAGTGGGAACAAGAAAACTCCCAGAACGCAGCAGGGCGAGGCAAGGCGCTACAGCTACCTGCCAGGTAAATAGGTACTGGGTGCTGCAGTTGGAAAGAGAGTAGGAAAGCCCCTGGGTGAAGCCTTTAATGAGGAGAGTGGTAAGAGGGTATGAGTGTATTCCTTGAGACTGTTTCAGAATTCCAAATTGGAATATTCAGACTCCATAATCCATGGTGTTTGTTACCTTGGTAGTCGTGCGCCTCTGTGGGATCCTGGGCTCTGTGGGTCCAAGAAAGACAAATTTCCATGATGACAGTTTCTTAGATAATTTCTGAGGTAGGAGCTACCTCACAGCCTCCCCCACCCCCACCTCCACCTGGAAAGCAGACACAGTTAACTCTCCATGACTATTGATGTTCGCTGATTGGTTTCTTAAAAAGTGGCAGACTAAAGGTTTTCCTACAATTGTAGTGCAGATGTCCACGTTCCCCCAAATCGTACCACAGAGCAAAATCTGATTATGTCATTCCCCATGTGCATAATAAAGCCCAAACTTGACATTGAAGATACCAAATAGCTTCCCTTTTAACTAAGTTTCAACTTAATTCCAGTTTTGAGCCAGTTGTACTGGAGGTTTTCAGTTTTCTTGTCCTTGCTTATTCTGGTCTATCCATCTGGTATACCCATTTTCTGGTCATCATCTTCACGATGACTACCAGCCTCTTCTAGGAGCCTCTCCAACTCCCTGTAAGCCAGCTGGAAGTACCCGTCTTGCCTCTGAATTTCCATAGCATGTGTCCATGTCTTCTGGCACTTTCAGCTTTGTACTTTGGAGCACAGGTGATTTCTATGTACATATTTTCTCTGTCTAGGCCATATGTCTTTGAGGGTTAGTTTCTAGTTCATCTTTGTGTTTTTCAGAAGATTCAGCCCTTGTCCTGCACATAATAAGCACTGAGGTACATGTGAGGCCTATGAGTAGCACCAAGTGCCCGTGGGCTCTGTTTAATGGGCTGCTCCTTCTTGATTTATTTAGATACATAAAAGCACAATTTGTGTGCCGGGTCTTGAAGTTACAGCAGAAAATAATATGGACACAGCTCTTACTCTCCTGGAGACTGGTGGGAAAGTTGGACCAGTAAGCGCATGTTATGTTCAGTGATTCCATACTTAAATCCAGGATGTCATAGATGCCTCTTGGAGGGGCCCTAAGCTGACATTTAAGGTTAGGTCCTAAAAAAAGAAGAGCTTTGAGCTTTGGAATGTTATGGACTGAATGTTTGTGTTTTTCCAATATTCATATGTCACAGCTGCAACCACTAACGTGATATTATTAGGAGGTGAGGTCTTCGGGAGGTAATTAGCTTTAGAGAAAGTTAAGAAAGTATAGCCCCCCTCCCCCCGCCCCATGATGGCATTACCGTCTTCATAAGAAGAGGAAAAGAGAGAGAGCTCTCTCTTGTTCTTTGTGCCATGTGAGGTTGCAGCAAGAAGGAAGCCCTCTGCAGACTGGGAAGAGAGCCCTCAGCAGATATTGAATCTGCAGCACCCTCATCTTGGACTTCTCAGCCTTCAGAACTGTGAGAAATACATTTCCTTTGTTTATCAGCCACACAGTCTGGTATTTTGTTATGGCAGCCCCAGCCAACTAAGACAGTAATAAAGATGGGAAGAGCATGAGAGTGTTTGGGACAGAGGGAACAGCTGGGACAATTCCCGGAGGAGAAGGGAACATAGCTTGTTTGGAAAACCCTAAATAGCTTATAATGCTGGAGCAGAGGAGGGGAGGAGGGGGTGAAAGGTGAAGCTGCACAGGCTGTCCCGGGTCAGGGCCTGGAAGGCACTAGGGTTCATGTCAGAAATGTTGGACTCTCCCCTGGGAGCAAAAGGGAGGTGATTGATTAGTTCAGAGGCTGTGTTAAAGTATTGCAATTTTATGTTGGTTATTCAAGATTCCGCAGTAAGGATAATGAGTTTCTTTTGAATTGAAAAAGTCTCAAACAAAACAAGAGCAAAACCAAAACAAAAATATCAAGATTCCAGGAGCAAAGACCAAGGCACTTGAGCCGGAGTGAAAATTCCTTCTTCAAAGAAAGATACATTTTGCCTTACAGTGTGAACATGCCAGGTCCACAGTGAGACATTATTCTCATGGCTCTGACTGGCAGCCAGGAGCCATGGAGGAGCTCTTGAAGTGAATGGGAATGTTTCTTGAGTGGCTTATTGAGAAAGCACAATGGCCAAGGGGTGGGTGTGGGGGACAGTGCTTCAGGCTCTCGCCAGTGGGTGCCTGATGAAATACATCTTGACGTGTCATTGAAGTGTGGAGCCGTGCGGCCCCGTGAGGTCACCTGTCCCACCCCCTGCCCAGGCAGATTATTCCTCACACTCTCTTTCCCAGCTCTTTGTCCAGTGGCTTTATGCACCTCAAGCGATGGGGCTTCCACCGCCTCCCTTGGGAAGCCATTCCGCACTCAAACAGAGCCCGCTCTTAAGAAGGTTGCCCTGATATTCAGCCTAAGTTTTCCTTTCTGTAATTACATCCCATTCCGCTCTGCTCTACCCCTTTGCGTGACCCTGAGCAATTCTTTCCCTTCATCGGTGTGCCTACACCCTTGCTCAGGGAGAGTATTTGATCCTCGGTTCTTTTTGTCATCCCTGAGCTTTGCTTATTCCTGGCTGGTGCTGCGGGAACCCTTATAAGTAGCTCCTGCTGCTGTTCTCTTTAATCCTCGTGGCTTCCCTTCTTTGATTTCTGTCCAATTTGCCTATTTCTTTCAGGGGTACTGAAGGGCCCAGAATGAATCCGAGGCTTCCTAACTATATTATTTATTAATCTTTCATATGGAGGACCTTCTCAATGATGCTAAACCAGGTTGGGTGGAAAATAAAAATCTCTTTGAAAGACGGAGCTAATGTGAACTCCCTGTGATAAGGACTCTGGACACTTCAGAAAAAAAAATGAGTTTGAATGCAAGGAAAAGTACCCCCACCCAGTCTTCTGATATTCATGCACCTGTACTTCATTGTACTATTGAGGGCAGAGGAAGCATGAATTTAGGCCACCGAGAGACTGAAATGACCCTCCCCAATCAGTCGCACTAAGTACAGCCTATTCTTCAAGCCAAGCTTTCAGTTGCCCTCCTCCGTGACCCTCTCTTTAATCTCCCCTAACCTCTACTTTGGTATAAGCAGATAAAAACAATCCCTCCTTCCTATGACTTGCCATAGTACTTTTGCAGGGCTTTCTTTGGTGGTACTTCCTATTCTCAATTTTATTCATTTACCCATCCAACAAACATGTATCTCACGCCTACTCTGTTCATGATATTATGGCTCATATTGGGGGAAGTGGAAGATCAACAAGATTAAGGTTATAGGGCAAAATTCTTGCCCTCAAGGAGTTTCCCATCCAGAGGAGGAAGCCAGTGCATAGCTGTAGATAGATGCTGGAGTAGAAATGTGCTGGAAAACTGCGTGACTATGAGATAGGAGTGACTTGCAATAGATTCTCATTCTTGTTGTGGATTGTGAGCTCACAAATGTGGGAAGGGTAACTGATTTATTTGGGTATTGCCTACAAAGCCTACCGTGTGCCATCCACATGCTGATGTTAGTATGGTGCACTTATATGTGCCAGCCAGTGTGCTAAGCACTTTGTATGTGTATGTTGTTTAGTCTTTACAACTTTAGGTACTGTTATTACCTTTACATAGCAAGGAGGAAACCACTTCTCTAGGATACGAAGTAACAAACCTGAGCCTGAAGTCACAGAGGTGGTGCGTGGCAGCTGAGTTTGAACTGAGACTCTTTGCCCGCAGTGTCTGTTCTCCTGTGCGCTGTGCTATATATGTGGGTCATCCATTCATGATCAGCTGAAATGGGAAACTGAGGCAGGAAATACGATTCATAGCTAATCAAAGACCATTTTCAGGTGTTATCCCATGTCGCCTCCCCTTTGCTGGTCTTGGCAAAAAGCAAGAATGGAAGTAGCAAGGCATTTTGTATGGTCAGACACCTAGGGAATATGCACAGATATTTATTTATCATTTCACTGGTTGCATTGGAAAGAGGATGGGAAACCAAGCTTCTCCTTTTTTAAAAAATATTTTCTAATCCAGTAGCATCACCTAATTCAACCAGTCTATCTTGGACTATTGAGGAGCAGAGGAATCTGTCTCAGAAAATGGCCACCCAGTGCAAAGATAGCTGAATAAAAATGAAATATGGATCATCTACTTATTCGGAAAACCTCTGGGTTCTTGGCAGATTTTTAGAATCATATATATATTGTCTTTTTCTGGCATATACCCAGCACAGAGTAGGTGTTCGTCATGAATTTGTTTAAATGAATACATAGTCCCTACTTCAGACACATTTTGCACTTTTTTGGGTTAGAGTTGTATAATGTGTTCCAACCAAGAAATGGCTCATTATAGTGATGGAAACTGTGATCATTTTAAACAGAGTCACTAAAGGGAAGAAAATAATCATGTTAGTTTGTCTTTTTGTATGTGCTGTCCTTTTGATAAATGCCTTTTTTGGGAGGTGGGTCTAGTTTTCCTTCTGTATATGTTTTCTAATCATTTGTATGCACCTGTGTGTGTGGGGTGGTGGGGCACATGCAGTGAGTCTGCAGCAGTGGATATAGGATGTTCTACCAGCTGGCCTGCCCCAGTTCACTTATGCTAATCTGGGAGTGGGACAGCAGCACCTGTGCCCATGGCTCCCCCGAGGCTTGCTGGGCAAGCGGGGTGGCTGTGCTGTAGCAGCACATTTGCGTCTCCGGAATGTGTCCTCAGCTTCTTGGTGCCTCTGGGCTGTGCTCTCTGAGTTCACCTTAACTGTGCCCTGGGAACACAGCCTCTGACTGGCTGCTGCCTCCAAGATGCCTCTGGCAAACACCTTGTTCTCATCTTCTCTTGGACAGGGGAATAGATGAGGGGCAGGGAGCTGGATGAAGGACCCTTGCCTGCCCGGGCACCTCCATTGAGGCCAAACAAAAACTGGGCTCACCATTTCACAAGAATAAACACTAGTGCCAATTTTTCTTAAATGTGTTTTAATCTACTAGATTAAAAAATGTAGTGTAGTCAGTAACATCTTAGGCTCTGGAGCCAGCCTGCCTGGATTGTACCCTGGCTGGCTCTAACACATTTTTGTTGAATCTTGGACAAATTAATTTCAATGAGTCTGTTTCCTTTTCTGTAAAATGGGGATAATGATAGTATCTACCTTGTAGACTTGTAATGAGTGCAATCATGTACATAAAGCATTTAGCTCAGGGTCGGGCTATAATTTTTACTTACTGCTTCCTCTGGCAATGACATTTAGTGAATATTATGTGCCAGGCACTGTGCTGAACACTTTACATGTGTTGTCTCCTTTGATCTTCATAACAGCCTACTAAGGGCATTGAAGTTATTTGACTAAATAACTTGCAGGAATTCTAACTCAAATAGTTATGAAGTTAACAGAGGAAAAATGTTTAGACTGATTATGTTGTAACTTCTACAATGCCAGAGTCTGTACTCTTTCCAAATATTCAACACTGCCCATTGCAAGGTCTGTCTGAGAGTTGAAATTTGAATGGCTTATTTGAACTACCAAAAACCTTTAAACTTGAGAGCTGGAGAAAGAGGAAGAAAAAGTCAGTCCCAAGATCTTTCACTCTGGAAGCTTCTCTCTCTTTCAAATGACCTCCCCTCATACCTCTACAGAGTGGTATGGCATGCAGTCTTCCAGATAACTTTAAAGAGACAATCCAGCATGGCGATGGTGGGATTGCTCTCGTACAAGTGTGTGTGTGTGTGTGTGTATGTGTATGGAGTGCACTATACTACCCTGGTGTTGCAGAGGTTGTTGAATGAATGAAAGAAGGAAGGAACTAATACGCATATAAATGACACATGGTTCTAAAGTGAGATTCAGCTCCCATAAGTCGTTCAGGAGAGTCTGTGTCATCCCTTTCACCTGGTAATCACACCACAAACACATTCCTACACCCAAAACACACCCACACCATTCTCATTTGGCTGTGTGTAATGGGCATGGTGAAATCTGCCCGTGGCTCCCTATCATGGTTTTGAGATTCTATTTTCAATAGTATGATAGATATTGAATGGGGGCAAGTTTCGTTTTTGTATAATTCAATAACAGAGCAAAATACAAAAAAGAGTCATTAAAGCATTGTGACATCAATGCAGATTGTCCTTCTGTGGAAGTGCAAAGCAGAGGAGGTGCTGTGTTTACTGAAAGGTCTGTGCTTTCAATTTATGCATGTGAGTTCTTTTGTTTTGGGGTGTGAGCAGATCTAATTTATTTGTTTTTGTATGCTTACTTTAAAGTGAATAAGAAACCTATATTGAACACCTACTATTTCTCCAGCTCTGTGTTAGGTTACTTAGCTTTTCCACACCCTTTGAGAAATAAGGTGAGTGACCACTGGCTCAGAGAGGTTAAGTCACTTGCGTGAAGTGGCAGAACTACTAAGCAACAGGACAAAGATGCAAGTCTTGGTTTCTCTGTTCTCAGCTGCCTTTCCTCCTCCTCATAGCTTTGAAAAGGTTCAAACAAACAATCAGTGAACCCTTTAATGAGTAGCTGAATTTTGTTTACTCTCTGATACGGAAAAATCTATATTATTTTTCTGAGCATCTCCAAAGCCCACATAAATCCTATTGTATTAAGAATTTGATTGGGAAATGTTAAGCAAACAATTTATTGATCCCCTCATCTCCAGCTGACAAGGTGGCTTGTTTTGTGCACCTCTTTCGGTGTCTTCATTTTAGTTGTAATTATGTTATCCTTCGTAAGAATGATGGTTGCCCACAGTGGTCAGTTTCCTACCTGCAGCTGAACTATCCCCCCTTCCTTTAGGAAAAAGCAATTTCAAACATTTTGTTTGTTTGTTTTTGAAAAACAGTCTCTGGGAATAAGTTTACATGTGAAAACATTTTTCCCAATTTGCTCTGAATTTTTAGTTTTCAAAATTTAAGTGATACGCCATATGGATGTATTGACAGTTTCTCACTGATTAGGAAGAAAAAAAAATTAAGGAAACAAAAAAGTAAGAGAACTGAGCCTTGGCTCAGTTATTTAATTATTTATCCTAAGCCCACTGAAAGGGAAAGTGGCTTCAGAAGTTCTGAGGGATCAGAGACCGGGGTGTCTATCAGTCTTTAAAGTGAGTAAATAAAACCTTCAAGAAAAATATCTACCCATAAGGATCTTGGACCATGCTAGGAAATGATCTGGGGCTTCAAATGTTACACTCTTGTCTCCTGTGAATCTATAGGAAACTTTATACAAACTGAGGTAACTGTTATGGGTATGACATACAGAGCTACTTTTAAAGGAGTGTTCTGGGAGTGCCCTACTGAGAATCTCATAATACCAGTTCCAGCATTTCAGTAATCTCTGGGCTTGAATGTGGCTGAATAGTTATGAAGTTCATAGAGAAAGTATGTACGTTTGGACCGATTATGTTATAAATTGCGTAATGATATAAATTATACCATAATATAAAACTTCTAATGACATCTGGGTACATTCTAAGAAAGACATATTATTGAATTATTTTACAACTGGGTACATTCTAGGAAATATTATTGAATTATTTTACAATTTTCATATTTAAAAGGAATAATTTTTACAAAGCATAAAGATAAACATTAAAATTGCCTTTCACTTTATCTTCCCCTCAATAACCACTGTTCACACTTTGGTATCTGTTTTCTACTGTTTTATTTTAATGCTTACATAAATAGATGCATTGAAATTTATGAATATGAGGACATATGTGTTATACCTGATGTTACATCTTTAGTCCTCTCCTTTGTTACTATTTTTATTAATATGCATTGCAAGAACACATGTTTTGTAATGACTGTATAATATTGTATCATGTGGATATATCATCATTTATATAACCAATCTGCCATTGTTAGACATTTACGTTCTTAATTTTTCATTTTTATAAATAATGCTTTGATAAGCATCCCTGATTTCCTTAAGATAGATTCGTAGAAGTGCAATTACAGGCTCAAAGTATATGAATGTTTTTAAATTCTTGATGCAATACCAAAGTGCTTCCCAGAGAGGCTGTGCCAGTGTGTGCTCCCTCCCCTCCCATGGGTGAGAGTGCTCTTCTGCTGTATCCATACTGGTGCTGAGTGCTATCATTACTTGACATCTTTGCCATTTTATTAAAGAGCATATGGCTGGTTGCTAAAGGTAAGGTGGCAAACCAAAAAAAACTCTGAAGAGAAGCAGAAGTTTAAATTCTAGACAATAAATGAAAATTGGTAAAGGCATCTGGTTCTTCTAGAAACGTCCCTCCATTAATTCGTAGATGAGTATCTCCTATTTCTAGGAGGCTGTGTCAACATTTCACAGCCTCCTAGAGTATTAGCTGCCCCTAAGCCTCTCCCTGTATATTGTCATGTGGCATTAATGCACATTAGATAGGGATTTGGAACATTTACCACCTTGTTAGAACTTCTGAGCTATTTCTAATGTCTTTCCTATTCTGAATCCTCCAATAAAAAGCGAGTGACCGTTTATATAATATTAGAGCATTGTGAGGTTCCTCTGCAGCTAACTAGTTTAAAAATGACAAATTAAGTCAAAGTTTGATTTGCCCTGTGATACTGATGTTTGCATTTCCTGAGATGTTTCAGGGATTGACTAATAATTTTGATGGAGATAGTCTTTGAGAGTGTTCTGGAAAACTCCACAAGGTCATCTAATTCAACCCCTTGCTGCTCCAGGATCAAACCAGCCCAAAACATGATTTCCATGAGGAGGGAAAACAACTTTCATTCACAGTAGTTAAGTGTATTGACCAAATCCCCCACACACCTGTTTTTTCCTGATCTGTGGCTGGGAAGTTTGTACCTAAGTGTGGAGTATGTTGAGCTTACTCTGAATCAGCAGCACCGCTCTAGGAAAAATAGTGACTGCTGTGAGTTATAACATGTGATGGGTCAGAATGGTTTTTTTTTTGGCATTAAAAAAAAGTAAACTAGAAATGGGCAACTTTGTTGGAAATAATTACTGTTGGCTAAATCAGGTAAGATCTGAGACTGGACCTGCTGCTTTGATGAAGAGTTTGCTGTGCACAGTATCATCATTTCCATCATAAGAAAATCAGAGATGCTCATCAAAGCATTGCTTATAAAAATGAAAAATTAAAAATGTAAATGTCTAACATTGGCCCCCCATTCACGAAGAAACAGGCTGCCATAGAAACACTGCAGGGCTTTTTAGTTTGTGCAAGATATGAAAAGGTGGTTTGTTTTTGTTTTTGTTTTTTTTGAGTAACCTGAGAAAATTGAAGGACACCATTTTGAATTGCAGAGGTGGTATGACTTGGTGAGATGAGATTTGAACAGGGTTTATACTTGCTTTGCCTCTGACCTGGGATAAATTACTTTGCTCAGTTTACCTTGTGTGTAAAATGGGGGCATTTTTAATGCCTGCCCTCATTAGATGCCTTAGAAATGTGAACAAGCATTTTGAATTCTTATGAAGAAGGCAGTGTGGAAATTCACAATGTGATAAATTCCTAAAATGCGTCATACAACCATAATTGTGTTTGGGAGGCTGGAACCATTTTAAAGAGAAAAGTATCCATAGTACACCATTCTTAAATCAAATGCCGAATTGTGTAGTGGCACAGCCTCTGCTACCAAGGTAGGGCTACATAGCTTTACCTCCAGGGCATGCGAAGGTGGGCAGCTCTGTGTGGTCAGAGGCACAGAACCTGCCACACAATGGCCAGGCTCAGAGGAGCATCTTTTCACCCCTATCTTGTTGATTCCAGCTTTCCTTGATTACTCATTTGCATGCTCGTTTTTGTTCTGTTCCTCTCTGGCAGGGTCTGTTAATTACTAAACATGGGAGACTTAACCAAAAAAAACTGGAAAACAGCTCGAGCCTTGTTTGCTAAAGTTTTGTTTTAGGTCCAGTAACTTGAATTGGCAGCCGAAGGGAAAGAAAAAAAAAAGTAACAGATACACCTGACTAACTTGCATTTCGTATTTCTAACACTCAAAAGTACAATGCTTATGGTAATGAATTTTATCTATTACGAGGGAAAACAATCACCTTTGATGACATTATAGAATAAACACATTTAACAGCATGCTGAATTGCTGAAGTATCATTTTCAACGACCTCATTAGTGTCACTTAATTAAAACTTCCTGCTCTTGACTTTGATGCTGGTACAGGCAAAAACACAGAGGGAATTGAACAAACAACAAAAAAGGTGTGGGGGGTGCATTTTCTAGTGATAAATCGCAGAGGTTGCTAATGAAACCAAATTATGTACCTTTTTCCTGCAACTCCCATAAAATAATCTGAAACACGCAGCAACTTTGCATCAAACAAATTAATCAGCTGTCAGCAGATTTGCCTTATAATAATCTTTTGCACTTATTGATCATTTAAAAAGGGGAGGGGCTTTTCTTTTTCTCTGTACACAAGCATTAGGTTGGTGATAATTAAAGCCTCAGCTTCAGAAATGCCATAATAACCGTTAATTAGCAGGATGCTATTTTCAACATAATTTGCTAATTAGGCAGTGAGCTGGTATAGTGTATATACCTAATTATGAAGGGTCTTGTGCTGTAGACACATGTGACTGGAGTGTAAATGACACCATTATAGGGGTCCTAGCAGATTTTTTAAAAATATAGTTTGTTCAGAAGTGCTTAGTTCTTTAGGGACTTCGTCGTATAGGGAATATTACTCTTAGCTGTTTTGCATGAGACTTAGAAGAGGAAACATTATGTAGAAATATACCATTTCTTTTATCTGTACTGTGGACAGACAGGGTCACTAATTCTAAAGAAGCTTTGTCGCCTGATGCCTGATACAAAAGCTGATAAATTAGGCACTGAAGTTGTACATACTCTACTAGTAGAGAATTACTCTCTGTTTGCTTGACACATGCAATTCATCTATGGACCAGGACACTCTAAATCTTTTAATATTATATGTCTGCCATGCCTTGATTTTTCTGCCACACACTGATAACCTATAACATGTGTCTCTCTGCCTCTGTCTCTCCCTCCTACTTTTCCCTTCATGTCATAACGAAAATCCGGACTTTTCAAAAATGGATGTTTATTTTTGCCTGGTTTCTTCTCTAGCCCATTGTCTAACTGTCTTGATTTTTAAAAAAGATAAAAACAATTTTAAAAGAGAAGAATGATAAAATATGAAAAGTAAGGGCGAGCTGTTATGCAAAAGTCTCAAATTATATGCATATTAGCAATATTGATGAGTTTAAATTTGGCTTTTCAGCAGAGTGTAAGCAGAGTGAGATCATTTGCAGATATATAAACTGGCTTCCTGGATCATAATAGCTGATTTCTTTTAAATGTTTTACCTTGTTTCAAATAAAACTATATTTCTTTATTCCCTTTAAACGAAATGAAAACTTAATTCAATAATAAATGAGCTTCAGAGCAGCACAAGAGTCACTTAACTTAAATCTTTTTGTAGAGGTTCCCACTTAAGCGGCTTGAAAGACAGTAAATCACACTGAAGAACGGACATCCCAATTTCATTGCTGCGCTGTAGAGAGCTGAATTAATGGCCTTCTCTTTAGAATGTATGGATGCGCTTTCCAGCTGCTGAGCCTGACAGTGTTATAGCTCAATTAATGTGATTTTGATGTAATTGCAGATAGGGAGCATGGTGCCAAAAAATTGTTTTTTTTCCATAAGAATCACATTTTATCATCCAGATGTGGGTGGAGGGGTGCTTTTTAAAGCTGAATGTGATAAGTAACAGGGCTTCTATTTTTGTTTTTTTTTTAATAATGTATTTCTGAGAAAGGAGAGAACAATGAATTAACATAGTTATTTATTGAGCACTTACTATGTGCCCTGCACTGTGCTAAGCATTTTACTCTAACTTATCATTTGATCTTTACAAGCCTGTGGAGCAGGTCCTATTGCCATCCCTATTTCACAGATGAGAAAAATGAGTCAGAGAGATCAGGCTAGTAGAGGCAGGCCTGGGAGGGATCTGAACCCTTATATATCTGACATCCTGAGATCATAATTGACCATCATATGGTTTCTATCCAAGTTGTCCTCAGAGGCCTCTGGCTGGAGATAGTAGGATCCCTAAATGTTTAAATGTTTAAACCAACTTTTTAGGACATTATAGAGTGGTGTTGTGAGAAATAGGTTTTAGGCAGGCTGCCCGGGTGTGAAGCCTAGATCTGCAGATTTCTAGCTGTGTTTGATTTTAGGCAATCTATTTAAACACCCTGAGCCTGAGCTTCTTCAACTGTAAAGAGGGCATAATAATGATGGCTTCTTCATATGATTTGTTACAAAGATTAAATGAGAGAATCTTTGTAAAGTGTTCAGAACAGTGCCTGGAACATAGTAAGTGATAGCCAAGATAACTGATAGCCAAACACAAGCCAGCAGGGTCATTGATCTCTTCCAGTACAGTTTTCTTTGCCTCATCTTATCTATTGGGTGCAGACTGCCTCTGGGAACTTGGCCACCAATATTTTCTGGGAAGTACCCAGAATGGCATTTAGCATAATATGGGCTGTGCCTGCTGGCATTGATGTGAAAAGGCCTTTCTTTTATGAAGCCATTTTAATTCCTGTATTATTAGAATGAATAACGATGCTAACTTGGAAAATGATAAGCTGTGTACTTGTTGGTGTATATAGCATTATATACACCCAAGTACATTATATATGTACTTTATATATGTCAGCCCAAGCTCAGCTCATAGATATGAGGAAAGCACTGAATTTAAGGCGCTGTTTGGGGCTCCGGGACACAGGAAGAAGAACAAAGCAGTGGTTCATGAAATGAAACAAAACTCAGGACACCTCTTGCGTTCATGATAGAAGATCTAGTTAAGGAAAGAGCATGGAGAAAAATGATGACAACATAGATGATGATTATGATGGTAACTGGCATGTAATGAGTGCTTACTATTTGCCATTCTGCAAAATTATCACATTCAATGCTCACAATATTTCTACAGATAAGAACTAGTGTTATCCCTACTTATAGTTGAGGGAAATGAACATCAAAGAAGTAATTTGTCCAAATTAATACAGCTGCAAATCTTTTTATGCATCCTCCCACCTCAATTATTGATCCACATTGCATAGATGGGGTGAAGCCACCTTAAATTTGCCTTGAGTTATGGGTGAAGGCAGGTGGGGTCAAGAGGCCTGGATTACTTTTATTTCTTGGCATTCATTGCATCAACAAGGAAGGCTTGCTTTTCCACTGGCTCGTTACTTTGTAAATAATAACATCCTTTATTTGTGGTTATATTGATTGAGTTGCAATTAATACCTTCCTGAAGTCTGTATAGACAACTTATTAAGATGGCTATTATTTGTACAATAAATCCTGGGCATTTTCATTGCTGTAGACCAATAATTTAAATAAGATAGTTCTTTTCTTTTCTTTTCTTATTTTTCTTTCTTTATTTCTTTCTTTTTAGAAGGAGTCTCTCTCTGTCACCCAGGCTGGAGTGCAGTGGTGCAATCTTGGCTCACTGCAACCTCCATCTCCAAGGTTCAAGTGATTCTTCTGCCTCAGTCTCCCAAGTAGCTGGGATTACAGGTGTGCGCCACCAAGCCTGGCTAATTTTTGTATTTTTAGTAGAGATGGGGTTTCACCATATTGGCCAGGCTGGTCTTGAATTCCTGACCTCGTGATCCACCCACTTTGGCCTCCCAAAGTGCTGGGATTACAGGCGTGATCCACCGTGCCTGGCCAATCAGACAGTTATTTCTAATGATATAGTGGATTGGAACATTTTGACGTATAATAATCCTAATGTGTATGGTGATGTCATTGTTTCTTATTGTTACCTTCAGAATCAATATGTAAAAGTTAATATTAAATTTTGACATCACAGGGGATGCATTTATTAATATATAACAAATGTACTATCATTTGCTTATAAGTAGACCTGAATAGAAATGAGCTAGGGTGCTTGGTATATTTGTTGAAATATACATAGATATGAATAGCTAGGCTTTATTATTTTTATAGAAAAATAGTTATGGGAAGGATTTTTTGGGGGGTTAAAAATATAACCCATGTATTAAAGGCACATTTAAATGGTGGAAGTATAAATAAAATGTATTAAGCAGGCACTATTTGCTTTTACAATTTTGCCTTGCAGTAAGCCTCCAACTTTGAAGCTATTGAAAGAAATTCCTCTTGTACCATTTTGATTCATTTTCTTTATAGAGCCCACCAAACTTTGTTCTTGGACATATGGGTAGTGGGAATAATACTGTGGACTGTTTCTGTTCCTATGTATTAGTACATTGATTCTCTTCCAAGAGCATGACCTTCTCAATTTACAAACAATTGATATATCAATTAGAATTAAGTTAGGTTGTAATTAATTCACGCTCATCTCCACCCACCACACTCCTACCAAATAACAGTAGCTTAAGTAACAGAAGCTTGCTTATTTGTTTGTTTTCCTGTTTAGGAAGTCTGGAGATGGTGCAGTGTCGGGTGTGGCTCTGTGATGTTGGGGCCCTGGTTTCTATTTTGTTCTTCCATTGTGCATGGCTACTATTCCCAAGGTCACCTGACCATCAGAGACAGTTGCTGGAGCTCCAGCCTTTACCTGCACATTGTGGCCAATGGAAGGAGAAAGGAAAGAAGAAGAGGGAGCACTTTCCCTTTGGAGATCCTTGAGGAAGTTATACTTACCACTTCTCCATGCATCCATTGATCAGAATTAGTCACGTGGCCACAAGGGAGGCCAGGAAATCTTCCATTTATCTCTCCAATTATGCACCATTCATTTACTTAACAAATACTTCTTGTATATTCACTCTGTTTGCTTTATTCCTGGCAATAAAGAGGTGAACAGGCAGACAAGGCCCCTATTCTGCTAGCTCTTGCATCCTAGCAGGGAGCTAGACAATAAATAAGATAAAAATGATATGTGCTTTGAGGAAAATAAAGCAGGTTGATTTCATAAAGAGGTGATTCATGGCACCGATAGGAATTACTTTAGATTGGGCAGTAAGAGATTCCCTTTCCAGAAAGGTGACCCAACTGGTGAATGCAGTGATCTTGGGTGTGAGGAGAACTATTTCAGGCAGTGGGAACAGCATGTGCAAAGGCCCTGAGATTGGGATGAATTTAGTTTATTTCAGGAACAGAAAGTAAGCTGCACACAAGTGGCATGAGATGGCTGTAGAGGAGTAGGCAGGAGTGGGGCCATGCTAGAGATTGGATTTCCTTCTAAAAGCTGCAAAAACCATTTGGAGGGGAGGCTAAACTACAGAAAGGAAGGATGGGCACGTGATTCAGTTTATCTTTTTTTTTGAGACGAAGTCTCACTCTGTTGCCCAGGCTGGAGTGCAGTGGTGCCATCTCGGCTCACTGCAAACTCCGCCTCCCGTGTTCACGCCATTCTCCCGCCTCAGCCTCCTGAGTAGCTGGGACTACAGGCTCCTGCCACCATGCCTGGCTAATTTTTTTGTATTTGTAGTAGAGACGAGATTTCACCGTGTTAGCCAGGATGGTCTCGATCTCCTGACCTTGTGATCCGCCTGCCTCGGCCTCCCAAAGTGCTGGGATTACAGGCGTGAGCCACCACTCCAGGCCCCGTTTATCATTTTTTAAAAGATCATTCTGAATGCCACATGGAGAAAGGGGTAGGAAACAGACCCATGATGCTGCCTCACTCAGCTGTGGCTGGTGTAGGGAGGGAGGGATTTGCCCTCTGCATATATGTCTATGTTGAACACGTCAAGGAGATTTTCTTTGTCCAGTGGCATCGAGGGATTTGTGTTCTGCCAGGACCTTATGATGTGGCTTTCGCAACACAGTGAAAGGTTTGCATGTTACAGAGACATGAGGGAATCGCATGGAAAACCTTCCTCTCTGCAGCATCTGGCATGAGGAAGGTCGTGAGCTTTCACAGTGAAAAGGCAGACAGACTGCAGGTGAAATGGAACAACAGCCCACCAAGTAGTCTACGTTCTTGGCAAATTGTTTACTCGTGTGGAGCAGAGCTGATGTAGACGGGCCGCCTGAGCCCCAGGGTGAACCCAGGAGTGGAATGCTAGGGGATAAAAAGTTAGATGACTAAAAACTTTGTCTTGTCATTCTCACAAGGGACAATGTTTTGTGAATAACACATCTGAGCTGCAGAGAAGGTCTCAAGGGCTTACAATTAGTGATTAAAACAGTACAGCTCTGTGTGAATGTAGTTTCAAGTAAGATCATTAAAATGTTGCTGTAGCCAAAAAAGGCTACAAGAAAGAGGCAGTAAACAATGCCCAGGTTTGGCTTTTGAGCTCAGAGGTAATTGCTTTTGAATCTCCTTTTTGACAGACCCATCACTAGTCACGAAATTTGAGATTTGTTGATTCAGAATCATTGAGACTTGGATCTGAAACAGACCTTACAGTGAAATGGGCTGGGCCCTGGTTTTACACATGGGTACAATCTGAGACCCAGAAGAGGCGTGACTTGTCCCGTTTCTTGATTTAAGCTAGTTCCTCTAGAGCAGACTTAAGGCAAATAGTATATCCCTTTGGTATAACGTGGCTTTTTTCAAATCCCACCTCCCCCCACCCAGTACTTTCATTCTTTTCCTGGCATTGCAGAAGCTCAGTGGAGCTATGTGGCTGCAACAAAACTAAATTTCCTGTTTTGAAATCAAATTGACGGAGCGATCTGAGACTCACCCTCCATAATAAGAGAAATTTTCTTAAAATATTTTGAAAGCGGCAATATTTTCTCTAAGGAATAACTGAAAGATGGATTCATTTTCATCATTAAATATGGGATGAGATTGCCAGAGAAGTTTTAATCTGTAATTTTAAGAGAAGGAGAGATAGGAGGAGATTATTTTTGTGGATAAAGTAAGTTTGGGCATATACTTTGAATAGGAAGCTTTTCAGGCAGCTGTTAAAATCTTTAAAAAAATTTTACCCCCATTGGAAGGGTGGTACTTATCACCTGGACATGGAGAATTTTAGAGCTTTAGGAATAAACTGGCAATTCTCTGATTCTGAGCAGTCTAGCTTTGCCTTGATGAAGAGGCTAACACTCTTCTTGGGTTCTGTCGGAAAGCCCCAAGGCCTTCAGGCTCCATGGAAGGGCTTTCTGCATTCAAATCGCCCCTAATAGACCACCTAATTGGCTAATTGTAGGCTCAGCCGTTCACTTGGGCTGCAATTAGCCACTTATTTCTTACTTTGCAGATACAAGTGGCCACTTGAATTCTCAAAAAGTCCTTTGTGAATTCAGTTATTTGTGTGTCTCATTCCACCTGGACAGAGAGTGGTTAGAAAAAAGAGTAAAATAAAATAAATGATAGTCCTTGAAATAAAATCCCTCTGAAATCTGGCTCAGGCTTTCTCAATTCTGAAGTGACAATGACCTGAACAGTTAGTTCTTTTTTCAAAAAAATGCATATTACACATAACACACACATATATCCCAGTAACTGGAGACTTAATTTTTCTCTTAGTGTCCTTAATGTAGAGCAAGACATACCCACCTGCTGTTTTTCAGCTTCTTAACTTTCTGTAAATCTACTTTTCCAACCCTTAGATCTGCTGTGTGTAATTTAATTGGCTACTGTACCTTTCTGTATAAAATGAATGTGCTAATTTCTAGAGTGATGCATTAATTCTCTTTGTTATCCACAAAATTCTGGAGAAATGGAAGATCTATTTTAAATGTCTGCCCCTCGCTGACTCTGTCTTCTAGCAAAGTGGAAGAACTATTGTTTTCCTACACCCTTTTGATGTGGTCGGTTATTGTTATGTTGGGTCAAAGGGACTTACCTGGGGGATGACAGATGCAGACACTCTGCCACCAGCTTCCTTAGAAGTGCACAATAGCAACCAAATCAAATCACTGAGAGGATACTGGGTAGAAAGTTGCTTTTGGGGAGAATTCTAGGAAAGAGAAGACTGTGACCTCTGTTACTGCACAATGTCAAGGACAGATGGGAAGAAGGTACGAATCAATATATGTCAACGGCACAGATGGTATAGCCATACAGTGTCCACATCCTGATTTTCTATCCCCTGAAACTGAAATTAATAATGCCTTCATTATAGGCAGTAGCTGCCAAGCAGCTGAGAGAACCCAGCACAACTAAGAGCACTGCTCTGAGCAAGGTGTTTGAAACAGGAGTTTTCGCTGTCTCTGTCTGTCTCTTTCTCTCTTTTAGAAGGTTAGGAATGCTATGGATCAGGCGCAAACAGGAATCATCTTTTGATGCTGAGTTTTACAGCTTCAAGAAACCAAAGATAGAGCAACTATGGTTGCTTCCTGCTTTGCAAAATATTTGTGCCAGGGAATCTTTCCCCAGGTTCTGGCTATGTCATAAGGGAGAGGGTTAACTCTGCTGTGCCAATTATTGGGCTTGGGGTGTTGAAGATCTCAGACCAGGGTTGGAAGTGGAGTGCAAAGTAAAAAATAAGCAACCACAAACCGCCAAAACAAGTATTGGTACATCTCTACAAGCTCCGGCTAGTAATGATGAATTCAGTATTCATCACGTGGACTAATTAATGCACGCTAACACATCCCAGTGCAATTTGCAAGTCACAGATTGCATTAGGTGATACAAATGACTCATTTGTGAACCTGAAGGATGACCTTTGGCAGGACTATCTGCTGACCTCAAAAATATTAAAGAAAGGTTATTTCACCTTGCCATTGTCTCCAAATGCCAAAATAGCCCAATTAAAAACCTTGACTTGGAACCATAGGAGCAGATGCGAGTCCTAAAGGGCATTAATTATTTTCAGTGTCAGCTGGTTGTATAACTGAGGCCAAATGAGAGTTTGGAAAGCTATTAAGGCAGTGTATTATATGCAGTGGGTCTAAGATTTGAATTCAGAATAAGGTGTAGATTTCGTCTATTTAGGCAAGCTGTACAGAATTTGTGCTGGCTGTCCTGTTAAGAATTAAGGGCTAACATAGGTGAAATGAAGCTCATCACCCTTGCTGGGTTCTCCCCTCTGCAATCATTCATTTATTTTCCTAAGTCTATTTGCAGAACTATCATTAGTTACCATATTGTGAGGTCAAATGCATAAATGTGTGCAGCATTAGCTTGCTTCCAAGTGGACTTTTCTCTCTCTCTACAAGTCTAAGCAGTGCAAATGATCCTGTACTATTTCCATCCCCAAATGTGGTGACAGATGAAGATATGTACCCAAGCTAGGTTCCCATATGGCTAATTTCTACATTTGTTTTAACAACATGCAGATTTTTAGGCAAATTAAAACACAAGGACCTCCATATTCATGGCATCCTCTCCAATGCCATCATCCCTTCCTCCAGGTGGGTTTCAGGGAGTCACACTCGTGCCAGAGCCTGCACTAAAAGGAAAAGGGGCAAGCATGTCTATGAGGTGTGATTGACTCACAAGAGTTCCTGTTAAAAAAAAAAAAAAAAAAATGGAGCCAGGTGCAGTGGCTCATGCCTATAATCCCAGTTACTTGGGAGACTGAGAAGGGAGGATCACTTGAGCCCAGGAGTTGCAGGCTGGAGGCTGCAGTGAGCTAAGATTGCACCACTGCACTCCAGGGTGGGCAACAGAGCAAGACTGCGTTTCTTAAAAAAAGAAAGAAAGAAAAGTTTCCTTGGCGTTGCCTGCTGCACATGCCTTTTAAGTCACAAACTTTTACTGTGGATACTGGCCACCAAGGTCTGCCATGTGTCCAGTAGGTACAAAGCAGAGGTGTTGGAGGGCAGGGAATGACATATTCTTTTCAGCCTCTTTAGAGCTGAAGTTGCAGATTCTGGTTCACCTTCATGTCCAGTTGAAAGGGATGGAAAAGGTAGAACAATATGATAGGAAGTCCAGGGGATTGGGGACCAGACAAATCTGGGTTTGGATCTCAGTTTGGTTATTTAGTTGCTGTGTAAACCTGAGCATGTCCCTAAGTCAGCTTCAGTGTCCTCACCTCAATCATAACACCTGATGGGATTAAGAAGATCACGTTAAGTATATGTATGTGTATACACACATACACATACACACACACACACACACATAATGAGCACCTTTTTTGGATACATCTTTCAATTTCTCATATATATACGTTGCCAGTTATATACACATATACCTAAAGATGTGCTAGGATATCATGGCTATTGTTATTTTCATTATGGGGAATTTATAGACAGTTCTCAGAGATCTGATTTTTTTCCTCTAGGTTTTTCTTACTGTCCTTTTGTGGGGCTATGTGCAATGCATATAGCAGAAAAACACAGCTTAGAAATTAGAGTCCTGTCTTCAAAGTCCTGTTTGGTTGGAAAGTTGCTTAATCTTGACAAACTTCAGATTGCTATCTATAAATTGGGATAATAATACGTACCGTCATGTTTTTTGAGAGGGTTAAATGAGATAATGGATGCATGTGGTGCTTGGCATTTGGTTGGAGTTTGATCAATGAATGCAACCTTACTGTCCTTGCACCCAGAATCTTCCTATCCTTTGTCCCTACATGTGCTGTTAATAGGCCTTTAGTTGAGAGAAGATGTAGTTCTGTTTCAGGTTTCCCAGGCTAGTTCCCTGGTGTGTGTTTATTCCAAAAAATGAGCACCGTTGTTGAAATACGTCTTCACTAGACATTGATGATTTGTAACTTCTCATTCTCAAAGTTGAAGGGAGATCTACTTTTTCATTTGGTGTCTTTATGTTGCTCTGTTTTCCAGCACATTATTTGGTGACGTCCCATGTTACAGATCAAAATATGGCAGACATCAAGATTGTGCTCACTGGCCTCTCAGATATGGTTGATGTTATCTGTGAGATAACCCTCTCCAGGGAGTTTCTCCTCTGGCTACTTAGACCACATGTTACCCAAGCAACATGAGTACCGTGTTCCCCCTACAAGGTTGTTATTATTCCAAACTGCCATTACACACACACACAAAAAATCTTAATTTCATCCTAAGACCCTCATAAATGCCAGCAGCTGATGAAAGCAGGTTTGTTTCTTGCTCTTTGGGAGGTGGCCACCCATGTCAGCACTGGAGACTGTCTGCACATCCTCGCAGGCCCAACAAGTGCTAAACAGATGGAGTGAGTTCAGAGCTGAATTACCAAGGAGAAAATTCTGTTCTTTCACCAAATGTGATTTTTAACAGCCATTTGCAAAGAACGCTAGGCCATGGAATATTGTGAGGGTTGGCTTCATGGATAATGAATGCCTTAGTTGAAAGCCCATTCAAACTCTGTCAGCAGCTAATTTCTATGCAAGCCCGTCCTTAACTTAAATTTCAAGAAAGCAAGCATGCATTTCTGAATGCATGGGCTGACTTTGTACCAGAATGGAACCTCCTATTGGACAGTAACTTGCCCTAATTTTGGTGTGCCTTGCCCAGCACACAGGATGCTGCTCTGAGTATTTGGTAAATAAATGATAACTTCATTGTTAGTCCATCCTCTCCAGAAATGAACTCAATGTAAAGTAAGGGTAAGTGTGGGGAATGGAGAGAGTTGAGTGAGAGATGGGTTTAGTTACATGAGCACTCAGATAACCTTGTCATAAAGTGGCTTAACTATACACACAGTATTCCACTGAGGGATCAGTAAATTATTAAATCTCAGTTTCTCAATCTTTCTGTCTTAGTCTCAATCTCTTTATCTCTTACTAATTCTGTCTCCCAGTCTCTGTCTCATAACACTAATGGTAATCCATCCTTCCCCAGTATCGGTTCTCAAGCCTTAGCTCACAGAGAAATCACCTAAGAAACTAGTTAGAAGTGCAACTCCTTGGACTTGACTCCGAGAGTCTGTTTCTATAAAGTTGGGTGGGCCTGAGAAGCCTGTGTTTTAACAGAGCCCTCCTCCCCACCCCAGGAGATGCTAGTATAAATGGCCCTTAAGCCATGTTTTGGGAGGAGCTAGATGATGCTAATGGAGACCAACTTGCTTCACCTTAAGCAAGGTTGCGAAATACAAGAAGACTGAAAGAGTTTCCAGTAGTTTGAAGGCTTTTTAATCATTGCTAGTATCAGTGGAATTCTTTAAACAAAATCTCCATAAAATTCTTCCTTCAAATGAAATAGAGTACGCCTGCAAATAAAACCTCTCCCAAGTAAAGCTGCCCTGACTGAAGGAGAGGGAGGCCTAGGGAGCCCTGCCACTTGCCTTCTCTCTCTTTTCTGTCTTCAATGGCCCCAGTGTTCTGGGCAGTGTTCCTAGCGTCCACATCCCCCTTTCTTCCCAAAGGCACCCACGATGAAGGCCTGGGTCCCTGTGACATGAAAGACGACCTTATAGGATGTCCGAGTTCTAGCTCCAGCCTTTCCTCTTTGCAGCATGGCCTCAGGAAACTTATTTAATCTTCCTCACCTTCAGCACATCCCTTGAGGGAAAAGAGGGAGTTTGGGCTAAATCCGTTTTTCTGGATGTCCCGTCATTCACAGTCTCGCTGTGACTTTTGCTATAGATGAGTACCACCTGGAATATTTACTCCATATTTGTATTTATAATAGAAGAAGTCTGCTCACTGTTTCTTAGTTAAATATTCACTGAAGTTTTGAGCTAAGCAATGCTCTCTAAAATTAAAAGTTTGATGTGCCACTTACGGTTTTTCTTTCCTAACACACTTGAAGATAAATACATAACCACTAACAAGTGTGTATACCTAAAATCAGTGGTTTGCACATGACCCTTGAGAAACATCAAGCCGGATGGTCTCTAAAGACCTCCTGCTCCATTCAGTGGAGCTTGTATCCAGGTAGTTCTGTCTTGTTATTACCTCGGGGGTTTACAGATGGGGGTAGTTTATAGGGAAAAAACAAAGAAATCCTCTGAGTGTTATAAACAAATGAAAGGAGCGAGGAGGACAAGAATTGCTTGTATTGCTGGAAACAATGAGGGAGCTTGAGGCTTGGAGAGTACGTACAAAGGATCTAAATGGTTCAAAGAGAGCTTTCAATATTAGTTTTGTAGAGACAGAGGGCCACCAACTGCTTGATTTTATTTAGGTATAATAGGGAGCTTAATAACCAAGAACATCATTGGTTTCTTGTTTGTTTCTTTTATTGAGTGTCAAAGAGCTAACAGTTTTTGTTATAGATCTCCCAGGGCTGAAATTGGCTAGTTAGGACAGTGGCAAGACAGGACGCTAGTGAAGAGTCTCAGGAAAGAGCCTTACCCTGTCCTTGGTATATTTCGAAAACTGAGCTCTAAATAAACGGTTTGAAGAGACACGTTGTGGGAGGCGGAGGATGTTGAAGTCTTGCTTGTGGCACACATTGCAGAAGGAAAGACAATGTTTATGACCTGCTTATTGCATGGAAGGGGAGAGAATGGCTCCAAATGTATACCCGCTGAGCTGGCTTGGAAAATGCACGCAGACAATCTAGCAGTCATGGTGGTCCAGAGCAAGGTAATAAAAAATGTAATTGAAAAGTGAGGGAAACTATAGCATGATTAAATTTGGCCAGCATTGAAGCACACAGTTATAACATGGAAGTCAGCCCAGAGAACATATTAGGTTAACAACTTTGGCTTCAGAGACGGACAGAGACCTGGGTTCAAATCCCATCTCTGCCACTTCCTGGTTGTGATTGCTTGGACAAGGTGCTTAATCTTTCTGAGCCTTAGTTTGTTCATCTGCCAAATGGATCTAATATATACTTCCAGGACCACCTTAAGTATTTCATGACTTAAAGAACTTTGTACAATGTTTGGCATGTAGAATAATATTTTAGTAAATTGTACGTGCTATTTTTATGTGATGGTATTATTTCATTCTACCAAATCCAATGAGATAAGTAGTATATAGGTGGCCCATAGAGATGGAAAGGAGATTGCTAAGATTCTGCCATTTTCCCGGAAGTGCCCATTGTGTGCCTCTGTAATGCTGCATTCTTATGACTAACATTAATCTTGAAAAATCATTACTTAATCACCTTGAGATAGCCATGACAGGGTCACTTGTCATGCCACGTGAATCCTGACTAAGATTTCAAGGACAAGAAGTCTTTGGACAGATAATTTCCATCCTTGGCATAAAGGCACTTCTCAGTAGGTACAGGAGGATTAAGAAGAAGTAAAGAACTGTGACCTGACTGCAATCTACTCAGCCAACATCAGCCAAATTTGGAGCCCCGTTTGTCAGTCAGGAGGTCACCCACACTTGTCAGGAGCTACGGGTGTTGAAGGCATGAAAAGGCAAGGTCTGTCAGGACATTGTGAATCAGGAAAACCAGACCTTTGCTCTTCAGAGACTCCCACACATGAAGGTTCTTAATAAACTTTCTCACCTGCCAGAAAGTGTGAAAGCCCCAAACATGGACCCCTCTTGATACGCCTGGCGTTATTGCATTGAGTTTTGTCATCCGTTTCTAGAAAAGATAAAGCAAGCTTATTTTATAACTTCTTTTCTTGTTTTTACTTACTCTGTCTTCATCTTAATTAACAACAACAACAACAACCAAGAATGCCAGAATTCTCTTGTAGCACTAACCCCCTTCTCTGCCTCCTTGTCTTCATCCGTGAAAAGGCACCAGGCATCTGTTGCTTTAAGGGCCACAGATCTCCTTACTGTTTGTGCCATAACTAAGAGTTGCTTGTGTGTCTCCACGGAATTCGCCCCACCCCTGATTGCTTTACATAAATGCCCAATTAATGCCAGTTAAAAGTTCTTGTTCCTCGCCTGTCTGAAGGAAGAGACAAAGAAGGGAAGTGGAGATGGCCCCGCTGCTGTGGCCATGTCCTACTTCTGGGATGCATTACCAGCAACTTCTTTCCACATGTTTTTGCATTGTTTCTTCTTACATTTATCCTCTGACTATTGTTTCCTTTTGTTCCAGCAACAGCTGGAAATGGTAAATTTGTGTGTTGAGCCAATGTTTTCCTTTGCCCTGGCATTTCTAAACATTTATTTTCCTACAAGTCAGAAGTACCAGCAAAGAACGCTTTTGGAGAGATCGTCATCCCGGCGGCTGCCCATTGCCCTCCAAGGCTGTCCCTTTAAATGAGGCCCCCAGAGTTCACTTTCTGAAGTTCATTAGCTTGTGTTATCAATAATTTAGGATAATACTCCGGTGGAGCCTGAGTGCCTGGCCCGCCCCATTTCCACTGTCAGTTTTCTCATAGCCTAGCAGTCCAGTGAACTTGATAAGTGTCCCATCATCCTGTTAATCAAATTACTTATGAACTAAAATTGACAGTTTTCATTAATTATAAAGGATTATTCTAATTGCAATTCAAATTTATTCATTTAGAACAGACGGCATTCAGTAATATTTCAGGAAATTTGCATATTAAATGGAGAGGGTCGTCCATTAAGTATGGTAATGTATGCATATTTCCTTATTTTTAACTTCTAGGCCATATGCACTGCTGCTACTTCAGCAGGTGAAAAACCAGAACGTGCTTAATTTGTTCAACAAACACAGGGGCCAGAGCACATCTTTTGGCACTCGGTACTGGCATCCTTCTACCTTTATTCCTTCTGGCTTTCCTTTCTCCACCTCCTACTGCCCCACACACAGCCAAAACCGTGGTTGATCTTTCGAAGAAACTTTTTTGATAAACCTGGGCATTTCCCCCCCTCCTTTTCTTTTTCTTAAATGTAGGCACAGCTGGTAAGGGTTGATTGAAATGTTTTGCCATAGAAGCTGTGTTCATTAATTTCTTCAAGATGCTGAAGTAGGCATTAAGGTTGCCGGCTGGAGTCCTTCCCTGTGACATGTGGAACAGCAAGGGGCCTAATAGTCAGCCTTGTAACATCAACTGGTTACCCCCCTCGTGCGGCATGAACCTTTCCCCTCCAGTGAAAAATGAACCTGTCTGAGACAAAAGCACAAACCACGCATGCAATGAGACAGTGCCATTATTCACACCCATATAGGCTGTTTTCAGAGATCATTAAAAATCATATCTCCATGATATTAATAAGCACCTTCCCTGATCCAGGTCTCGGGTAACAGGAAGGTATATTTAGCGCTGCCCCCACCACCTACCTAATCTGAGATCATGAATCTGGGAGGAAAAAAAATGCATGTAAGATGAAGGTTAACAAGCTGGTGTGGTAGGAGCCACTTGGCTTTTGAAACAGCTGGTGTGTCCCAGCTCTCCCTACACCAGGCAGAGTGGAGAAAGACAGGGTGTGGCCCCTACCAAGTCAAGTTGTTTGTGATGACTTCTGCCTCTCCTCCTCAGAAATTATTGATATCTGGTCTTAATGATCTGAAGAAAGCATCCACCAGCTCATTCATCTCCAAAAACTCACATTGAATAACTGGTTGCTCATTTAGCCTGGTTTCAAGTAGACTTGTTTTTCATTTTCTGCAGTTAAACTAAAGGCTTTGTTGTTTTATGTACAGATATTTTATTTGTGGAGCATATTTATTTCAGTCTGTTGGTATAATACTCGCACTCTTGTGGCCATATGTTATTGATTGAAAAGCCTCCATGAACTCAAATTCTGAATAGGCACTGTGTCCGTGGTAGGTGTCCGAGAGGCAGAGATGGAGGAGGGCCTGCTCGCTGCCTTGCCAAACCCATACCTAGGGCCCTTTCCACTGCCCTCCCTCCTCCCAAGCAATATGTAAATCACAACTGGTGTCCGATTAATGCTTCAGTTGTTTATGCAACCTCTCCCCAAATCTCAGTGGGAGCATGCAGTATCCAGCTTCCTCCTTGTTGGGGTACAGCCATTTCTGCTAGAATCACTAGGATTGAGAAAACAGACCACCAAAGGCTATTTCTGAAAACACTGATAGAAAATTCTCAGAAATCATTCAAGCCCACTGACGTGTGTTAAGTCAAGCGAAATGTCCCCCTGTGGAACATCTTTTCCTCCACTTAGTTCAGCTTTAGAACCATGAAGCCCTGATCTTAATCCTATTTCTGATGTGAGTTAATTTTCAATGCAAGTTTTAAAAAACTTAATTGTCACTGATTACTTTGACATGCAATAGTAAAATAAAAGAATGCCACAAATGATTAAAGTAAAACTTAACAACATAGTGCATTTTTAAAATCCCTTAACTCTACTTTTGTTATGGGAAACATTAAGTTGCATAATGTGACCCAGCGGTACAGGATAATTGCTTAAGAAGCTGTATTGTACAGATATTTTGTATATTATATCCTCATGTGCAGTATTTCTGGTGATGAATTCCTCAGCAGAAAAAGGCCCTCTTGAATGGATGTTGATTATATCAGAACGTGCCCCAAAAGTGATGCCAGGAATAGAAGGTGGTCCTGGATATGCAGGCATCCTCTGGAAATGTTGAGGACAATATCTCAGGAATTGCCTTTGCGCTCAGCATCTATACTGTGTGCAAGAATGACTACTAAACCCTTTTTCATGTGCTACATTTTTTTTTTTCTTGAGACTGATAGAGAGTAGGAAGGACAGGAATACAAGTGATGTATAAAACATGGCACAGAGCTAATGAGGCGGAATTAGGCATAGTGGAGGGAACTAACCTCTCTGAGCCTCATTTATTATATCTGCAAAGTGGAGCTAACATTTGCCCTACCTTTTTCATGGGGCTGTTGTGAAGATCCCCGGAGACCCATCTGTTTTCCAAATTCTCCTGTTTGTCAGCATCACCTGAGAGTAGTTAAAATACACATCTCCAGGCCCTTCTACCAAGGGATTCTAGTTCAGCAGGCCTGGGGTGAGGCTTGAGAATCTGTATTCTTAAATATTCTCAGGTGATTTTTATGATCCAGCAAATTTGGAAGGGATGGGTACACTGTATGTTAGTGCTCTCCAAGATATAGTACTCTTAGGAAGTAAGAGGCTTGCACAAGAAGTAATTAGAAAGTAGTTCAAGACTGCACCTATGCATATCACTCCATTTTAAATTGGGCAAAGCTCTGGATTACAGGAATTCTAAGCCTCCACCACATTCTGGAACTTGAACTTGGGCAGGTAAGTCTCTTGGATCTGTAGGTGAAACTTATGGCTATCTGAAATTTGCAATGTTTGTGCAGAAATGGGATCTTTGTGTCCACCAGGAGGGTCCATGAGGAAGGGCACTTATTCTCCTAAGACCTGTACAGCCCACACTACTTAGATGAGCCCTGAGTCAACAGCAGGTGCTTTTCAACCAAATATCTAGGTCATTCTGTGAATGTTCTTTATAGTTAAATAGACTCTGGAGGTGAAACTGTCACTACTCACCCACTAAAGAAATGAACTTGGAGAAATGGAAGAGAGCAGTTTCTTGTCTGTGAAAGCACATGGAAATGGTGATAGAGATCAGGTATGGCTGTATTTATGAACCATTATTGATGCAGAACCACTTCGTATCATGTCAGAGAAGAATAAATTGGATAACAATGGGATGACAGCATCATCTAATCTAATGTTAGTGTTGCTTTAATAGTTAACATTTTAGCTGCCAAGTAGGGCGTGTGGGGTGGGTGCTGAGATTCTCAGCTCACAGTGTTTCCAGCCAAGGATTGTAACAGGAGTGGTGGGTATACTCTCCTGCTGAAGGAACCCCATCCCAGAGCAAGGTGAAATGGGGTGGGTAAGGCTTTTAAGAGATGATGATTATTATGTTATGATTCGTTTCTACTGTATGCTGTCATAGCAGAAAATGCCCTGTTGTCTCAGTTTGCAGTGGTAATGGATTATAGCTTGGTTTTAGATGAGATGGGGAAAAAAAAGGGTCTTCTTTTCTTCCCCTCTCCACCCTGAGGATGATAGATGATTCAAAACAAAACTAAACTAAAAAAACCCCCTCTGTCCTCATGAAACATTTTTTTGTTAATTGTCTCTTTGTAGCTAGTGGACTGCCAGGCTGGTTAGAGACAGAAGTAAATGGTCATGTCTCTGACCTCTGAGAGCTGACAGCTTCAGTTAGTGATACTGAGTTAGGCATAAAGCTCACAGAGGTAAATGAGCAAGCCTTGAACATTGAAAGAGTACGTTAAAGAAGGTCTAAGCATTTTGTACAAAATAGGTGTTACATTTAGTTTTAGCATTCACCAATTTCATGAAAGGGAGGAGATTTGGAGAGGTTCCCTGTTCAGATAGGCGACTTGTTGAGGGAAGTTTTCTAGTAGCGCTGCAATTTCAGAATGTGCGTTCCATGACTGAAGAGATAGAAAGGATACTATGGTACATGGGGGAGGAAATTCTCTCTGCTGGGCTCTCAATACTCTCCCCTGACTGCCTTGCTCCCCTGCAAGTCATGCACACACTGCTTTAAAATATAGGGGATTTATTTTTCTTGTGAATGTGAAACTCTGAATCAGCAGGTGCTAATTGGAAATAGAGTTTTGTGGACTACTCGAGGACAGCAGTGTTTCCCTTTGGGGTCACAAATTGGACTTTATAATTTCCTACTGAATCACTGCAACAGGCTTGAGTCAGCCTTTGTTTTAGGGGTGTCCTAATACTTTCCAAGATCCTGCGCCAATTATTGTGTGCATCTGGAGAAGACAGGGCTCACAATCTCCAGGTTTTTCCATAAACCATAAAATCTATTTGTTCTGAGAAATACTTAAAGATTGGGGAAAAATTACTAGGTATTTCTGAGATTAGTCTGAGGGCATACATCAATTAATTTTTTATTGAGCAAAGAAAATCACATCTACATAAAATATGTAGTTTAGAAAAATCTTTGCTATGGAGATTCAACATACTGGTTCTTTAGTGTAGGATTTAATTTCACCAAAGTAATTGAGTTTCACAGTTCTCTGAAACATTTTCAAAGATAGAGGTGTGTTTAGGATTTAATGGTGCCCCACCTTCCTCAGCATATCCGTATGCTGGTTTACTTCCATGAATTTCTAAGTACCATTAATGGAAATTAAATGTACCTTTCTCTAAGATAAATATTAACAGAAGGTTACGCTTTTGTGAGATAGATCAACATGTGAAGGGCATTTTAATAACTTGATTCTGGTGCCATCTTTTTCATCCTTGGAAGGGCCACAGCTTGGTGGATGGTCACCCTGTTTCTGATAGGAACAGTGAGTTTCCGTTTTACAGATTGGGACACTGAGGACCAAAGGACAAATACATCGTTTTTGGCTAGCATTGAAGTCAGTAACAAAAATGTCAGACAGATTTCATAGTTCAATGAGGATGACAATGTCTCTTCATTTCAAATGTATGCAATTGGGAAATTAGGAAATAATACATCTGATTGTATTAAAAATGTATAAATCTGCTCTTCTAGTTCCAGCTCTGTTCTTTCCCCTGCTTTTAAAATTAATTAATTTATTTATTTATTGAGGCGGAGTCTCACTCTGTCACCAGGCTGGAGTCCAGTGGTGCAATCTCGGCTCACTGCAACCTCCACTTCCCTGGTTCAACCTCTGCCTCCCTGGTTCAAGTGATTCTCCTGCCTCAGCCTCCCGAGTAGCTGGGATTAAAGGTCTGTGCCACCACGTCCAGCTAATTTTTGTATGTTTAGTAGAGATGGGGTTTCACCATGTTGGCCAGGATGGTCTCCATCTCCTGACCTCGTGATCCTCCCGCCTCGGCCTCCCAAAGTGCTGGGATTACAGGTGTCAGCCACCATGACTGGCCACCCTTGCTTCTTGACCTGATCTGTAACTATAAGAACTCTCATCATGGCTACTGCCCCTGTCTTGGAGAGTGTTGTGTTAGAAGAGGGGTGAATTCTTCCTGAGACAACCAAAGATCAGTCATGCCTGGCAGCATGAGTTTTGATTCCCCCTTAATTTAGTATGTATAACTTCAAATGATCCTAATGGTGACACAATTATCTGGTCCTCTTTAATATGCGACCAGGGTTCTTGGTCCTCTAGTTAACATAGGTTATTTTTAAACATAAGCCCTTATTATTTGGCATTTGTTTCTGTGTCTTCTAAACCAAACCAAAGCAAACAGCGCCCCTCTCCAAAAAACACCCCCACCAAAATTCAAACAAATAAACAAAAACCACTACCACCACCATCATAACCTGAGTGTATATTGCAGTTCCACCAGAGAAGGAATGCAAACACTTGGTGCAGTTCGTAACACCTCCGTGCATTTCACATCTCACATTTCTCTCTCCTTTCTTTTTCTTTCTTTTCTTTTCTTTCTTTCTTTCTTTCTTTCTTTCTTTCTTTCTTTCTTTCTTTCTTTCTTTCTTTCTTTCTTTCTTTCTTTCTTTCTCTTTCTTTCTTTCTTTCTCTTTCTTTCTCTTTCTCTCTTTCTCTTTCTTTCTTTCTTTCTTTCTTTCTTTCTTTCTTTCTTTCTTTCTTTCTTTCTTTCTTTCTTTCTTTCTCTTTCCTTCTTTCCTTCTTTCTTTCTTATTTATTTTGCTGCTGCCCATGAGTTTCATTTTCCCATGTGCCATAATATTAATGTTTTTCCCTGCTAGTTTCCCGGCCTGGGGGTCACAGCCCGTGTTTCACAATACAAGACACCCAACCATAAATCTCCTTTAAATAATACAGACGGCAGGAGGAGCACTGTTGAGAGCCAGTCAGTCTGAACAAAGTGGCATTGATGCATGGCAAGTGGAGCAGCTTGACCACAGCCCTGCTGGACAGGTAGAGTGTGGAGCAGGCTTTATTTAAGGGGAGGAAGGCATGTGCTCTGCATGGCTCCAAAGAGCCAACCCGTTCTGGTTCTCAGTATGAGTTGGCTGCCAATCACCGAGGTTTCCAGAGAGTAATCACGCCACTTCTTCCTGGCTCCGGCTGGAACACCCAATTAACATAATTTGTGTTTGGAGGTGCAAACGCATCTCCTCCATTATAAATCTGCTTTTCTTGAGGCCTCTTGGCCATATTTAAAATGAAGTTGGGAACTGTCAGGGTGGAAGTAACAACACACACCTGATTGGAATACATGATGCATTGTGATGAGGCTGTTTCCTTATTCTAAAATCAAAGTGGTTAATTTAAGGAGCCTGGAAAAAAGACTTGACTGGAGTTAATGGGAGCCTTGTTTGCAGAGGAGCTTGCTAAGATGGGAAAGGAAAGAGATGACGATTTACCTAGGGATTTGTTAGCGTAAACAAAAATTATAACAACTTATTGACACCCCTCAGCCAAGATATCGTGTTAAGATAATTTATCTGTGGCAATACCTTTTGTGAACAAAGATATGTGCAAATCTATGTAGACATACGTAGAGGTGATGTGGACAAGGTATACAAAGATATTTAATTTGTGCACAAAGATAAATAGTGCATATTTGGTTGTGTACACCCTCCCCAACAGTTTGGGGAATAATTGTCAAGCACAGCAGGTAATGTGTATTTCTAAGTAAAGATGAGGATATAGTGAGAGGACCACACAGTTTTTTTCGACTGATAAGGTTTTTCAGGATTTATGCCTTGCTCATCAGTTGCCAAACTCCAGCTCAGTAATTCTTGTCTGCCAAAACTCGGTGGTGGGGTGTTGGGGAGAAGATTAGCATCTCATTTGGTTAATTTTTTTTTGGACTCCTTTTTCTACAGCTATTAGTTACACTTTTGAAAAGTCAACACAGCTTCTAATTTCTCAATTACTTAAGTCATTGTAGTGGTGTCGGGTGCAGTTTTCATTGAAGTGATTTCTAGAATCTACTGCATACTTGATAAATGCTCTGAGAACAAAAGAGAGAACACTAATGCAGGGAATGATCGTGCTGGTTTTGGTTGGTTACACCTTTGAGCATTTGTTATTTTTTTATACTGTTGACATTAATTGCTACTGTAATGTAATAATTGCTTCAAAGATACATGTTTTGGGTGGTGATAGTAGTCCAAGAGGAGAACTGATTCTATTCTTATTCATTTAAAATAACAAATGAAACTGATAACTCAGGAATTCATTTCATGGGACCAGGACACCTTTGAGAATAGGAAGGTTCTGGTAACATTAACATCCCAAACTGAAAGTTCTGCTTTTACAACTTACGTGGTTTTATATGAGGCATCTCAGTGATGAGTTAATGTGTTACAGAATTACCCTAGATGTTAACTGGATATTTAGCAATATGCTAAGATATATACCTATTTTCTCATATTTGCAAGCCATCGGCATAATTTTGGCCTTATCTTTTTCCACCTCATTCATAAATGTAGGTTTTCAATTATTTGAAAGAACTTTGTTTCTGATGTTATTTGTTCTGGTGGCTTTTTAGAGCTAAGAGCACCATACTGATACCACCCTGTGAGTATGTGGTATTGCTGTGCATGACACTTCCCTCCTTGTCACCTTGGCTCCACTGTTTATCTGTCTGGGTCCTCATTAGAGTGACCACTGCATGAAGGCAGAGATGATGTCTGTTTTGTACACTATCATACTCCCAATATCTAGCCATAATTACTATTAGTCTGACCAACTGCCCTGATTTGCCTGGGGACTTTCCTGGTTTTAGAACTGAGTTCCAACCCCAGAAAGTCCCCCAGTCCCAGACTATCTGAGCACATAGGTGCTCACCAATATTTTCTGAATAAATGAACACGTCATCGTAAGGAGGTTACAGAGTTACGCGGGAGAAAAGTGAACTCAACTTCTATTGAAAATTAGTCAGCATCATATGTGTACATCTTAGATCCCTGGTCAACACTAAAGAATGTGAGAGCGGGGACTGTGTCTCCTCTATTTCTTTGAATTTTTCACGGTGCCCTAGTAAACCTTTCAAGATAGAATTCAATCAAGAGCTAAATGAAATAGAACCAAAGAGCAAATTGTTCTGTAGTATAAACCCAGACTCTACTCCTTCCTGGCTCTGAGGTTGGGCAAGTTACTCCATGTCTCTGTCATCTTTTTCCATTATGATCATGTGTAAAATGGGAATAATAATAGTACCTGCCTCACAGAGGTGGCGTCAAAATTCAGTAAGACTGAGTGCAGAGCACAGCCTCTGCTTCGTGGTGAGTATGAGAAGTGCATAAGCTATTCCTCCTCCTCCCCTGCACCTGCCTCTTCCTTCTGACACATATAATAAACACTGAGCATGTTCAGGTAAGTGACAGCACCTTTTTGTTGGTACATCTTGTTAAACTGAATTTTGAGTTGTTTTTGTATAGAATGGTTTGCCTGGAAAAAGGATGCTTTTTTGTATGTATGATTGGTTCTGAAATGTTGCATTCATTTTACCTGGAGTCTCTTTGACTTTTTGTTTCTCTGCCTTGCCAGGGTAGGAAAGACAGGCAGCTTGCTTCCAAGCAAGTGATCTGTTACAGGTGGGATAGTGAAACTGTCACTTACAACGTTCTGGTGGAGAATGAACACAAGACAGCATTCACACTGGCAAAGAGAGAAGCTTTGTGGGGAGGTGTGTGATATGTTGAGTCTACCTATACCCCTCTCTCCCTACCGAAATACCTTCCCCCATGGTAAAGCTGGGACCTGGGTATACTGGTGGCAACATTTCTCTGCTGCTGACCTCAAAGAGACTAAAAGTATACGTGAGTGAAATGAAAAATAAATGAGCAATTATTTATAAATAACTTCTGTTAATGAAGGCATGTGTTTCATGGAAATAATCTCATACAAATGATTGCTTTATTTTGCTCCCTCCTCCATTCCCCTGTATCCCTCCTGCTACCCACTAAGTGGGGCCAGGGCAAGGCTTTCCTTCAGGTCCCCTATTTTCTTAATTTTTCTGGTGGCAAGCAGCATAACACAGTGGTGTCACTGGGTTGCCTTTAGAACTTTAGTCATTAAATCTCCTTTGCCCCAGCTTCAGTGATGCATATTTCAATAATGAGCAAGAAAAATTGGTTTATGGTAGTTTAATAAAAGCAGAAGACAAATGTTGCCCCTGTGCAAAGGAACTGAATTACATACTTCATGAACCAAATTAGTACCAAAACATTTGGCTTTGTTCGAAAGGTAATATGCATTTATGGGTCCATTTTTCAGTAAGATAAATATGACACACGCCAAGATTTCCCTGAAGTAAATACTGTAAATAATAAAAGACTCTGCCAAGGAAAGCTGAGAAATGACTTAATCCTCACCCAGTTCTATCGCGATGCCAAAACGCCACTGTCCGGACTCGAGAACAAACTGCCTCTTTAATAAACTCATCTCATGATCAAGAGAGTGCAAGGCCCTTTAATTTCCCAATAATAGTCAATATTCCTCAATTCTGACTTAAAAAAATACATTCACATAGGAGCTAGGGCGTTTTATGGCATAAGCAAATTTGATTACGAAGTAACAAAATACATTTTGAGGACGGTTGAGAGTCACAAGGCAGCAGTGTTTATGTGAATAGGTGCAAATGGGGAGGTTTTTGCGGAAAGTAAAAGCTATCACTCTTAGCCTAACTCTATGATCCTCATTTAGCTTGAGCTTATTCCAGTTTGATTTCAGTTAAAGTTTTCTGCTAGCAAAATGTGCTGAATGTATTTCTTCCCTGGGTGCAGATTTGCCTGTGAGAAGCTGGGGTGATAAACAGAATGCAGTGAGATGTGAATAATATGAGAATTCACAGTGCCAGAAAGTGCCTTCTTGAAAGTCATTCAGCTGGTTCTAGAAGATGTTACTATGCACTTCCTGTAGCAGGGCACATTGTTGTCTTACTGCTGGAGAATGACAAATTGAAATGCCACCTGAGCAGGCAGTAATATAAATGAACCGAGGAGGCGAGATTTGAGAAATGCATTAGGGAGCGGTGGGGACTGGGGTAAACTGGTGAGCATGTGCCTTGTATAAAGGGGAAGTCTCCAATATACCCAGGTCCCAGCTTTACCGTAAGAGGAAGGTGGTTCTGTAGGGAGAGAGGGGTAAAGGTAGACTCAGTGGGCCTTCAGAAATGGGCATATAAATGGATATAACCTTCCGAAGAAAGCCAAATTCAGTTCCTTTGTAATTTCAATTCCCAACTAATAGCTGCTATGCAGGAATGTGGACCCAGTATTGCTGGATGTTTTATTTTCATGAAATGTGGGACATCTTGATGTTTCAGTGAATGCTCCCAATTAGTAAATGCTGACAATAAAAACAGAAAGGCTCTGTATCCCAAATAAAACAAAGGCCATGGGCTTAGAGTTTGTGACTTGTGCTTTGAAGTTTTGGGCTTGCAACAGGAGAAAACAAGTAGGCTGTAATGAATAGCATTTAGTCCTGAGGCGGAGGCGAAGGTGGCAGCTCACATGGCTGCGAACTTGCTGTGTGCTGGGCTCTGTCCTAAGCTCCAGGTGCATTACCTCGTTGGGTCTTCAGTCGCCCTCTCAAGTAGGCACTGTGAGTAGGTACTATTTCTTCTCTGTTTTATAGATGTGGAAACTGAGGCTCCAAAAGGCACGGGCAGAATTTGAACTCAGATTGGCTCTGTGAGCTCTGAGGCGCCACTCAACCATTCTTTCCCCTTGCTTTGGTGGTGTGGCATCACAGGAAGTATCGTGAATTGGAGTCAGGGCCTTGGGTTTGGGTTTTGCAGCTCCCTGCCTCCTCCCCCACCACTTCTTGTCTTTTACCCTGCGCCTCTACTTCTCCCTGGATCAAGTGTTTTGCACTCTCCACCCCTTAGAATACCGGGTCTTTTACCCTGAGCCTCTACTTCTCCTTGTATCAAGTGGACATAATACTACCTGCCCAATTTACCTCACAGGGTGGGGGAGGATTACCTCAGGAATATGTGCAGAAGAGTGTGGAAAATTGTGAAGTGCTCTGTCAACACAAGGAGAAGGAATATTGCTCATAATCAGAGAATACAGAGAGGTGAGATAGTAAAGCCACTGATTGTCTTTGGATCAAATACAATTAAATAGCAATCCCTTCTTGACTCTTCAACTCAATAAAGTGTCTATTTGCAGAAGTGGCTAAAACTGAACTCACTTTGAAAATTAATCAGCCACCACCAATGGCTGGATTAGCAGACTGTGTTTTTTTTTTTAAGTGAAAAAGAACACAGCAGATAAAGAAATCTACCTTCCAAACAGAAGTTAACAGCCTAAAGACCTGCCCATTGTCTGCCAGGCTCTTGACAGGAGGACAGAGCATGAGGGCAGCCTACTGCTGGTGCCTTCTGTTACCCCTAATCAAGGGACTTCCCTTAGGAGAAGTCAAAGAAAGGGGCCGTTGCTGACCTGATTTGGAACTATTAATTGAAGGTGGCTGGTAAGGGAACCTTCCTGACCCAGACATGGTGAGCATTTGAAGAGAAAAAGAAAAAAAGGGGCATGCAGAAAACGTTTATGGAAAATACCCCAAGGATGATGCAGAAAGCTGTTTATGCATGTAGGCAGTGAGTAATCTTCTTATTTATAAATGAATGAGCTGACCTGGGGAAGGGGAGCTTTGTGGATTATAATCACAATCCAATGCGACAGGCTTCTTCGCTCAAGAAGTCTCCCCTCGTTGACAGCCAAAGCCTTGCAGAATTTTTCCCCATTTATACTGGAGTCTCAACCTAATGGCAGTGCTAATTTGTCCTCCAAAGTTTTGTGAACTGAAGCTCCTAGTTATTTTAGTTTACAAAATCTACTTTAAGGAAAATCTCTTGTGCCTGCTAGATGTTGTTCTTCATTTTCCAGCTTTCCCTTCTCCTCTTTCCCCAGAGCTGTCCTTTCGCTCTACCCAGCAAAGTCTCTGCACCTGTCAAAGAACCTTTCCTGTCTCTGGGCTTGGATTGGACACCCCCGTTAGAACCCTTGCCTGCTCTTCTCTATCCACATCTGTGTGTCCTTGGCCACCATGCTGAAATCTGTTGTCCCCATACGAGAAGCCTTTGGGCTGGGCTCTGTGACTCACACCTGTAATCTCAGCACTTTGAGAGGCTGATGTGGGAGGATCCCTTGAGACAAGGAGTTTGGACCTGCTTGGGCAACCTATAGAGACCTTGTCTCTAATAGTAATAATAATGATAATGATAATAATAAAAATAAAATTATTCAGGTGTGGTGGTGCATGCCTGTAGTCCTAGCTACTTGGGAGGCTGAGGCAGGAAGGTTGCTTGATCCATGAGTTCAAGGCTACAGTGAGCTATGATTGCACCACTGCAACTGCATTGCAGCCTGGGACACAGAGCAAGACTCTGTTTCTAGAAAAAAAAAAAAAAGAAAGAAAAAGAAACAGGCTTTTGGGCCTCATCCTACTTTGATCATTCCATGAATCAAGTCAGCTTGTGACTTGGGCATGGAGTTTCATCAATACTCTTGCTCAGTAATTGATAGCTAATTATTTTGAGGGTGAAGTTTTGATTGTATTGTGTGGTTGTGTCTCTACAGCCTCATGGGAGACATTCTTATTAGCTTCCTAAGAATTTCCTCTCCTTCTCCACAGCAGTGAAAAAATACATAAACAAGTATTCCTTACTCACAGTAGATGGGAAGCAGTATACTGTCAAGAGCATCAGAAGACTTGTTTTTTTTTTTGTTTGTTTTTGTTTTTGTTTTTGAGATGGAGTCTTGCTCTGTCATGCCCAGGCTGGAGTGCAGTGGTGCAATCTCTGCTTATTGCAACCTCTGCCTCCCTGGTTCAAGCGATTCTCCTGCCTCAGCCTCCTGAGTAGCTGGGACTACAGGTGCATGCCACCACACCCAGCTAATTTTTGTACTTTTAGTAGAGACAGGGTTGCACCCTGTTGGTCAGGCTGGTCTCGAACTCCTGGCCTCAAGTGATTCACATGCCTTGGCTTCCCAAAGTGCTAGTATTACAGGCATGAGCCACCATACCAGGCCAAAAACTTGGTTTTGAGTCTTCTCTTCATTACTCACTCTCTGTGTAAACCGGGGGAAGTTACTGCATTCTCTATACCTCCCTTTTCATATCTCTAAAAAGGGGATTAAAGAATACCTTCTTCATATAACTAACATGCCTAGCATATACTCCAAATATTTCTTGGTAAACTCTTAATAAATGTTAGCTATATTTATTATTATGGAAAATGCTTGTTGACTAATTGAACTTATCACCAAATACTTTTGCTGTTACAAAATTAGTGTTCACATAGTGTTGAATGTTGAGTGAAGGAATGAAAAAAATGATTGAATGAGTGAATGAATGAACCAGAAGGCACAGATAGATTCATTCATTTATTGTTGACTACCCATTGAGTGGTAGCTGAGGATGTAGCCATGAATAAGACAAACACTATCCCTGCTGTCATGGACTTCAAGCCCAGAGGAGGCAGACAAATAATAAGAAAATTAAATAAATAATTAAGGCAATTTTTCATACAGCAAGCTTTAGCAGTGCTAGGTGAACGTGAGGACAATTACAGAAAACTAATGGTATTTATCCTACAGTCAACCCAATGGAGACCAGAAAGTAGGTTCAAATGTCTAATAAGATGTATGAGAGAGAGAAAGAATTGTTCTATGCTATTCCAAAGAGCAAGAATAACATCCATGTGGTAGAAGTTAACAAGGAAGATGATTTTGACTCTGGCTAATTAAGATACTTCTGACTCAATAGTCCAGGAGTAGACTGACTGCCTTGAGGGCAGTGAGTTCATTATCAAAAGAAGAACATAAACAGAATCTGAGGAACATTCTTGAGTAATATATAAGGTTACTTTGGATAATCTCTAAGGTTCTTTCTAGAGAAAGATTCTAGGATTTGCTGTTCTGCAATTGACTAATGAAGAGATCTCTTAGGCTTTGGGATCAGAGAGACCATGGTTCAAGTCTAATTCTTAATACTATCTGCGGAACTTAACTTATTTCCACTTCACTTTCCTCCTCTGTAGAATGGGTAGACTTATTTGGAGCGGGGTAAGGATTATATTAACTGAGTCTTGTAAAGTACCTAGTGTAATGCCTGGTGCCCAATAAATGGTAGTTGCTGTTGCAGTTGATATTTTTATGATCGTTGTTATTATCACCAAAATTTGGGAATAGCTGCCTTACTTCTCTGCTTCAGGGGATCCTCCCTGCTGAGGCAGTGACTAGGGAGCAAGTCAAGGAAGTAGTTAGGGGTCAGTGGGAAACAGGTGGTAACTGCCTTGTTGAAAAAAACAGAGTTGTACAAATGCTGTCAATTTCCGGGCCTCATGCCCATGTCATTACCAAATCAGAACTGCCTAGAGAGAGAGCCCTCCTCCATCTCAGATGACAGTTCGTTTATCATTTTTCCCTCTTCTGAACTACCTTTAGTGTTAATCAAAATTTGATTTCATTAGGAAAGAAAAGTAGTAGAAAGTGACAGAGGAGTGAAGACATAGTGTAATTTGTTTTGCACCCTCCACTCGCCTCTCCCACCGCCCAGCACCCCAGTTCTCCAGGGAGATGGCCTTGAAAATACATTCACATATGCCTCTTGGATCCAAGCATCTTTGTAAAATATAACCCCAAAGGGAAAAACACAAGAACATCTTAGATAAGAACCTGCCAATTCTTCTGGTTCAAAATGTCTTCGCGTGAAAAATTTCCTACGGCGGTAGGAGGAAGCTCACACACAGGACAAGCATGAGACACATCTGGAGGGAGCCCAAGCCGGGAACCCGAGGGCCTGACCATCTGCCAGAGGGCCAGATGCTGCTGCTGGAAGCCTCTTGCCTCCCAGCTTGTCATCTGGGTTCGATGATGCCATCCAAAAGAGGGCCACAGAGTGGGAGGGCGATGAGCAATCCATCTTCTCCCACCCACAGTTCTTAATTGTGTAATGTAGGGGGTGGGAAGAAGAGAAGAGGGTTAAAAAGTTTGCCCACAAAACCGCACCTTTCCCATGGAAACGGCCATCCTGAAACACATGGCTCTGACCACCCAGAACTTTTAGAATATTCCATGCAATATCTCTTTATTTTCCTTTGGTCTAAATAGAATGGATGAAGAGGCTTGGCTGTGCAGTTGTCAGTGGGGGCTGCCATCTTCTGTCAACTTGGGAGTGTATTAAGATTTTCTAACCAATTGCATTAGTCGTTACATTATAGGATTTCCCATATTGCAAGTGTTCTTCCTATTAACAGCTTTGGTGTCTGAATTTGGTCAAAGCAGATCATTGGGATTCAGAGGGACATCCTCTTCTTTTTCCATTGCAGAAACAATCAAGAGTCTGTGCATACGGCACTCATAAAAGGAAAATGATCAAAACCACACACACAAAAAGGACTATTAAACTCCAGATGAGATTACTGCTTCATGTGATTCCTACCATTCAGGAATGTCTGTCTGCTTCGTAATTGCTCACTGACAGAGAGACTTACACAAGCAAGATGTAAACATAGTAGGATTATCTCTTACACTATCGTATGTGTTTTATGCTAAATCCTTAGACATCCAGGATGGTTTTAGTTATGGTCTGTTTTCAGTGCCAGTGGTGGTATATTTTTGCAGTAGTGTACGTGCTTTAACTTATAAGTAATTGCAATATTTTCTAGGCATATGCAAGGCAGAAACCGTTTTATTTTATAAAGGCACCTGTTGGAATAGTTTAATATGTAATTTTCATTATGTAATTATTCAGATACATTATTGAATAACTTAAGCATTCTGTATTCAACAATATTGGGAACAGTATATTGTGTGTCTAAAATCTTGGGCTACGGATAGTTCCTCTGCATTCATTAGAGGAATGACTGGGGCATCTTGGGCTGAAACCTTGTTATTGCTGCTCTTTGTAAGCAGGTTGTGTTGTCACTGTTGGGGAGGGAGGACTGTTTTAAGCTTCGTTTCCACTTTTCTTTTTGCAGGGCTGGTGGGACCACCACCTCAGGCAATCTTTCACTGCCCTGTAACATGGATCCTTCCTAAATCTTCACTGTTGGATTGTGTTACAACTTCTGCCTATTAGAGTTGCATCTGCAATAAAAAAGTGAGGTTCCTGAGAGACAAAAAAGATAATCCCCTGCTTGGGATGCCAGCCACACTGAGTGCAGTCCACACTGCGTGACTGCTAGCCACACTGAGCGCAACACTACCAGTGGAAAGTCTGAGGTTTTGAAAATAGCAGAAGTGAGGGAAATGAAAAATGTGATGTGAATTCATACTCAACAATTGTTTTCTATATTTCTTAGGTTAACAAATGTTCCAGTTAGAAAAACCTCTGGTATTGGGTAGTTTGGAAAAATAAAAGCTGCATTGCAAAAATAAAAAGAAATATCCCATTCTAAGGTTAGGGCAAATGCTTCAAGGCAGAAAGAACTTCCGATTCTGGTTGGTAGTTTGTTACATATGCTTCAGGGACTTGGGCACATTTGACTACAATGAGTAATTTCTGAGAAAGGATAGTGAGGGACAAGAACTTTTCTGCCAGTGTCAGAAATTCTTATGTCTGATGTCAAATGATTAGTAATGATGTGGAACAGTTGCCAATGCAAATATTGGTAAAAGGAGAGCACCTGGAGATATCAAAAAAGACCGGGGGCTATTCAGACCCAAGATAGATGTCTCTGGTCTTCAGTCACTAAGTATATACACTGTAATAACAGTGCTGCTTTTGATATTTAAAAAAATGTTTTAAAGACAAAGGGTAAACTTAAAAGTCATGGTTCTTAAATAGCAAGAGATTAGGGTCTTCTGGGGAACAAAACTCCAACAAAAGATTCCCTTTTACACAGTTTTGGAATCAGCAATGACCTTTCAATGGTAAATAGTGATGGCCAGCATTTGTTGAGCCCTCTAGATGCCTCGCCCAGCACCGTTTGTGCATTGTCTCATTTCCTCCTCACAGCAATCCAATGGAGGTACTATTAATATCCCCCATTTTCCACTGTCAAAGCTCACACCGCTTTTCACTGTTGGAGATAAGACCAAATTCTCCATTTCCAAACTAATCATCCTGTAAGAGGAAGAGAAAGTGACTTCACCAAAACAGCTGTGGGGGCAGTGGCACAACTTCTACTTGAAGCTAAGTCTTGTGGCTCTTTTTGCCATGGGATGGTGGCTTCTATGAAATTCTGTTGCTTGTGGTTAATTAGCATCATTCACTTGCACAGTTCATTTCTTAATCGCATATGCATGTTAGCTGTCCCTTGCAACTAGATGAGAGCGAGAGTGATTTTTTTTAAAACGTTTAAGTTCAGGGGCACATGTGCAGGATGTGCAGGTTTGTTAAATAGGTAAACGTGTGTCATGGGGGTTTGTTGTGCAGATTATTTCATCATCTAGGTATTAAGCATAGTACCCATTAGTTATTTTTCCTGATTCTCTCCCTCCTCCAACCCTCCACCCTTTAGAAGGCGCTAGTGTGTGTTGTTCCCCTCTCTGTGTCCATGTGTTCTCATCATGCAGCTCCCACTTATAACATGCAGTATTTGGTTTTCTGTTTTGTGTTAGTTTGCTAAGGATAATGGCCTCCAGCTCCATCCATGTCCCTGCAAAGGACATGATCTCATTCTTTTTATAGCTGCATAGTATTCCATGGTGTGTATGTACCACATTTTTTTTTATCCAGTCTATCATTGATGGGCATCTGGCTTGATTCCATGTCTTTGCTATTGTGAATAGTGCTCCAATGAACATACACGTGCATATGTGTCGTTATAATAGAATGAGAGCAAGAATGATTTTAGTTGTCCTGCAGTAATACTAAGGGTCTGATAGACCCTTAACAAGTATGAACTGGCTGCTCAAAATGCCTCTATGTTTGGTGTGTCTTGGGCTGAAATCAAGGGACCCAAATTCTACCTCCATTTCTACTTAGCTATATGAACTGGGTACATCTCTGAAACTCTGTTTGTGCCACTGGGATAGGATAGGTAGGTGGGCAGGGGTAGGGGCAACCAGTTTTTTTTTTTTTTTTTTTTTTTTTTTCCTGATCTTCCAAGGAGAAAAATGAAATATCAACAGTGGAAATTCTTTGGGTATTTATGTTACAAAAGGTTTTAAAGAGCTATTGGAGTCATTTGGTCTACAGAGACAATTTTGATGGAGTAATAAAAGAAGATGGTGAGATCATGGAGAATAAAGCAGCCACCCATGTGACTTTATCCTATGTGTATAAATATGCACAACACATATGTACAACATCAGAGAAATAAGAACTTTGAAATCATACAATTTGAGTCCCAGCCTTTGACGCTTAGCTGTGTGGTCTTGAGCAAGTTACTTAAGCTTTGATTTTTTTTCATCAGGAAGTTATGAGTAATAATATTTCCCTAAAACAAGATTAAATTAGAGAATTATGAAAAACAATCAGCACGTAGTACATTACAGGTCTTCAGAAATGGTAATGATTACTATTATTGAATGAACCATTTACTGAGTGTTTAATCTTTCAGAAACGTGTATAAAGGAGACACAAGAAAAAAAAATGGGCAAAGCTTGTGCCCTCTGGAGATTACAATTTAATCGGTAATAGTTGAGGAAAAAAAACCTCAACTTCCCATCAATATAGCAAATCGTATTCAACAGTGGATAATTAAATGGAAATTCTGTGATCCGGTCTCCACATTGAATGGTACCATAGTCCTTGAAAGCTCTTTATCCTCAAGTGATTAAGGAATATTTTATTTTGATTGAAAGTGATTTGAAACTTGCCTTCTGTGAAGGGTTAACAATCCATATTATTATTTCCTTCTTTTATTGTCACTGTGACTAAAGAACCTTTCCTTGTTCAACCTGCCTTTGCCTTTAATTTTTCTCTTCCTTATTGTGTGTTGTGTAGAGTAATTTGGAATTCCTTTCCTTTCCCTCTTTTAACCACTCCTCTTCTTTGCCTCTCTCTTTATGCTGAATCAAGAATGCATTTCAGGAGAAGAAATGTTTGTATATGTCAATAGTTCCAAAAGTATGATTTGGCTGATCTCAGGAGTTTTATTTTTAGAACTTGGAAGTTGAGTTGTATTTCAGCAGCTGGTTGGAAAACAAGCTTTAGATATGTTTACAGGCCGGGAGCAGTTTCCACTTCTGCCTCAAGGGATCACTGGTTAGGTAGTTTAGGCTACCAGGCTTCAGAATCTCCTTTGGCCAGGTCACTCCTCCCGATCTGAATTGCTTCCCATTCTCCTCTTGGGAAGTGTCTTGTTTATTGATGGTGCCCCCAGTAGAATGATAGCATTGTCTTTAGGGCAGGTGACTTCCCTTCTTTCTGGCCCCGCCTCTTGTCTGTTGATTATGTGTAATATTTGACATCAATTATTGTGACCATTAAATGAGATAATACATGTAGAATGCTTAGGGCATATGGTAAGTACTATGTAAATGTTCGCTGATATTAGTATTAACTTTATTTTCATCACCATTATTATTATAAAATAGCCAAACAAATATTATTGTTACAATTTTATTTTGAGACAGGGCCTCGCTATGCTGCCAGGCTGGCCTCAAATTCCCAGGCTCAAGCAATCCATCTGCTGTTGAACCTGGCTAAAAGTTATTTTTTTACTGCATTTTTATTCTTTTTCAAGGTGCTATACTGAGTACTCTGCTCATAATGAATGCTCAATAACAGTATTGATGTCCAACATTTCCTACCTGGCATCTGACTTATTACTGATGTTCATAGTCCTACAAGGGAAAATGATCATCTGTTCTCCTCAATTGGTAAATAAATTTGGACAATGGTAAATAAATTTGTACAAGATTCTTATAGACTGAAGTTGGTTTTGGCTTTCATTATAATCTTTATCCTATTTAATGTTCATATTTATATATTTCACTGATGAATTGTTACATTATATACAGTACATATAGTATGTATAACAGTAACTTTCTAAAATCTAAAGGGTTCTGCATTCTGAAACATACCTGGCTTCTTAAAGGAAACCAGATAAGGGACTGTTGGCTTAGAGATGTGGTCAAATTGACACTTTATAAAGCTTTTCTGTGCACTGGTCCATCTGATTGTTGTAAAAGCCCATTGAAATCAGCAGGGCAAGCATGAGCTCCATTTTACAGATGAGGAAATAGAAACACAGGGACGTTGGATGACCTGTCCACGTGATACAGTAAATGGCCAAGTTCCTATATTTCTTCTGCCACACTTTCTGCTCTTCTCTGAGATTGAAAGAACAACTAATCTTGCCTGTAAAACCATGAAGAGGTGGGATCTGGTTTGAGTTTTGAAGGATGGCTCACTCTACGTGCCGCAAGTAATTGGGACCTTTTTAGCATCATGGAAAATAATCTACCTCTTGATGGAACTTAACCCAGGGTAGTTTCAGGAGTATAAGTAAAAAAAAGGGGAGAAAAATAAACCTGAAAAGGATAAAGACATATTTAGGCATTACAAGAGTTTACTTTTTATTTATCTGCCTTCTATTTTTTATTTTCTCATGTTTGTGCATAGAGAAGATTTTTAAGAACCAAAGAAAAAAAATTCAATGGCCTCTTCCCTAACTCAAGCTTGAAAAAAGATCCAAAATCAGATTTGATTCAAAGAATAATATTGTCCCAGTATTAAATTTTGGTATCAGAAATGCATAGGGAAATTTAATGATTATTTCATGATACAATCAATATTCTGTGGACTCTGCCATGTTTGCTGGGAACTTGGAAGTGGTATTTTAAAGGACATGTTCATTTTTTAATTTTTAATGACCTTTTTTCCTTCATTCATTTGCAGGAGTTTTAGTATTTGGGCCAGAACTGCTTAAAACATATTTTAAATAAAGCTTCTCAACCTCACTTCCCTCCTTTTTAAATGACATAATCTTTGATCATTTTAAATGTTTTAACGGAGCTCTTTAAAGAACGCCAAATCTTTGTGAGATTTCTTAGATAACATTGTCCTATACCTGGAACACAAGAACCATTTTGAAACGGTAATTTGGTCCCCAAAGAGCCCTTCAGCCTCTTCCCTGCTTGCTTGCCCTGACTGGACTGTCTAGAAAGAAAGCCCAAGATAAATGGGACTAGATTTATGCAGAGTAATTTAAAGTCTCCTGCCTCTTCTTGTCTGTCTTGTGGAGAATATACTTGGAAATGTGTTTTAAGTTTGAAGCATCCCTTGAACACCTATTTTGTGATTTTGTTTTCTTCCTTTCTCTTCGTGGAACCTTTATTGGAAGACTGACGAGCCTTGGCCTCGGCAAAGGATTAAGTGAGCAGATTCTTCATGTAATAAATCTAAAGACATATTAAAAGCAAGGAAAAGGGATTTCCCCTGTGTTTTGGGGGGATTTATAAGTGCCAAAGGCTAAACAACTTACAAGAGAAGTAAGATTGCCCCTTTTTCTAACCTGGACATGTTCTAATATTGTGACATAGCGTAGAATTAAGCTGGCTTACTAAGTAGAAACATGTAACGTAATTGAAAATGCACAATACAGAGAGGAATTCTCAATACAGCAATGTACTGTTGTGAAGATTACACTGATTTATAAGGAATGCCTTAACTCCTAATCCCGGCCATGCAAGACTACAGAGTCAAGTTGAGTATTTTATAACCAGGGGAAGAGAATAAAGGCTTAATAATATACATTTCCAAAATTGAATATAAATTTGGAACTGGTGGTTGAGCAAGCCATTCATTTCTCTTAAAACAATGTAACAATGAAAACATTTTTATTACATTTTGACATGTGGATTTTCAAAGAAGTTAAGGCATTCTCTATTTCAAAAATGATGGGTATAGCCAAATCAGAGAGGAGTAATGAAAATGAATGGTGTGTGAGGGAGAAGGATAAATATTGTGGGACATAAATTGTTTAGAAAAGATCACCAAAGAAGAAATGTGTCAGGCTAGCAGAAATAAAACCAAAGGAGTAACCTTATATATAAAGTAAGGGTTAGAAAAAAAAAAAAGTAAAAGGGGCGCTTGGAGTAGGTGCTGAGTGAGCAAAATCATTACGGCTTGAAATTAAAAATAATAAAAAATAAGAATAGAAATTGAGCGCACCACTTCTTTCTTTTTTTGTAAAGTATCTTATCAGGAAAAGTCATATCATAAGGTCTGATCAGGATGGAGAATTTTAAGAGCTTGTTTATGCATCAAAGATATCTTGGGGATTGTACCCATGTCTAAGTTCAAAATATATTTTATGTATATATGTCTTAAACATATAGCCTAAAGGTAATTTTATACAATATATTAAATACTTTTGTGCATGAAACGAAGTTTTGACTGTGATCCGTCACATGAGGCCAGGAGTGGAATTTTCCACTTGTGTCATGTCCGCACTTAAAAAGCTCATATTTTGGAGCATTTGATTTTAGATTTTTGTTTTTTTTTGTCACCCAGGCTGGAATGCAGTGGTGCAATCTCAGCTCCCTGAAGGCTCTGCCTCCCGGGTTCAAGCAATTCTCCTCCCTCAGCGTCCCGAGTAGCTGGAGTTACAGGCATGCACCACGACGACCGGCTAATTTTTGTATTTTTAGTAGAGATGGGGTTTCACCATGTTGGTCAGGCTGGTGTCAAACTCCTGATCTGAAGTGATCTGCCTGCCTCGGTCTCCTAAAGTGATGAGATTACAGGCATGAACCATGGTGCCTGGCCTCAGATTTTTGGATTAGGGGTGCTTAACCTGTATATAGGTGGAAGAGTGAAATACTGTTGAGTAGAATATTAAACTTAGGAAGGACTATAAATATGTGTGTGTATGTATGTGTGTGTGTTTGTGCATATAGGAATAAAATGAAGGGAAATATCTTTGGAAGATAATATTCCCTGGTATGTTACATAATCACAGCAATTGTGGATTAAATCCGTAAAGGCTATGTTGACTCTACATACAGAACAAGGGGAGCTCGTGGGTGAATGGTAACTCACTGGCAAAAATAAATAAATAAATAAATAAATAAATAAATAAATAAATATTTTTTAAAAATAAAGACAATATTGAGCTTTGAATCATTTGTTTATCAGTGAGACCAGAAGAACAAAAACTGAAATACCAAAATAAATTTCTAGTTCATAGGAATTGGTAAACTGTAGAGTAAGAGAGAGTTGAACATTCAAAACCTTGCCAAGGAAACTTTACTGAGCCAATAAATGGCTAATTATTGTGTGTATCTACAGCACACACATATATATGCATAAACATACCAATATAATGTACAAGTTACACACATATATACACATTGACAAACATACACACACACACACACACACATATATATATGCATAAACACTATTTAGCTGGCTCTAAGAAGGAAAAATATCAGAGATTAAGATTAATAATAAAGATTAGCCCAAAGTTGAGACTTGGGAAAGCGATGGGTCTGGAAATGGCCAGACGTTAGCACTGGGTCTACTTCGAATCCAAAGGAAATAACAGGGGAGAGCTGCTGGAGAGATTTATTTTTTTGCTTGCAGGGAAGTGAGCATTAGGGGAAAAATACACATATATATCAATAAAAAGGGAAGAGGATTTTGTTACCATAGGAGAAGGATGAGCTCCTTCCTACAGTTACAGGGACACAGTTCCCACTGAAATCAATTTTCGTTGCTCAGAGACTACTGCACTTAGTTTTCTAACTGCGGAAGTTGGCTACATACAGAAATGATGTCTTGAAGCCAAAAGAAGGCAGTGGCAAGAGAGAGACATAGGGTTTTAAAAATGCCAACCTCCCAAATCAGAAAGCATTGTTGTGCTCAAACTAAAACAAACACAAAACTAAGTATGTGCAGTGGGAAATTGTGAACTTCTGTACCTCCTCACTTCAGGATAACCTGTGATTCTTTTGTGGAAAAGAGACTAACATACCAGTTTCACTTGTGGGTTAACTTCCTGAGTGGACAGAAAATTGGTCTTATGCTCAACAGTCAAGTTGTTTTATATATCTTTGATTTCAAGCAAGGGGAAGAAAACAAATAGTGTCCATAATAAGGTAGACACTAGCCCAGGATGCAGTAAATCATTTCATTGAGGACTTGGCTGAAAGGAGGGTAGAACTAATGCCATCAAAGCTGAATACGTTTTATTTTAAAATGTTAAATAGAAAACCTACACTTTCAAAAGTGATCCATTCCCAAGTAAAGGGAAAATGGCATCATCTCAGCTTCAGTATATACAACTCTTGTATATTTGATACCCGGCTTAGCAGCAGGGTGGCGGGGGCTCAGGGGAGGGACCAAAAACAAAAGCAGCAGACAAAATGAAAAGTATAAATAGAAGTATTGAATATACAGTAACCTGGAGGAAATTACTCTAATGCTGCTTTCAGTTCTTGTCTCCATTTGTAACAATGAGAAAGAAATGACGGAGGTATGTAAGATAATGCTATAGGAGTCCCATGGTTCAGACAGGAAAAAGGTCTGTGTCTTTAGAAAAGAAAAATAAAAGATTAATGGAGCTCGTTGAGAAGTTTGCATGGTTCTGAGAGGCATGTAGAAGTGGCTGGTGGCTATTTGTTTTGGAATTAAATATATGAGGATAAAGGCTGTTAAATGAATGAGCAAATATGGATCATCTTTGACATTCCTTGTCGGAAAGCATAATTACCACATTGAATAAAGGCCTTGTGGCCAGACAGCAGGAATTAAACATTTTTTAAAAAATTAAATAAGTGTAACATTTAGGGAAAAGACTCCTAAAATATCCCTGTGTGACAGTTTTAGCTTTGCAAAATTTTTTTAGACCTAGCATATATATTTTCATTTTATGCATTCTCACAACCACCTAGGGGATTAGACATGCGGATATTATTATAGTTGTCCTTCTGTATCTGTGGGGGATTGGATCCAGGATGCCCCCTTGGATACCAAAATCTGCAGATGCTCAAATCCCTTATATAAAATGTCATAGTATTTGCATATAACCTAGGCATATTCTCCTGTATACTTTAAACCGTCTCTATATTATACCCAAATCAATGTAAATGCTATTGAATTATTGCCATACTGTATTTTTAAACATTTTTACAATTTTATTTTCATATCATTGTTTATTGTTTGAGTATCTTTGATTTGTGGTTGGTTGAATCTGTGGGTGTGAATCCCATAGATATGGAGGACCAACTGCAGAAGAGGAGTAGAGAAGAACTGGATGTTGGCTTTGACTCTGCTGATAGCTCATTCCATGTCTTCACACATATTCCCTCAATCCCTCTGGGTCTAATCTGTAGAATGGAACATCTGAGCAAATAATTTGTGAAGCTTTTCTGCTCTAGATTTTAGAAACTTTTAGTTGTCCAGTTTCACCAATGAATTAGGGATAACAGAGGCTAGAATCCCATTCTCTTAGCTCAGCATCATAAATACCTTAGATGTACTTATTCTCAAGCTTTCTGCTCAGCTTTGCCATCATCTTTGAGGTTTTTTTCTTAATTTTTCCTGTATATAACAGGCAGCAGAGGAATTGCTAGGACTTGTACAAATTTATTTTTAAAATTTTAACCTCCAGAAATCTAAGTAGAATGACAAAGTGGATCCTTTAGCTGCTCCAACTGAAAATCTGGTTAAATACTGTCCTCAGCAGAATTGTCCATGGTCCTTCTCGCCATATCCCACTTGCAAATACTGTCCTCCCGTCCTCACCACTTGCCGTCCCCATCTGTTGATATAGATGTGGTTTTTTCCTCAAGTACTTGTTGAATGCTTACCATGGGGCAGGCATACAGTATTAGGTGTTTAAATTAGCATTATAGAATCCTGGCCATTTTCTAAAAGGTGGAGTTTGAAGTTGTGGGAAATCAGGGTAGTTTTGGTGGTGTTACAAGCAGGTCTTTCTCAGAGGGGAACATACTTGGGGAACAACCCTAAAGCAATCAGTGGGAACTTAATGCCTAAATACATGGATGGGATGAGAGCAGGAAAGGGGGAGAATTATTCAACATATTGATGGGAGAAGTAAAGGGAAGAAAATTCTGCTTGTGTTGATTGAGAGAGGACAAATCTATGACAGGGAGGAGAGCAGGAGGAAAATCTGGTGGGAAGATGAAGAGGAAGAAGGAGGAAGAGAACCCTAGGTTCATAGATGGAGGTGGTAGTGAGTGTTCCTGGAGTGGCAGAGGCCTGAGTAGAACTGCATTATGGGAAGGATGATAGGGCAGTAGTGGGGATATGCAGGAGTAAATTCATATCGAGACACAAATTAAACCCTCTTGGTTATTCTTTTTCCCACTGCAGACTTTTCTCCTCTATTCAAAATGTATCAGTACCAGTTCCACGGTCTTTAAAATAATTTCTCAATTTTTATTGGGATCTGGTGGAGGTATTTATTTTAAATTGAGAAGATATAGTCATAGAAAATGTTTTCTTGACAACTCACTGAACAAATTTAGCACATCGGGTGTGAAAGCTTTCTGTAGCTATGTAGATTTATTACTTTTATGACTCTATACTAGGTTCACATTCTTGCCTCTTAGGAATGTACACAACTTTCTTTGAGAACAATTTGGCAGTTATATTTTATTATCCATAATACATGCTATCCATAGTCAATATTCTTTCTGATATTTTGATTTTAAGTCAGACATCGATTCCACAATATACACACAACAATCACACACACACACACACACAAACACACAAACATGCAAGTAAAAAATGAGCGAATTTTAAGATCCTCTTTTACTTCTTAACCAACTAGGAAAAATGGAAAAAGGACTTAGTAATGGTAATTGTCAATATATGTTGCCTTTTGTGGGATCGCTTTCCTAATCAAATAAATAATTTGTAAGGTTTTGATGACAAAAAGATGTGACTTCTGCCGAGCCCTCACCTGCCAACTTTACTCCAAGCAAACTGATTTAGAGGTTTAAGCAGAGAAACAGTCCTTTCTCCTGTTTCCCCTGGAAACAGCCCCGTGGTGAGGTTAATCATTTGAATTTTGCAATTCATATTGAGGCAAAACAGAAATCATTCTTCACTTTAAACCCTGGAAATGTGTCGGCAAACTTTTCAGAGCTCAGGGTTAGGCTTTTCCCCCCTCTTTGAATCATAAACATGAAATGCTTTCAATATATTGTTTCATAACCCAGTCTCCCACTGAAGTGAATCTTACTAGGCAATAGAAAATGGAGTAGAAATCACTTCTAGAATACTGGGTGAAAGTGAAAATAAATAGAGGAGTATAAAAGAAGCTTCCAATCACAGAGAAGCTTGTTGAGGATGCAGGTAGAACCTGACTGTGAAGGGTGTCATTCAAAATAGTACCTTGCCTGTGTGCTTTTCTTAAGAATTGTCTGGCAAAATGTATAAATTTTATTTAATAGTATGCATTATTATTATTTATTAAATATGAAATTTAGGTTAAAACTGCTTCTGATATACAGGACATTTCAGAGATGAGCCTTGGCATGAAGCTCACTAATTCTAGGAAATTTGCAACAACATTACAGGCATTGGTCACTAGCTACAATGGCTGCTTCTGAAGAAATGACGTATACATTGAAGCCTATTTTTAAAATCTGGGGTGGTTGATGGTAAACTTTGTGGTTTATTTTTAGGATCAAAGAATTTCTAAGTTATTGACAAGGAAAAGATGTATCTTCGACTTGGCTGTTATAATTCAGCAGATGTCTCTGTACCTGTTAGGTTTTATTGGCCATAGTTTTCAAATGAAAATGGAGACATATGGTCTTATATGTCTAAGAAAGTTATGACAACAGAACAGAAGCCATTCATTTGCTGAGTCATTGAAAAGCAATGTTAATTACCAATTTGTTTTTGCCAATCGGTGTGCCCCAAAAAGACTGAATACTTAAAATTGGGGCCTTTGAAAAATCTAGGTTTCTATATCTATGGTGTCCTCTTTGGTTGACATACAGTCTCTTTTTGTTTTTTTTGAGATGAGGTTTCATTCTTGTTGCCTAGACTGGAGTGCAATGGCATGATCTTGGCTCATTGCAACCTCCACCTCCTGGGTTCAAGCAATTTTCCTGCCCCAGCTTCCCAAGTAGCTGGGATTACAGGCGCCCGCCACCACACCCAGCTAATTTTTCTGTTTGTAGTAGAGACCATGTTGGTCAAGCTGGTCTCGAACTCCTAACCTCAGGTGGTCTGCCTGCCTCGGCCTCCCAAAGTGCTGGGATTATAGGCGTGAGCCACTGTGCCTGGCCTAAGTCTCCTTTTGTAAAGAAAATAATCATCCTATCTGTGTTTTGAATATAAAATAAGTATGTATTTTCTCAAAGTGGTTCTACATGTTGTTAATCTCCTAGTATATAGGCAGCATTACCTTATGTAGATATCTAGCTAGGAGTAAATCTCTTTTATTTTGAAACAGAAACAGAAACATGACTTACTTTATATTAGTTTAAGATAGACAGAGGGTTTGGGATTGGAGTTTCGTGTGGTGAAAACCCTCTTTTACCCCCAAATCTGTACAGAATGCTTTAATCTAAAGAATGTATTTGTGAATCCTTTGGACCCAAAAACACCAATGCAGAGCAAATGCCTGTCTATCTAACTTGGAATGTTATACTTCAGAAATAGCATGGAATGTGTCAGTTATTGATGAGGATTGCTGGAAGACACTGAGCATCTGGCTTCAGACCAGCTTTTGATTTGCCAACGCAAGGAATGTCTGTTGGGTTTATAAAACTTGTGGTTTAGTCGCTGGTCCACACCACTTTTCCAGTGCAACATTTTGATGACAGGCATGCCTTGAATTATGACTTTGCTTCTAACAGGCTGCGTAGACAATAGCTATATCCTTATAGATAATCTGGAAAGTGGCATTGATGGGTTCCTCTAAGGATTAGGACAGAAGAGTTGGGCAAAGGGAGTGGCACACCTTCCCATTCACACCAAGCACTGCCAGCAAGGCCAGGCTCCTTTCCTCCTCCTGCCTTAGAACAACCTCCTTCAGACTGTGCTTGGAGTGAGACCTGGGGAAGTTGTAGGGAGGGCAGAGGCAGAGAAGCAATTTCAATAGGTATTTTGCAGAATAGACCTGCTACATTTGATCACATATTTTCTGACATTTTTCTATGCTAGGAAGAGAAAACTGAAAACAATAGAGAATATCATGGCAGAGAATAATGGTTGACATAGGCTTTGGTGCTTGGCAGACCTAGGTTTCAGTCCTAGTTCCGACACTTGGTAGGATGACATTTAAATAACTTGCCCAGACATTGTGGACCTTGTTTCCACATCTGTAATGGAGCCAGTATCTTTCCTGCAGAGTCATTGTGAGGATTTGATGAGCAGAGGTGGGCAACATGGTAGTGGAGTGCCTGGCCCATAGCAGGTGCCCGATAAACTCCAATGATATGATGATGATTGTGCGGGCTGCTTCTGCTCCTTCTAATACCCCTGGAATGTGTGCATGATTAGCTGATCCTCTCAATATCACTGAACCAATAGTACCACCACCCAGGCAGCTCCATCAGCCCAAAGCAAGGGTGTCACCCTTATTTAGTCTGTCATCAACTCCTGACCGCATTACTGACTTAACATTTCTTGCCTGAGTCCACTTCTCTTTCTCTTGTGTCCTTTTTATTTTCTACTCTGACAACTGTGACTGTCTTCTCACTGTTCCCCTTTCCTTTTATGTGACTCCATTTTAATTTGTCTTCCACGTGACAGCCAGAGGGATGGTTCTAAAACATCATCTTCTGGCTGAAACCTTTCCATGTCTTCCCATTGTCATCTGGATGAACTTTAGATGCATAAGCAAATTGCCTGTGTCTTCAGTGGTCAGCCTGGGCTTATGTCTCCTTCCTCTGCATGCCCCAACAGTCATAGACCTGGCCTCCTACCACACTGAGCTCCCTGTAGTTGCAGGAGTGGGCCTCTAATCTCAGGTAGGTGTGCTTTTGCTCAAGCTGCCTCTGCTGCCTGGAGCACCCCTTCTCTCCATTTGTGAGACAAATAGCACAGAAATTCAGCGTACGAACGTAGAGTTAGGCCACCTGCATTTGAATCCTGGATCTCCCTCTCAGTAGCTGGATGACTTTGGGTAAACTATTTAATTTCTCTGTGTCTCAATTCCTCATTTTAAATTATGGATAATACTACCTACTTTTCCTGTCAATCAGCACAAATGGATGAAGAGACATAAATTATTTAAGATATTTTCTATCATAGAGTAAGCAATTAATTTAATAGTAGTAGTATAATAATGATGGTCAGTATTGTTCTTGCTGCTGTTTCAGAATTGCACTCAGGATTAAACTCTGTCATGATGATTTTTCTGACATCTCCCCCAAAGGCTGAGTTGGGTGTGTCTCTTTCACCCTCCCGTTGTGTCCTGTGTTCTGCCTAAAAGCACTCTCACACAGCATTCTAGCAGTCTGTTCAACTTTCCCCTGTCCTGAGGGCTACCTTGCTTACCTTTTTTTTATTTTTATATCTTCAGCAGTGAGCATGGTGCTTGGCAAGTAATTAATGCTAAGTAGATGCTTATTGAATGTATTATTCTCATTTTACAGATGAGAAAAGTGAGATAAAAGGAATTTGAGAGGTGTATCAAAGTGTTCACAGAGCTCCCTCGATTCATATTTCTCATCTACAGAAGAGGGTATAATCAAGTACTTGGTAGAGTCAGGAATAAACTGAGATCTCCCTGACTTTCTTTTTTTTTTTTTTTTTGAGACGGAGTCTCGCTTTGTCGCCCAGGCTGGAGTGCAGTGGCGCAATCTCAGCTCACTGCAAGCTCCGCCTCCCGGGTTCACGCCATTCTCCTGCCTCAGCCTCCCGAGTAGCTGGGACTACAGGCGCCCGCCACTGCGCCCGGCTAATTTTTTTTTCTATTTTTAGTAGAGACGGGGTTTCACCATGGTCTCGATCTCCTGACCTTGTGATCCGCCCGCCTCGGCCTCCCAAAGTGCTGGGATTACAGGCGTGAGCCACCGCGCCCGGCCCTCCCTGACTTTCAACTCCTCATTTATTCCACTATGCCTCACTTACTGTATTTTGCTAAGATGATTCTGATCAAATTGAAATGGATGACATTTGATTTAGTGTCACAGCAGCGATTCTGTTCTTTGAACCAAAATAAGTCTCTGAAAATATGACAACAGTGACTTAAGCTGTCAGGATAGAAAAATGTTAGCAAATAATAGTATTGTGCCAGAAACTTTACAGGGTGCAGGGTATTTGTGTACCTGCTGTAACAGATTCATACCAGAGAAAAATGCTGTGTGTGTTGGAGTGCACAGCTTCCCTGAAGACATCTCGGTTCCCAAGGTGGTGCTGAGTTTGCCATGTGCTTCCTAACCTTTTGCTCTGCTGGGAGATTTGTTAGTTTCTACCTTGTTAGTAGCATATACGGCTCTTATACTAGACCGTGAGCTCGTCCAGGGCAGGGACCACTTCTTTATCTTTGTATCTGCCTTGATTCTTCACACAGTGCCAGAGTAAAATGTTACGAACAGTAGGGAAGGAGACACAGGCTTTGGCATCTGGTGGAACCCAGGCTCAGTGGCTTATCAGCTGTGAATTGAGTAAGCTGCGTAATCTGCCAAAGCCTCAACTTCCCCACTTGTAAAATGGGGCTAACTACTCTCTTAGGATTGTGAGACTTGGAGACGGTAATGTTTGTAACATCCTCAGCATAGTTCCTGGTGCTGATTCAAGGCTACCATCTCTGGAGCACTTATCACTCAAGCACAGTGCCTTTTAGTAGGGAGTGCACGGTAGGGCATGCTGAATGTGTTATTAACTCTCTGCGTCACCTGGGTATGTGTTTCTTTATACTGATATGTATATGTATATGTACATATATATGCTCCTGTAAAGTTGTCACGAGAAAAAGGAACATTCATGTTTTATATGTATTATTTGTGTAGATACACATACATTTGTATCTATGCACACGTGTATATACACACAAACACAGATACATTTAAAAAATGAATGTACCCCTCTCTAGTGACAGCTTCCCTTTACTTTTTTTTTTTTTAACATTACATATATATTTTGAAGAAAAAAGACTGAAAGGATCAAAACGGCTGCAGACATTTTATGGGCTTGGGGATTGTCTCCTCTTCCATAAAGAAATAGTAAAACAAAAGAATGAAGGAAGAAACACAAGAGAGGTTGACAAATAGAAATGGAATGATTCACCCCCTTTTTTCTTTCTTGCAAGGCCTGTGTCTTTACCCACAGATAAGTACATTCCTAACACAGTCATGCAGATCCACACATGAACAGCGGGGCTCTGCACCGTCTTGGGGTGCACCTGCAGTGCGAGGTGCTCTATGGTGTGTAACACAGCAATGTTTATTGCTCCATGAATATCCGTGTGCTATTGAAACCTCCTGTTGGAGAAGATATGTTAAAAGACTACTATCTTTCTAGTCCCAAATCACTTGCATCTCAGAATCATTGAGTTGTTTGCCATTACTTTCCTCTCCTTTTTTATTTTAAGGACTTGTTGTGACAAGGTTGGATACAATTATTTTTCCTTCTAGAAAATTTGCTTATTTTTATCTTGTATTGTCACAGAATAATTAGGAAAGTTTCCTAATTTCTCCATACCTTTCTCCAACACCTCTCTTTCCAGCTTGGGTCTGTAAATGTTCCAGGACTTGGATTATCCCTTTGCTGGTTGAGTACCTGGCATCTAGCACATTGCAGCCCAGAATATGTGGCAGGCTCTGGGGACGCCAACTCATTTTAAGGAGAAAACACTCATTTTTCCTGTGACAATGAGCGTGACATTCACATGCTTGCATCCAGTACCAACTTGCAGCTTTTATACCAAATGGAGAGACATTACTAAATGAACATTTCTTGCTCTTGTGTAAATAGATAGATTAATGGTGTTAAGTGAAAGCCAAGCCTGCTTGAAATGTTAACTTCCTTATGGGGTTTTGAGTTTCTCTTATTTTTGATAAATGGACCAATCTGGCAATAAAATCCTTGCACAGTAGGTTAATAATGTCATAGCTGAACTGTGAAATAGTAATGTGTGTACCATCTCTCAGCAAACAATAATCCTTGAAGCCTGATAAATCTATTTCCAGCCCAATTGCATGTTCATTGTTACCCACGACTCCTTCTTTGCAAATACAGAGCAGTTTTGTCACATGTATTTTTAAGCAGAAGCAACTAGGGAAGTCAAAGACATGTAACCCTGTGAAGGGAGGTGGGAGACAGATTAATTTTCAGCCCTTCTGAGCCCCTGCTGCCCCCAGTGCCTGAAGTCACTCCTCAGAATCCCTGCGTTGCTGGTTGGGGTGCAGTGTAACCTTCCAGTCCTCCCTGAGCCCAAATCACTGATTTGCTGCTGGAAGCAGACAAGGATTGGGACCAAGGAAGCAAACAGCCCCCAGGTTCTTCAGTTTTCATTGATCACTTGGTTGCAAGCAAGGCTTGGTGCTATTTAGCTCAAATCCCTGATGACAAGAGAGGTGATGTGGAGACTTCTCTACGCTGATTTCCTGTAGAGCTGGGAATACAGAATCTGGTGAATGTCTGCAGGCTTCAGACAGCCCGCAGCACATGCAGACCTGTGTGCACAGCACTTCAGCACCGCAGCAGATCGTAAACAAAGGACGGCCAAATGCCCTCCTTGTACTAACACAGAGGAGGAGGTATGGCCCCCTCTTGCCCATCTGTAGCCACAGGCAGGCAACTCCAGGGTAAAATTTACACTGCGTTGCTAAAAAAGAGAACTGTATCCAAAATCACGGGTGATTCTGAGGGGATTATTTAAGCGTCAGAATCTAAGTAGCTTGGGGCAGTTCACATAAACTTGACAAACAGGCTACTTTAGTCCTGTCTGACTGTATCAGCATAATAGGGCAATGAAGCTTTTATTCATTCAAAGAAAGGTTGAGTTTGATTGGCAGGACAGCCTGCCTGAACGCGAGTGGCTCTTTCCCCCAACACTTCTCTGCTATCAATTACCGTTTTGAATACGAAGTGTTTCTAATGTAAAATAATGCCAACCTCTGCTTCTGTCCTCAGGCCAGAGAGTTTCTTTGTGTTATTTATTCCCAGTGTGACTGTTCTGAACCTTCCTCTCCTTACTGTTTTTTTCCCTCTTCTTTTCAGTCTCTAAGTGATGTAACATTGCCAGCAGAAGTGAGGTTCATGCAGAAAACATTCCTGCTCTTTATTTTAATCAATAACCTCCTGGGTGAATGACATTTCCACCTTAGTGATTTAAAATCAGAAGACCAGGGGATGTCCGTGCTTGTGAATCACCCCGGGTTCCAGGAACAAAGAAGGCATTTTTGTTTTTTGTAATTTCCCCTTCACACTACAAACAACTGGGCTCTGAAGTTGATTTCATTTAGCAGTCAACTTCTGTCTAGAAAAATGTACACAACTGAACCGAACACCGTTCTTATTTAAATCGGCAAGCGATTTGCTTCAGCTGCCATCTGTTGGCCGGTTAGCTATTTTAATTTGATGCTGGGGACATTACCTGACTTTGTATATTGCATTTTGATCTGCATCATGTTTGAGAAATATCTGCAAATGACTCTAAGGGAGAGGACTTTGAAGGATTCTATCGAACAAATATGTACATATGTTAATGCCATGCTGGGCAAAGGAGTGTGGGAATGCACCAGCGTGTATATAAGACAGCATGCATCTTACGTAATAATCTTTATGGCCAGAATGAGAACAAATTTTTCAAAATTTTATTCCTCCACATTTCCAACTGACCCTTATTTAAACGTCATTAATGTTGAGCTCTCTCACGGTATCCTTATCCATGTTTCTAAAGCTGCGGTTTCTCAGGTTATCAAGTTTATAACCCTTGTGAGCAAGTCATGGATGGTGGGGGAAGCATGATGGAGTATCTGCATGAGCCTGGGGTCTGAGTGTGGGAAACTTGTGGGATCTTCTCTTCCTTCCTTTCTCAGAGCACCCAGAGTTTGACAGCGCTTTGTGAGTGTTTATCAAGAGCCTCCCAAAAGAGGCTGTGGGGCAGTCTGAGAAGTGCACAAGGCAAAAAGTCAAAAGCCTGGTTTCTTGTGCTGGCTGGGCTTCTTTCCATTAATTAGTTGTGTGATTTGGGGCCAGTCTTTTAACCCATCTGCACTTCCATCTCCGTATGCACAAAATGAGGTGATTGTACTGGGTAATCTCTAAACACCCTTCCTGCCCTGATGTTCCAGAAAGCCTGGTTCAGGAGAGAGAGACAGACACAGAAAGGCGTGTTGCCCAATTTCTGCTCTCAAGTATTTCAACCATAGGAGTGATTAATATTCACCAAACAGATTCAAAATCGGGGCTACTCCCAGGCTGGGGTGCCCTCCTGTCCATTTCTTCTCTCCTCACTAATAAACGCAAATTGCCTACAAATTTTCTTTTTTTATTATTATTATTATACTTTAAGCTCTAGGGTACATGTGCACAACATGTTACATATGTAAAAACCTCTGCACCAACATGTGCCGTGTTGGTGTGCTGACATGCACATGTATGTTTATTGCGCACTATTCACAATAGCAAAGACTTGGAACCAACCCAAATGTCCATCAATGCCTACAACTTTTCAACATGATTTTATTCTTCTCAGCATTGCCTTCCACATAATGCTGTTTTCTATATAACTTCTTCTTGTGAGTTTCTGTAGTATTTGCTCTGTGCCTTTCTTTTCTCACATTCATTATCTTCCAGGTAGAAACACCCAAAAGTGTTTCCACTTGAACTTTTCTCTTTCTTGGGACAGCCTCTTTGCCAAACCCATCTTGATGCATGTTCTCTCTTCCTTGAGCATATGTGCTTGCAAACACTATGTATGGTAGAATCATATGTTGCCACATTGGAGACACATAAGATGCCTCCAGTCTCTATGTTCACCTTTGTGATCATTGATCACATGTAAGTGCCCAGTTACATACTGTACTGAACCAACCATCCTATGCCAGATATTTACAAACAAAATATTCAGACAACAGATTGGGCATAGAGGATGATAATAAGGCAGAGCGGATGGCAGGAATCAGCAGAGTGAATAATAGGGATATAGACTAGACCAAAGGAGAAGAAACATCCTGGGAGTTTTGGTTGCAAATTTGAAATGAAGAGAATCTATTCCCTTTTTCTATGTGTTGGGCTTTGGCACTATGTAAGCAAATTTAGGCTGGCTAGGCCAGGTGTGGTGGCTCACACCTGTACTCCCAGCAAGCACTTTGGGAGGCTAAGGCAGGTGGAACACTTGAGGTCAGGAGTTTGAAACCACCTTGGCCAACATGGTGAAACTCCATCTCTACTAAAAATAAAAAAAATTAGCTGGGTGTCGTGGCACATCCCTGTAATCCCAACTACTTGGGAGGCTGAGGCAAGAGACTCGCTTGAACCCGGGAGACAGAGGTTGCAGTGAGCAGAGATCATTCTACTGCACTCCAGCCTGGGTGACACAGCAAGACTCCATCTCAGGAAAAAAGAAAAAAATTAGGCTGGCTAAAAGTAGAAATGTGTGATCTTGGGCAAATTGCTCAAATTACTTGTCTGAGTGTCAGTTTTCTCCTTGAAAAATGAAGGCAGTACTAGTATATACCCACATCATAGCATTGTTGTGGGGATTAAATGAGATAATGAGATTAAATGAGGCACAGCATTTAGCAGGGCACCTGGCCCACAATAACGATTCAGTAAATATTTCCTCTTGTTGTTACCGTGGAAGTCATAACACCAGAAACCAGTGCCTTAATTGAAGAGATACTTTTAGAGAAATGGGCACTAGCTTTGATTTGGGAGGCTCTGTGGTCACAAGTCACTCCAATCTAATCAGTAAAGCTTTCTCTGTCCTCTCTGTCTTCCCATGCCACTTTCTCATGCTTATATACATTTTTTTTTTCCTGCTGATAGTTCCTGTCCTTACTCCAAAGCAGGTCAATATTCTCATTGCTGTTCATTGCAAAGTCATAGATGATTTATTACTAGGGAAAATACTTTTTGGATTCTGCATTTGCATACTCAGTTAGCGTTTTCTGGGTTGTCTTCTGCTTGCAAATTGATTTAAAGTTCTCCCATGAGCAGTGACAAGTTTTCTCTGGACGTGAGAACCTGACAGAATAGAAGTTGGTTTAGGTTCCATACAGCAACATAGAGTTAGGTTATTTTCCACTGTGACTCAGGAGTTGGCGTATGCATTCTATTCCTTGATGGTTTTGCAGGCACTGGAAGCTATTATTTCCAGAGCAATATATGGCGACCGGAAATGACTTCGTTCCTAATTATTCTAATGAGGTTTCCCGAGCCTTATTGGAAAGGGAAGTCATGGAAATTGTGCATCCTCACAAAACTTAGTACTGTTAGCATAACATTAGGTCTAAAAAGGTTTTCAAAATGTAATACCAATTGGAAAGCATGTGTGTGTGTGTTTGTAGTATTCGGTTATAAACTATTATCATAACTCAGGGTCACCAGAATGTCTCTCTAGAAAGAGAACAGCCTAACAGGAATGAAATAATTTAGTCTCTCTTTTTGATGAAGCAATAATATTTTTGAACGGTCAGCTGAATGCCTTCTAAGTTGCCTGGGTGCCTAAAGGGCTTAGAAAGTTCTTCCATGGAGATAAATAAGCTGTCAATTCATGACGAAGAAAATCAAACTCATGGTGTTGATCTTGGCTGGGACGCTGGTACAAGTATGAGAGAAATTTTTTGCAGAGATGTAGCGTAGCCCATGTGTTAGCAGTTAGCACTCCAGTGCCACACTGTGCCTCTGCTCCCCTTTTCAAAAGGTAAACATGGCTGTTGAAATAAGGAAAAGAAAAGATTAACCCATTCAGGTGCATGCACCTAGTAAGTGACACTGTAGCTCCCTAGAGGATACAAAAAGAATAGGGGCAAGAGTCCGGAGAGTGGCTTTTATTCAGTTACTGGATTTCCTCTTCTCAGCACCTTCTCAGAGTTGGACTTGGAACTGTGGGATGAGGTTCTGAAGTGAATCTGAGTGTGTAAGAAAAGGAGTTGGTGGAAGTAGAGGCTTCAAGAAAATGCAGGCCAAAAGCCAGTTTACTTGCTCAGTTCTTTACACTTTTATAATATAACAGGGTATTTCTCTGACTTTGTGGTCTAAAGCCATGAATATTTTGGAGCACCTAAAACAGCAAGCAGGATGATTCTATTTATACCAGGCTAGTGCACAAATGTAAAAGACCTCTATATGTTACCCTCCTGTTACAAAAATCCAAAGCTGGGCATGACCAGAGGAGAGGGAGAGAATCATGCTATTTTTTAATTTCCTTTGTATTAATACAATCAAAAGGGGGCTATCAAAGCATAACACTGGCCTGCCCTCCAGCTGCTGCAGTAGGTGGCGTTTCACTTGGTTGCCTTGGGATTTACAAATTCTAAAAGTATTTTCATGCCTCCAAATCCAACACAAAAGGCAGGGCCCATGGAACAGTGGCTCTGAACTTCTTAAACTGAATAATAGGACAACGTGAAACTTTTATGGAAAGATATTGTTTTTCCTGAAGTTCTTGCAGTACAGGTTGTAGGAGCTTCCCTTTTTATCTATGCCCTCGGAGGTCTCACAAAGCAGAAGGCACAGTGAGACCGAAAACATGAATGTGTCTCCCATCTAGGAAATCTCTAGTAATAATGGGTCCATGTAATAAAAGTCTTCTAGCCAAGACTCCAATAGAGAATTCCGATGTAACTTCCTGACGAGTACAGTAGAGGGAAAAGGGGTCGTGGGATTGAGGGTAGGAGATACATGAATCTCTCTAAGCCTCAGTTTTCATATCCTGAAATGGAGACAATAATAATATTACCTATTAGAGGTATTGGGAGGCTAAAGGAGACAGTGCCTGCAAAGTACAGTGCCTGCCTTATTGCAAACTCACTGTAAATACTTGAAGTTGTTACTGATTTTTATTCCTAGTAATATTATTTTATACTATTGGCCCTAGTGTTTCAACTAGTAATGTGGTACCGAATATGCCATGAAACAGTTTTTTTGGCCTCTAAACTTTTCTCATCCACAAAATGAAGTGTTTGGGTCGGAAGATATCTCAGGTTCCTTCCTGTGCTAAGATTCTAGAGTCCTAAAGTTCCATTCTTGTTGTTGTAATGCAGTGAAAAGCACACATATTCATACCAAAAGGGTCATACATTTAAGATTATTTTGTGGAGAGACTGGGAAAAATCTTCACAGTTTTAGGTTGTAATTAAGGAAGTGAATTATGCTAAAATTGACTTTAGGAAAACAATGGTGTTTTCTGTAACCACATGGATATCATCTGGGTATATGTAAATAAGAGGTAGGTAAAAAAGATGAATGCTAATCTCTGTAAAATTCAAATGAATATTAACTCTTATTCAGATAGCACAAGTACATTACACAGAGAAATCAAGACGTGAATTCATATGATTTCATTTTTTTCAGCTGTGCACATCTTTTGGTTACAGAAACAGCTCAGGACTTAGGCATTGCTAATTTCCTAATAGAGTATGACATCTGGGCTGCTACTTTTAAATATAGTAGCTTGTTTGCTCAGGCTTATGGCTCAGTAATATTTGTTTTGTCTTATGAATATAGTGAAAGCAGGGATTACAGGTATTCCTCAAGGACTAATTAGAAATAAAAGCTTATGTATATTAGGGAAGTTTTTGGGTAGGAAGTGCTCTTGCTTGAGTCATGAAGAAGTGACGCTGGTTTCAGTTTCGATTTTGATACACTGGAACTTGGTACTTTTTGTAGAGTCCATTTGGAGAGGTTAAGAAAAATCACTTGGAATTATCTGCAGAAGTTCAGGTTAGAAATGGTTTGTCCTTCTTCCTCAGTTTCAAGCTCCTCTACCCTATTGACAAATTCATGCCTTCATTCCTCTGTTTGGATTTTAGGAAATAAATTCAAGAAAAGAAAAATATGTAACTATCAGCACTGTTTCCATAAAATAAAGGTGTCCTAGAGATCAAGGAGAGGCCTTGTCTTGGAAATACAATTTGGCCAAAACTGCCTGGTGTTTGTGTGTGTGTATGTGTGTGTGTGTATGTGTGTGTGTTCATCTCCATGATTCATTCTGAGAGCTGTTTTAGCCTTCATAAAATATTCATGCTAGTTGTGCATGGTTCTATAATTGCCATCTCAGGGCTTGAATTATTTATAGGTTGTACTGTTCACATAGTCTCATTTACTGATAGAGAAGATAACACCATACAAGAGGATCCCAAACACTCTGAGTCCTGTTACTTTGCATTAAGTAGTGGAATTATATTACTGTAGGTGTAAAATGCTGGCCTTTTTTTTCCTCCTCTCCCTTTAATATATCATTTTTGTATTTATAATATGCTAATTGTCAGAATGCTGTTAAGGCTCATAATTCCTGCCGAGTTTTGCAGAAATCAAGATGTGGCTGAGATGATTTAGCTCTTGATCTCAGAATGATCGTTCTAAAAAAACCTGTCTACACACAGCATAATTTATTGAAATGATGTATGACTTTACATGCATACCTGAGCCCTTTTGTTTTGTACTATTGATCGGTTTGTATGTCTCAGTGTTAACCAACACGTGGTTGGTTTCGGTAGACATTTACCAAGAGCCTTGCAAGCTTGCTGTCCCTAATTAAATACTGGGTCTCAATTCACTTGTGTGACAGTTTCTCCGCACCTATTTATTTTGCTTTCCTAATTCTCCGTTCCTTTTCCTGCCAACTTGATCTTTCTTCCACATACATTATACTCTTGATATTTATTTGAGGGTAGGAACATGCTATAGGAACATACTATAGTTGTATCTCCTCTCTCTTTTTTTGGTGTTATTTAGTTTCCAAAGTCCGTGTTGATGTTAATAAATATCAAAAGCCGATTCACCACAGAGTGTACTTTTCTGGTATTTCATTATCAGTATCCATGTTTAAAGAGGAAAAACAGAAAAATCCATGGCAGCTCATAATCTGCTGATATATTCTAGTTTTCTCCTCTACCAGTGGAAACTCACGAATTTTCCCCTGGTCTAGGAACTTCCAACTCTATACAAACCACTAACAAACCCTCCTCCGTCTCCTCTCTTTAGGCTGATCAATATTTTCTCTCTAGCCTTCTTTCCATAATACAGGTTGTGTTCCCTTGTGTGTGTGATGTGAGCTTTCCCATACCTGTATTAGCCAACTCATGGCTTCTCACTGTTTACCTGCATACTGCTGGATGCTTTTATATGGTACCTGTAGGTGACTTTAAATAACACTGAATCAGTTGATAAGGAAATCATCTTATTTAAAATTTCTTTTAGTTTTCCTGATTAGGCCAAAGTCCTTGTTTGGTGGGAATCTGTCTTTAACACCTCCCTCACATTTGCTTCATCTCCCTTTTCAATGAATACCCTGTGGTAGGCAACAGTATCTAGCCAAATTTTTTAAAAATTTTGTTTACATTCACTTTTAATTATGTTGCTTTCTTTTATCTGAGACAAGTAGTATGGGTTTTCATTCATAGTAGGAACGGAAAGTGTGATTCAAAAATAAGTTTATTAGGGATAAAAGGAAATGAGTCAGTATACATAAAAATATTAAGTGAATAATACTGTAGGTAAAAATGGCAAGAACTCTGAAGGTGCTGTTGTGAGTGATTGAAGTTCAGGGAACACTGTGGCAATGCCAAAACGTGCCTAATGACTCTAGAGAGCTGTGTATTCTATAGAGTCAAAGGGAATGGAAGGGTTGAGTGATGGGCAAAAAGAGGATGTAGAATCTAAGATGCTAGTGGGGGTAAAGACATGAACTTTTGGGCAATTCACTTATCTTTGCCTTTAGACAGTAAAATCTCTACTAACTAAATGGGGTTCTGGTCAGTCGACTTTTCTTTTTCTTTTTTTTTCTTTTTTTTGAGACAGAGTCTCGCTCTGTCACCCAGGCTGGAGTGCAGTGGCTAGATCTCGGCTCACTGCAAGCTCCGCCTCCCGGGTTCACACCATTCTCCTGCCTCAGCCTCCCGAGTAGCTGGGACTGCAGGCGCCCGCCACCACGCCTGGCTTTTTGTATTTTTAGTAGAGACGGGGTTTCACCGTGTTAGCCAGGATGGTGTCGAATCTCCTGACCCCGTGATCCGCCCGCCTCGGCCTCCCAAAGTACTGGGATTACAGGCTTGAGCCACCGCGCCTGGCCCAGTCGGCTTTTCTAATTGAAGGTTCACTTGTATTGAAAATCGTTTCTAACAGCACAGGAGTCCCATTTCCACTAGAGTAAGTCAGGGTCCAGGGAGAAATTGACTATCATTAATGAATGAAGGTTTTCGTGTTGTTTTAAGCCATTGTGGATCTTGTAATGTTGATTAGCAGTAAAAAAAAAAATTAGTGTCATTCTTGACTGAAGAGCCGTGGACAAAGGTATGGTTTTTGATAAAGCCAAAATATTAGTTTGTTTTGTTATCCACAGGGAATGTGCTCTGGGAGATTTCTGGTCTACACGTAGGGACAGTGCCTGGCATATTGTAAGAGTTTAGCACATACCCATTGTATTGAACTGAATTAATGCTATGTAGCAGGGATCTGATTAACTAATAGTTCCTCAAAAACTGTACACACAGAAAACTGAAGCATGATTGGAGATGAAATAAGATCATAGTTTCATCTACCAGTATATCCCACAGCGTAAATGCCTATGTTTGTACACTGGTTGGTGGCCCAGGAATAAATTATGTAGTTCTTAGGAACTTTTGACAGTTCACGTGACAAGAGTGAATTGTGTGCTAAGCAGACTTTAAAATTAAAATTCAGATATGAATGTCTTGCATTCTCATTTCCTTCCATTCTATCACCAAAATCAGAAAAGACCAAAAACAGGGCTGGGTGCGGTGGCTCATGCCTGTATTCCCAGCACTTTGGGATGACAAGGCTGGCGGATCAGTTCAAGGGGTCAGGAGTTCGAGACCAGCCTGGACAACATGATAAAACCCTGTCTCTACTAAAAATACACAAATTAGCTGGGCATAGTAGTGCATACCTGTAATCCCAGCTACTTGGGAGGCTGAGGCAGGAGAATCGATGGAACCCAGGAGGTGGAGGTTGCAGTGAGCTGAGATGATGCCGCTGGACTCCAGCCTGGGGAGAGAGTGAGGCTCCATCTCAAACAAACAAACAAACAAACAAAACAGAAAAGAAAAGACAAAAACTTTTTATACTTGGCTAGATAGGAAATTCCTGTCTAAAGGCAGAGGGAAGCTTAAGACCATCATGGGGTTGGGATAACTGCATCCCTCTTGACTACTTATTAGTGTCTGTTTTGGCAACAGAATTAGGTTGTGAAGTATTTTTTGTGAAATTCTTTCCACTGACTTTCGTATTTTTAGAAAAGCCGTGGCTGCAGTTCCACCAAGTACTCTGCACCTGCTGCGGTGACTACCTGCCTTCTTTTAGGCTTTGATCCCACTGGTCCTGACTGTTTGCAAGCTGGTGCTGTCTGGGTTTTTGTTTTGTTTTTTAGTTCAATTCTAGAAAAGTGAATTTGGTCCATTGCTGTAGAAAGAGATCCTGGATCATAAGGCTAGACCTGAGGAAGGTTGTGGCCCCAACTCTGCAATGAATGAACTGTGTGTCACTGAGCAAATCCACTAAGCTCTCTGAGCTTCTATCTCCCCATCTGTGGAAAGACATGACTGAATTAGAGGTTCTCCATTCTAACATTTTATGGTTCTATCATTCCTGTTACCACATGTGGGAATGGACTTCAGATCCTTGCCCAGGGAGTTTCATAAAGTCAGAATATCATTTGTCATAACTTCAAGAAGACTGCTTGTTTAACATTTCTTATTTCTGCTTCCCTATACACGCGCCTATCTGCAAGAATGACTCTCTGGCTATTTCCTCCCTAGTTTGCTTGTTCTACATATTATTATTATTATTATTAGGTAAATATTCCTAATAGCAACAGTTGTGTTAATGCAATTGCATGGCATTTTTTCCCCAAGGGAGCCCAAATGTGTCTAGAACATTATTTAATTATTATTTTTTAACTCAGGAGGGGATGGTCATGCAGAATTGTTCTCATGCAGAACTTTGTTTTTTCTAACTACCTGGCATTTGGTTTTAATGTCTTAATTTGTGTTCTGCAGCAATCTGCATGTCAGAAGTTGAACCTCTCCAAGCTTATGCTGGTCTTAGACCCTAAGGCTTGAAGGGAAAGTAGTAGCAGCTAGATGAGCACCTCACTTATCTGATATTTCTTCCAAGTAGTGCCTGGTCTTTTCTAGAATGTGTGCTGTGATAGGGAATTCATCTTGTAATGCAGCCCCTTCACTATTAGAGACTTTTTTTTCCCTTCTGTCGTATTAGAGTGTTGCTTCTTGACTGACTTTTCACCCTTTGGTGCCAGTCTACCCTATAGACTCTTTCATTGTAGGTTTGCTGCTTTGTACAAAGAGTAAATAGTTCAAATATTTGGAAACAGCCATCTTGTTTCATCAGGTCTTCTCTCTATCAGACTAAATATTCCTTCAAATATTCTCCTCATGTTCTTGCAGAGTCCTCTGATGCCCTGTCCACTCTATGTTAAATATACACAAGTACAAAGAGCCAGGGCATTGGGTCAACCAGATGTTGGTTCAGGTTCCAGACCCTTGCTATGTGGTTGTGGGCTGGTGGGCAAGCCTCAGATTTCTCATTCTTTTTTCTTTTTCTTTTTGAGACAGGGTCTCACTCTTTTGCCCAGGCTGGAGTACAGTGGTGCAATCATGGCTCACTGAAACCTTGACCTCTTGGGCTCAGGTGATTCTCTTACCTTAGCCTCCTGAATAGCTGGGACTACGGGTGAGTGCCACCGTGCCCAGCTAATTTTTTGTAGAGGTGGGATTTTGCCATGTTGCCCAGGCTGCTCTTGAACTCCTGAGCTCAAGGGATCTTCCCACCTTGGCCTCCTAAAGTGCTGGTAATACAAGCTTGAGCCATTGCACCTGGCCAGATTTCTTATTCTGAAGATGGTGATAGTATTTGAAAACACCTAATGTCATCCATAGTCTATAGTAGATGCTAAATGAAATTTTATTGCTTCTTATTACTAACTTTATTTTCTTGTCCTAAATTATGACATCTAGAAATGGTGGAACTCCAGAAATGCCGAGTCCTTTCTGGAGGAGTGGAGCAGAATGTTCACATCACCTCAGTTGTGAACAGTGTAGTTTTAATAACATGGCCAAATGCTATTTTGTGTTTGGTTGAAGTGGAGGGCATGCACACTTCTGTTTCAGGCTCTCTAAATCTAGCCCTTGCCAATGTGCTTTGGCAAACAAACTTTGTTTTGGCATGAAGTGTACTGCTTGTTGATACACAGTGGCAGCTTTGGAGCATGAAATCTTGCTCTTTATGAGTATTTGGCATATTGTGGAATTAGAGTTTTGCCTTCTCTGGGTTTTCTTGGCTTTCTTCAACAGCCTCCCTACCTGGTCCCCAAAACAAAACAGCAGGAATAAATATTACCCTCAGACATGCCTCTTTCTCATTCAAAAGAAAGGCAAACAAAATAGGTATCCCCTAGAGCACAGAGAATAGACTCTCCAATTATCTTCATGAAAGAATAAAGACAGTCTTTCCAGTGTTCACAAGATCAAGTAGTGAATATGTCATGCATGATTCCAAGTCACTGGCCTGGATGAAAAGGCAGAGTGAAGTGAAAAGGGGATGGGGAGACCTTGGGTTTGGGTGGGTCCCAAAAGATCAAAACAAAACAAAACAAACAACAAAACGTGTGTGTGTGTGTGTGCGCGTGTGTGTATTAGGACCTAGGCCAATTAGGGGAAAAAAAGAGAACGCTACCAATATAGAAAAACAGAATGTTTGGAGAAGAGGAAATAGGAGGGTCTCAGTGATTTCATGCAATACAATGATACTAAAAGGTGGGGGGGGAGGTCTTCCCTCCTGTGACCCCACAAACTGAATGGCAATGCCTTTCCCTCTTGTGGGCTAGACTGAAAAGTGTGGTGTATTCTCTCAGGGTATCCAGATCCTTTGGGTCCTCCCGGATAAGCAACAGCACATTGTTATGCAAATTGTCGCTATTCCCAGTGGGATCTCACTGCGCCTTGTGAAGCCCTCTCTGCTGGGAAAAGCACTTTTCAGCTGTCTCCTCCTGGGTTGATATCTTTATAGAGCAACAAGAGCAGACAGCATTCTGCATTTTCTTCCATACAGTGGCCAGAGTTCTGGTGTCTTCCATTTTGCCTCACTTTTACATACAGACACACACATGTATACACCCCAAACCAAGTGCCTTTTTCTTCTGACACACTGCAGAGAACACCAGTCCTGGATGGAGGAAAAGTTGAATGCCACATTTCATGATTCCAAAGGAAAAGTACATATCATCTTTTCTTTCTTAGCCCCTCTTGGTCAAGAGGACTTGAGACTTCCTTCGATTGCTGTTAGTTGGTGCTATGAAGTCATTTTGAATCTTTTCAAGAGTAGGTTAAAAGTTAATGCTTTCAACATCAACCATGTTGAAATCATTTCAAGTTTTGCTTATGCCATTCCCACCCTTCTGTCCTCAACAAAGCATTGCCATGGCTCTTGACCACTGTGCAGCATTTTCAGCATCTTCACTGCATGAAAATTGTGCAAACACCCAGAGACAGGGGCACCATGTCATCACTTGACTTATTGGTCTGCTGGTCTGTGCTGTTGCACACCACGTGTGGCTGTGTGACATGTGGCTCCAGACTGTACTTTGAAGCCATTTTCTTGAGCATCAGATGTTGCTCAATTTTCAAATAACAAAAAAGCAGTGCCTTTCTTCACTGTGAATTTCTCTCTAATGTATTAGGGGATGTGAAGGGTGTTAGTCCTTGAACTAGACATTCACAGATCCCAGAAAATAACAAACAAACCCAAAAAAACTAAACTGGGCAGTATGTTCCCTGCCAGATAAAGTGCAATGCAAGTACTTTCCTAATAAACATGTAATAAAAACATGTTTGGAGCTCTCGTCTTAATTTCCTTTAAATTTTTGAGTGATTTCTTTTTAAAGCAGCATGTTTAGCTCTCTAACATTTCTAACACATAGGTTAAAAGAATTAAACTCTCAGCCACATACACACAAAATTGAACTCTATAAACTCTGGGTTTATAAAACAGGAATCTTTGTCTAGACATTTAAATCCTAAGGCTATTATTTCTTTATGATAATTCAATGACAGAAGGAAGAATATGGCAAAAAAAATGAATAGGAGCCATTTTTATATTGTTTGTTTCTTGGGGAACTCCGATTTGAATCCTGTCCCCGATATTTGAGTGAAATCCTTGTGTCAGAACTACGTAAAGAATTTCCAGATGTAGATACACAGTCTTTAGAGAAAAAATTTAAGCTTTGTAGGATTTGTATAGTCACATGGTAATGCTATCTTCTGAGTTTTGTAGGCAAGTAGAAAAAACAAGTGAAGGCACACTCTGAAATGGTTGAATGCTCATCAAAGAGGAGCAGTAATAGCAACCCTGGAGAATCCACTTCAAACTTTTCAAGTATCTAGTTTTTCAAATGTTGTTCATTTTTATGTCCATTGTAACAATTAGCTCTGAAGCTAAGATAGGATTACAGGGAGAAAGAAAATAGTAATAATAAAATATCTAACCAGATGGATGTCTTGTGGTACATTCCAATAAATGGAGAGGTGGTTTTTTTTCCCCCCAAACTGAGTCAGATGAGGAGAATTGTTGTCTGCACCAAGAACTCAGCCCACAGAACTGTGGCCTTGCATGCAGATTGATACCCAAAGAAATCTCAGGCCTTCTTTGCCCCTAGAGTTTTGTTGCTGTGTATGGTGCTTGATCCAGGTGTGCAAAGACCCAACTTGTCTCTGCAGTTCCAGAGCTGCCTCTGACGGGGCAAAGAAACAAAGAGTCGCCAGTTAAATAAACACTATATCCCACCTTGAACCTTGAGTTAGATGAAAATACAGAGGTAGAGTTACACCCAGATTACATACTAATGATTTTTTGAAATATGAAATCATGGCTTAGAAGGAGATATAAATTATTCAGGTCTGTTTAGAAGCAAATAAGTAACCTCTTCCAACCCAACACCCAACGACCACCAATTTTGTCATAAAAATTCAAACCCTTCCTCTAATTACTGGTATCGTAGGCATATTGTGAACCCTCCCCTTTCATCAACACCATTATTAGCTGGGATGTCAGGCTACCCTGAAACCTGGCCAGGCACAATAGACCAGAACTTACAACAAATTTGAAACTGACATTGACATTTATGGGACTGTCATGGTTCCTAGTGCTGCATGTTTAACCTTTTAGAGAAGAAAGTGCAGGGGATATTGCATAGCTCTTTGTGAAAAATTATGCATCATATTTATTCCATGTTTGTGCCTCTGTATGTTGGCATGCTTTGTTAGTTTGTGTGGTATGTCTGTATGTGCTTAGATGTATGCACTATGTGGCTATATATATATATATAACTGGAGTCCCCAGTGTATAGTTTATAGTTTGGAAAAAAATCATCTTTCATCATTCGTCACTGCCTAGCTATTGTAGACTGGGCCAGAACATCATTTGTTAACGGCGACAAAGCCGCACTCATAAACGCCGACATGTTACATTAATTTATAGGCACTGAGTGACTTATTAAAAGTGACGTGTGAAATATAACAGGGCCCGGTATGGATGATTAGGTTTCGGGCTTTGAATTGTTGACAAGGCAGGGGTAATGAATTGCGGGACACCGGCTCCTGCATTTCCCCCTCATTAGTCAGTATTAGCTACATTAATAGTAATAATTGGATATATTCATCATTTAAAATGTTTTAATAAATGTTTGGACAGTACCCGATCAGAGCTGTCAAATATTAGGCTGGAAGGGTTGTGACAAGAGAAAAATGATGATGTTCCTTAGGTGAGAGATTTATGCAGCTTTGGAGATGCCAGCCTTGACTTTCTACTCCCTAAGGAACTCTGAGTTCAGATGAGTTAGGGTTACAAACCATGGAAATGGGGAAACCTGACTCTCTCCTGTCTCAGAGGACATTTCTGCAAGAAGGCTTTGAAGGAGATCAAGAGGGCCTGTCCAGAGGGACTCAGGTCTGCAACTGGTTTGCCTAGGATGGCTTCTGGGAAGAGATTAAGAGACCCAGCTTTGACCCAAGTTAGCTTTGTGACCTTGGGCCAGTGCCTTCACCTTTCTGAGCTTCCATTTCCATGCCTATGATATGTTTCATTTGGGTCCCTTTGAGATCTAACATTGTGTGAGTTTGATCATCAAATGTGATACCATTAGCCTAGAGGGACCTCTAACTTCCCCCTTTCTCCACTCTTACTAGTATTTATTGAGGACTAAGTATCTGCTCCAACAAGGGTGGATAAGACCTTTCTTTTGCCTCCAGGAAGGTGATCTGCCGACATTGTTTAAGTATTTGCAGCATTATCTGTGTGATATGGACATGGTTATATTCCTGCAGTAATTGGAGCCTAGAAGTATCCAGTTTTATGGTTTAGTTCTTTATTGATCTTTCTCTGTTACTATGATCAGATTAGAGTGATTGTATTATATGCAAAAGATCTGGGGGAAAAGGTTCAGTAGAAATGTATATGGCTGCTATTCCCCTACCCTACTACAGCAAACCCAATACAACACAACACAACAAATATATCTTAAACTTGAATTTGAACAAATACAGATTTTAGATCAAGATGGGGAATGATTTTGATCCCATTATCACCATTATTATCATCATCAAATTAGTACTAGCTTAACCTTACTGAGCATTTACTATATGCCATCCATAGCCCTTGGAACTTTATGTATATTATCTTAGTTACTTCTCACAATAATCTTTCAAGGTAGATATTATAGTTCTCATTTTACAGATAAGGAGGTGGAGGCTTAGAGAGGTTAAGTGACTTGGTTATGGTCACACAACTGATAAGTGTTAGGGCCCAGACTGGAACTTTTTTAACCAAGTTTATGTCATAACCAACCTGCTCTGCTGCCTGTAACATTTTGGAGGCTTGCTCAGTTCTGGCATAATTGAGGAGGGTTGTTATCTAATTAGAGAGTATTTGGAAAAGGCTGAACAGGATGGGTAGGGTTTGTGATTCCTATCTTGAAGGGGTGGAAAACTAAAGTAGGCTTATTCTGGAAAAGAGTCCTGGGAAGAGAAGGTGGCCAGTTTCTCTGATTTAAATTATTTTTGGGTTGTCTCAGGGAATAAGGAGATGTAATGCTATCTGAACCCGAGCTCAAAACTGAAGTTTCTGAAGGTAAATGATCGAGGGCAGAATTCAGTTCTCAGGAAGAGGGCACCTCCTTGCAGAGCTGTTCAGCTCCGAAGGGAAGGACCACCTCCCGATGACGGGCTGCTCTCTGTTAGAGTTGGAATGATCCTGCCTCTCCTGGAACTGCCTTCGCATCACCTTCCTCCTTGCTCACTGTGCTGCAGCCACACTGGCCTTTGCACTGACTGGAATGCTTTTCTGGGTTTTGGCATAGCTGGGCTCCTTCTTGCCCTTCAAGTCCCAGCCAACATAGCATAATTTCCAAGATCTCTTCTCCCCTTTCTAGCAGCAATCACTTCCCATCTGTTATCCTTTCTTTTCTAATAGCTGGAGTCAGTAACTGACATTATCTTTTTTAACTTATGAGTCTTTCACTTATTCTTTGTCTTTTTTTCCCCCACTAGAAAGTCAGTCGATGGAGGGAGAGAGCTGTCCTATCTTATCCACTCCAGCAACCAGGACAGGCATAGAACTACTGGGGCAACCATTTGTCAGGGACCCTGGGGAAGGGATCCCTTCTTTGGGTAAAAAGCTACTCTAGACAACTCCAGTATTTCTTCCTCATTCTTGTAGTCCATAAGTACCTCATTTTTACAGCAGTTTCCCTTGCCCCTTTGGCTTGGCAGAAAGACAAGACTATATGAGATTTTAAATAAATAAATCCAGTGCCAGATCTTGGTTAGTTTAAAAACCAGTAATTTCTTCATATCTATGGTGACCCATGAGGTAGATTTTTTATTATTATTATTATTTTGTGTGTGTGTGAGACGGAGTCTTACTCTGTCACCCAGGCTGGAGTGCAGTGGCATGTTCTCAGCTCACTGCAACCTCCACCTCCCAGGTTCAAGTGATTCTCCTGCTTCAGCCTCCCTAGTAGCTGGCAGGTACCACCACAACCAGCTAATTTTTGTATTTTTAGTAGAGACGGAGTTCCGCCATGTTGGCCAGGCTGGTCTCAAACTCCTGACCTCAGGTGATCCACCTGCCTAGGCCTCCTAAAGTGCTGGGATTATACGCGTGAGCCACCACACCTGGTCCCTGAGTTAGATTTGATTTACCCCCTCAGTAACTCTGTGAGGAGTCTCTGCATCTGCTGCCATTGAACTTCCGGTTTCTGTGTGTATTTTCATGAGACTTTGGCATCTTTACATAAAATATGTTTAGAGCACACCAAAGAAAAAGTTTGAGTTATATTAAAGAGACTTTACAGAGCTTGTATTTATTGTTATAAATGATACTCTGCATTTTATGAAAAAAAGTCAAGATTATGGTCACATAGTATAAAGCTGCGGATGTTTTTTATTAATACAATTTGGTTTTGCAAACATTCCAGCATATGATTCTTTTACAATAAGCCATGATACTCTGCGCGCACACACACACACACACACACACAAACAAACACACACACATAGTTTACAGCTAGTGTTTTCAGGCTCTTGGTCTCTGTTACTTTATTTTGGATGCTCAATTATTTCTTAATTGTAGGTAGCATTTTATCGTTTATTGTTTCAGAATCAAGTGGATATTTATAAGCTCTATCTCAGGTTCTGAGGATACAGAGATGAACATACTTATCTTCAAGGATCTTACTGTCTAGCTAGGGGGAGATTGGTAAGTGGCAGTCATGGAGCAATGTGCCAGATGTGGTTCTGGAGGAATGTGCCATGGAAAACTGAGGTGGGATGTTCTGTGTCTGCCTGGAGGAACTTGGGAAGGCTTCCTAGAGGGAGAGCTAGGAGTTGTGATCATTCTTGAAATATAGGGGATTTTTTAGACCGGGAGTGGGCAGGGGTGAGGACTTACATGGGGGGATGAAATAGCATTTGAAGAGGCTTAAGAGAGCTCAGAGGGTTTAGGAAACGTCAAGTGAGTTAGAGTTCCAGACCATAAGCATGAAGGTTACAAACCTTTAGTATAAAGGAATGTAAAGGATATGGGATGGGGAGCAAGAGATTTAGCTGACTGGGTTTTTGGTGTCAAACTGTAAATGGTGGACTTTATGCCAGGTGACAGTGAGAAGTGATCACATACAATTTGAGTCAATAGCAGTTGTATTTGAGGCTGACCTCTCAGGAAAACAAAAAGTCTTCAAAATCAAAGTCAGGGTCTGTAGAATTCAATCGTTCAAGAATGTGAGTCTAATGAAGGACGGCTATTCCCGATCAGATGTTCTTGTTGAACAATTTCAAGGTATAATTTTAAGACAATGATAATCATATTGTAGGTCGCTTGTTTTGAATTTTCCTTAAAGCCTAAGTTCACAATATGGTGTCCACTTTTCAAAGGATGCAGTTTCTCTGGGAGGATATAACTTCATTCAGCTTTTAAGTAGAGATCACTTACAAAATTAGCTTTCTCTCACCCTATTCTTGGACATGGTATCTTGGTGGTAGCATGGGCCAAGTAGAAAACCTGACTGTATCCAATATTAACTGGCTTTGCTGTAGTTGAGTCCTTTTCTCAGCCCTGTAGCAGGCACAGTGGGAGAAGCATAGTGACACGTAGGAGGCTTCTCTGAGACAGCCTTCCTTTGTGGTTACTTCTAGCCCAAGATGGTAACTACACTGTCATGGGTTTCAATGCATTCTAGAATGTCAGGTGAAAACAGGTTGGAACTATGGATATGCAATATGTGCTGCTTGCTTCACTGCAGTTTTTGTTTGTTTGTGTGTTGTTGCTTTTTAAATAAACGTTGGATGTTCCTGGAACCCAACTTATCAAAACCATTTACACCATTAGGCCACTTTTTGAAGTTTTCTCAGGCTACTTTGGCTGAATCTCAAGTTACCTTGACCTATGCCAACATTTTTTTTTCAGATGAAACTATTTCACCCTCCATCTCCAGCAATCTGCCACCTTTGACTCAGACATTCTTGTCCTAGGTAATTATTTTAAGGCAATCCTTGGATATTCAGATAAAAGTTTACATACAAGGATGTTCACCAAGGGATTATTTATCATAACAAAAAAATTGAAAGTAATCAAACATTAGGAGATCATTTCAATGTCTCCTGTATGTGGTGAAATGTTATGGGGTAAAATAATATTTTGAAGATATGAAATAACGTAAAAAAGATATAGTATCTGTATATGGTTATTAAATTTGTACGTACTTGAAGAGATTGATACAAAATGGGATACAGGTGGTTTTTATTTATATGAATTTTCTATTTTAAACTTTCTTTTTTTTTTTTTTTTTTTTACAATAAACCTTTATAAGAAAAAAAAGCTAGACACTATTTCAAAATATGCCACTTGGAATTTTAAAGAGTATCTCTATGTAAGATGCCACATAACCAAAGAAAAGGCAAGGTGATGCATGATGGCCAAAACAAGTGGGAATTGCTAAAGTCAAACGAAACTGCTTTGGCCCTGGGATCTTGTTAAGCAGCAGAGGAGCATTAATTGAAGGCAGCATTTGACTAAGCTAATTCCGGACATTTCTCTCAACTCCTGTGCCATTGGTTTCAAGTTGCAGGGAACATTTCTGGCTCAGGCCAATGCAGGGAGTGTACATAAACATGGGATTTATTTTGTCAGGGATGTTCTTGAGAGACTTAATTCTCTACTGATCTTTTTTTGTTCTTTGTGGACATTTATTTACTTTTGAAAATGCCCCTGCAGATCCTCGCTTGAGTGAAAAGGAGATGTGTTCTCATGGCAGGACTCTGTTGCTGATTAGCAAGGCTCTAAAAATTGCGTGTACATTCGGTTACTGCTGTTTTTAACATTCTACTAGGTTGGCTTCATTTCTATACATGAATGATTTTGCTTCAGATAGTTTCACAAATCCCCATTTGATAGACGGCATTAATAATGTTTCTCTTCAGCTTCCAGTTCCTTTATTTTTTTTAGCCTGCCTTTGAGTGAGATTCTTGATAATGAGAGTTCTTAGCCATCACCTTGAATCCTCCAGGGGACACAGGGGACAAGTGACCAGAAAAGGTCCCAGTTGATTTTACTCATCACCCCTTTAGTGAGTGCACGAGAAGAGAGGAGATTTACAGTTAAGGTCCTAAATCAGTTCTGGCTGTTAAAGTTTTTGTTGAGGATTTAGGGAGGCTAAAGCTGAAACTGAGTGTCATCTTGGAGGTTAATCTACTCAGCTCTGGAATGTGTGTCCTTCTCCCTGTGATACTGACATGGTGAAACAGCTGATGGTTAGAGGCCCATGCTCACCCCTGTGCAAGGGTGCTGGAGGTGGATGTCATGATGGCAGTACCAGAGTTCTGAGGCAAAAGGGATTTATGCGCTGAAACACTCATGCAACAGAGACACAGGATGCACCATGGACTCAGAATGAAGGGGAGGAGGAGTAAAAGAGTCTGAGCCATCAGAAACTGTCACTTGTTTGTCTTACAAAACCTTAAGCAACAACCCTTAAAATTCAAGCTGATCACATTGGCTCAGAAAAGCAGGCAGTGAGGGTTTTCTTGTCTTTCTAAAAGTGAAAAGGGCTCAGTGGCACTGAAGAGAACCATGCCAAGATAGCAGCCAAGTCCTTTCTCAGTGGAAATCGTGAGAGGTGGCTCTTGTCCACATGGTGGTGGCTTGCACCCTGAGTGGGGTCACTTATACCCCAGATCTGCATTCCTATGTCAGAAGCCAGGGTGAGTAGGCGTCCTTCACACTTATGTGAATACCTTCCAAATCATGATCAGGGGGCTACAAATAGTGTCGTGAACAAGAACACAGATACTGGCCTTAGTCATGCCTGGATTTGAATCCAGGGTACCTCAAGTACTAGATTTGTGACCTCAGGCAGGTGGACTATTGATAGTGACTACCTTAGTAGTTACTATCTTAGGGTTGTTATGAGCATTCAGTGAGATTGTGTTTGTAAAGTGCTTAGCAAATGACCTTGCACATAGTAAGCACTCAACTAATGGTAACTTTAAAAATAAGAATAATTGTAATCATGTTGATAGCATCATTAGTAAGTGCAGAAGAAGAAGTTTATTGGCAGTACTGTGGGAATGTATCCATCAATACTTGTCTTATTTTTTTGGAGATCCCAAAGTGAAATGTTAAACTAATGTTCATTTATTCACCAAACAGTGATGTACAAGCAAGATTCTACTAAGCACTGGGGAGGAAACAGGATCGTATAAAATATGTTCCCTTCACATAGATGGTTATAATCTGGTTGACCAGATATGAAATGTAAATGCAGATAGGCAGAGTACAGGGTACTAAGTGACCAATGAGATATCAACAAAAGCCTTGGGAATTTAGATAATACTGTTCTGGCCAGTGTGATCAAGGTGGATTTGGAGTTGGCTTGAGGAGTGGGCTCGATTACCTTGCAATAGACAGACAGCTTTCCAGAAAGAGGGAACAGTATGCACAGAGGCTTGAAGGTGGGAAGTGGCCAACTTCCGGGGCCAAAATGAAGTGTTGACCACAGGTTAAGTGACATTGTTATCTAGAGGTGGCTTTGGAGGTACAAGTGAATTCGTTTCAGCCAGAAATAGTCCCAGGTGTGGTCAGTGAGGTTCAGCAAAGCCTCATCCCGCTTGACCCCTTCTAGGTGTTCACAGCCAAATGAAGCCATCAGATTCATGCACAGATACACAAAGTATAAAATGACCTCAGTATTGTAAGAAAGACAGTCACAGACCTTGGACACCTCAATTGTATGGAGAAGCAATATCAACTCCAAATGTGAAAATCTGGGAAGTCTTATGAGGAGAGGGAGAATCTTAACCAGACCTGGAAGGATAGGGTGTCGTTGGAAGGGAGAGAAAGGCATTATAGGCAAAAGGAATGATTGAACTAAAGCCTGGAGGTCAGAGAGAGCTCCGATTTTCCAGTGAACATGGGCCATATAATATGTGAGGTCCACAAAGTGATTCTAATTTGAGTTAAAGACCAATGTAAATGCATACCACTTGACTCAAATGGAGGACAGATAAGAAAGAACTCTTACTGGCCCTTTTTTCACATTACCATTGAGATGCGTCTCTTGTATGCAAAATGGAGAAGGGCTGATTTTTCTTTCGGTAGATAAACAAGTTGTTGGGTGGCAATGATTGTGGTGAAAGTCTTTTAGACCACCCATGGATGTCGGGCTGGAGCAAACTGCCTGAGTCCTCTACTTCTGAAGCTCACTGTCTAACCAGCCAGGACAGCTGCCGATTTTATTCACTGTCTCATTCACTGTCTCACTGTCACTCACCTGGCCCCACCCTGACCTCATCAGGAGGGCTTTACCTTCCCGGAAAAGTGAACCAACTACTTCCACACCAAAAGATCTGTTCAAGCCAAGCCCCTCTTCCTTTCCTCTGAGCCCCCATCTTCTGGAGCAGGCTGCCTCGATGCGAAATACAGAGGTACATTTTAAAAATGTATGTTTCAGACAAAGAGCAGTAGAAATTCAGCCTCTACTGAATGTTTGTCCCTTAAGCCTTGATTTCTTTAGTTTATACTTTGCTGCTTAAAAGGAGGAGAACGCAGTCTTCAGAGCAAGCCAGTGCCTTCCAGATCTGTTATCTAATGACGTTATCCAGAGGTGGCTTTATTTTGAAGTGTGTGTGTGTGTGTGTCCCGTTCTTTTGAGCAAGCGGTTATGAAGAAGCAGTACCGGAGAAGCTAGCATGTGTCAGGCGGGTCTGCTGTTCTCTTTGAAGAATTGCCGTGTCTCAGCTTCTGAATTTCTTAGGAACCTGAACTAATGCAAGTTTACCACTAGATGCAGCCGGTGAAATGCCAGTGTCATATTACAATTAACAGTAATTCTGGTGGCTGTCATCACTTACTCCGAACAGAGGATCTCCAGCAAAAGCATGACACCGTCACGGCTGCTAATTCAAAGGCATTGTGTGAACTATGACAGACCTTATGGTGCACCTTTTATGCTTATTCAAATGAATAAAGTCTAGCCACTTAAATGGAGGAGAGGGAGAAGAAGTTCTAACACGTTTCTGCAGATGAGCCCGCGAAGGGTCAACTTGGAAAAAAAAGTTGTGTTAAGGAAAGTAATTAAACAGAGGCAGAGAGATTGAATATTAGTGCTTTTACAGAGTAAATGAGGATAAATTCTGTTAATTATGTGACTTTTTCCAGTACTAATGTGATAATAAAGTACTCTAATTCTGGAGAGGCTTGTCACAATCCCAGCTAAGGCAGTGACCCTTCTACTAGGTGAGACCAAGAAGCAACTTACAAAGCTTTCCAGCAAAAAGCAAGAAATCAAAGTAAAATGGATTTTTTCCCCTCTCTCCATGTTTAGTATGGAAAACTGCTACCCAACACCATCATGAAACTCTTAGTGAATGGACTGTCTTAGTTGAGGCACGAAAGCACTTATGCTTACTTTTTTTTGTTTAGTTCCTGAGGGAAGAAATGTGAGCAATTCAAAGAGTATAAATAGCCCAGTGCAGGATTCTAGTCCAATGATTAACAGCACCAAAAAGATTCTACTTGGAATGTGAGTGAAATTTGGTCTTTGGGACTTCAATCTTAGAAAAACTTATGTCATTGTGAATGGGTAGGAACTTGTTTCTAGGGGCAACAGAGATATGAAACTTGATATTTTGCAACATATTAATTGTAGCAGAAGCACAGAGGAGAGAGTTTGGGGAGATTTTGGGGGACAACCAGGGGAGTGCCCCAGTGCATGTGACATTTGATGGATGGGATGATGTGTTGTTCAGATGAGAAGGGTTGGGAGAGGTGAAGAGAAAGTTTGCAAGGAGAGAGTCACAGCATTGGCAAAACTACTGAGTTGGCCAAGTAGAAGGGGTGCTGAGGGAATGCAGAGTCTAACAGGGTTAGATCCAACCAACCCTGTTGGTCTTCAGATCAACATACTCTCTGAGGTAGAGAGTAGGAGAGAGAAGATGGCAAAGGTAGTTTTGTTCCAGATCACGAAGGAAGGAAGTGATTGCTTCAAGGGCAGAAGAAAGGGTTTTTTGTAGTTGCTGTTTTGTTTTGTTTTTTTCTCAATTTTTTTAATTAAGGCATGTTGCCAGATTTTACCATGTAGTGTCTAAGGACTGAGGGAACTATGGTAGCTGCCAGTGCAGGCATATTGCTGTACCCTACAGTGGTAAAGGGAACCCAGGTTCTCAGCCCAGTTACAGTTCTTCTGAGAACAAGCTGTCTAGTGAGACTCTGCATTCGAATCTTGTCTGAACCTGCCATGAGCTATCTGTTGGCAGGCACGTTACTTAATTCTCCCTGTGATTCAGCTGGTTTCTTACCTGGAGCCCTGGGACAGGAATGGAGGCAGGGTGAGTGGACGGGGGAGCATAGGGTTGCTGTGAGGACTAAAAAAATGTACTAAATGTAGTATAAACATTAGCTATGCTTAACTCATTAGTTTTCTAAAGCCTAGCACTTGGTAAAGTATTCAGTTAGGCTACTTTGGAGCAATCTTTCCCTCTAAAAGAATCAACCGTCATCAAAAGGAAATTGGTATTCTGAGTCATCTTGGCTAAGAATCACCACACCGCTAGAATGTGCAGGCAAACTTGATTCCATAGTTCAAGGAAAAATACATAAAATCCCATATTTTCCCAGGCTGTTCACTTTGAGAACAATTTGTCATCATTATCTTTGTAAGAGAAGAGCCTTCCATATCAAAAATAACACTCAAAACACTCTCAGGGTTCAGGAAATGTTTTTGGAAGTAGACTGGTTGAGAGGGAACACATACTAGATTCAAGCAGACCCAGTGCTCTCTCAGCACACCGTTTTGCTTAAACTGGGGTGCAGGATTGTGTCACGTTTCTCTCAAAGGCCCCTCTCTGACATCTGGTAGCCATCAGCAGAAGAACCCCAGAGACAGGGATGAAAACTCAGAGAAGAATTAGGGGCCTCTATTGTAGCCTACTATACCTGCCTGTAGCTTCTTCTCTTCTTAACTTTGAAGACTCTCTACTTTGTTCTAATAAATGATTGTTTTATGACCAATTTTGCGTATACCCTCCCCTTTGTGTGGCTCTTCCTGCCATACTTAAGAATCTAGCCTGGAGTCAACTGAGAAAGACATTGAAGAACAAGTGTGTGTGTTTGGGGCAGGGCAGGGTGTGTCTTACCATGGTCTCATTTCAGGAGGTGGGTCCTTAAGTATTGCTGGGGCAGGATTTGTTTTCATGTGTTACTCTACAGATGACCAGAGGTGCTGGGGAGTAAGGCCTGATGCATAGTCACTATTATGAGTTAGAAAATTCAGAAAGTTGAGATGTCATCAGGCATTAATTTACTTACTCATTCACTTAGCAAATATTTGACTGCCAGATGCCAAGCACTATAATAGGATCTGGGTGTGATAGTGATGGGGAATGAGAGGGGGACCACTGAGGTAGGATATAGGAAGATATTCCTGGGGAGATGACGTCTCAGAGACCTGAAGGATGGGAGAGAGCTAGGGCCAGATCCCTCCAGGACCCAGGGTGGGGAAGAGCTTGGCATGTCTGTGATATGAAAAGTAGCTCCCATGGCTGGGGTGCTCATGAGTAGCAAGCAGAGGCTGCCACTAATCAGCTGGGTGACCTTGGCTGTGACACCTGACTTCTTGGAGCTTCAGTAGATTCATCTATCAAATGGAAGTGACTTTATCCACTCCCTGTCATATACTTCAAGACTTTTTGTGAGGATCAATTAAAGAAAAGTTAGAAATGATTTTTTTTAAAGTGATGCACAGTTTAAAAGGGTAGAGCCTGTTTTTAAAAATCATTATTGATTTAGTGGAAAATTATTGCCTATAGAATTTAGCATAAGTTTGAATACCTGTTTTTGATACAAGGAAGTTTATCCCCATTAATACCAGGAGCTGGCTCTTACCACATGGTTTTACTTTTAACTCAGTGCAGGGGAAATCAGTGAGTTCTATGCTAAGATTTTGCTCTCTGTTATGAACAATATATTCTGGGCCCAGATCCTGGTTCTTTCATTTACGTGTGACCTTGGGCTCTTTTACCAATTCCCCTTGCCTCAGTACATTCATCTGTAGATGGGAATATAGTAGGCCCTAACACAGGTGTGGTGGTAAGGATTCACTGGAATGATTGCGTAAATGCCTGGTGCCTGGCACATGCTAACCAAAATGGGGGCTCTTTATGTGAAAATGGGAGTGATTCCCATGCCAACAAGGCCTGGCCAGATTCAAGTGTCCTCCCATTAAGTGTAGGAAGGGAAAAAACTTGTTTGTGCTGGGTTTGATGGCGTCTTCTTCCATACAGAGAGTTCCAAATTGCTGACTTTGAGGCCACAGGCTCTTTAGAAGCAGGGAGGAAGGCACCGAGTCAGTTGTTTTGTTTCCTGCATGGTTAATTGGTTGTAAAATGCTACTAAAACTTACTGCTTCTGATTAAATTAAGTGCCCTGGGAAATCCAGCTGTGAACAGGTGGGTATTGGAGGTTTTCCCTGTGTTTCTATTCACTGTCTGTGGACAGCCTCATGCTGGTAAATATGCACTGCCTTCACTTTTGCTTCTGGGACCAGATGCTTTTCCCAATGTCTCCCTTCACCCAACCCGTCAGCTGCCAAAGGTCTGGGAGAAAATCAAGCTTGACTACCTCTGAATTTCAAGTGACAGAATCCTTAAAAATAACAAAACAAACAAAACACGCCATTGCTTCAAGAGCAAGAACTGTTTGTTTTTTAATGAGTCCCATTTAGTGGAGCCACAGGGGTCCTTGTTTTGTTATTGTTTTTATTTTAAAATGGGCACAAAGTGGCCCTGCCCTAGTCTTGCAGACAAATTACTTGCTGCCACTTTGGTTATTACAGTTTAGGGTAGGAGATGCAAACTGCATCCCTCTACCAGATTTGTTTTGTCTGGCCCTTCTGTTGTTTGGAAGATTGGCAAATTTCACACTTAACAATATGTATTTCCAGCTTCTCTTCAAATAGGAGGGTCTGACAACACTGTACCCATATTGCTCTGTGGAGTCAGTTGGCTGGAGAAGAGTCAAGCTGTCCCTGAAGACAAGACATTGGCACTTGAGTTCTGATAATTCCCAGTACTCTCTGTGGTTTTACATGCAGCCTAGCTCACTCATTGATTAACCTTCCTGGGCTCTGCAGGATCTGAGTTTGAGACTCTGAATTTAAAAGCTTCTATCATTTTGAAAGTTAACGGCAATTCTGTATGAGAAATAAAAAATATATACATAAATGTGCGTGTATGTGAGTGTGTGTGCGTGTGTGCATGTGATAGTCTTAAGAATATTGAAGTTGTGGAGCCTAAAAGTTACCAGCACTCTACTGAATATTCTCTCTCTTACATTTTTGAGATTGTCTCGTCTCCTGCCACCCTCTCAGCACATCTCCTTCTCCACTTCTCCTTACCTTTCTTGGAGGGCATTGTATGATGTAAGCTCTTCCTACCTTCTCTCCTCCCCACCTATGAAAGCTCACTTTTCCAGTGATTTCTACTAGGTGGAATATGAATGGATTATATTCTATTTTAGATTCATCCCAAATGTATTGAATTTTCCAGCAACCCCAGCTGCACATCTTTTTGGGTTCAACTCTAATAAATGGAAATTTCATCTCTTTTTTTAAAGCCACCCAAACAAAAGTCCTGAGACTAGCTCAGATAGGGCCTGATTGGTTTGACTTGGGTCACACGCCAGTCTCTAAAGCAGTTGTATAGTTGGGGGTTATGATCCTCTAACTGGCCAGGTCTAGACCACAAGTGCCCCTTTGGTCCAAGTGTGGAATGTGTTTATGCTGTTGAAATGTAAAGACTGTTGAATGAGGGTGAAGATGTTCTCTAAAAAGAGAATAGCAGACTGTTATCAAAACAGAATAAAAAGGATTCTGGCAGTCAATTTAGACTCCTTCCATCATCTTCTGAAGCCTCTGGACCCATTCCACAGGAAAACAAGTATACAAAAGTTTGCATACAATGTTGGGGTGATCATGGATGCCATGTAGACCACCCACTGACTGCAGGTTAAGAATATCTGGATTAGATCATTTCTTATCCCATTCCAGCATTCTTCGTTTTAGTAAATGATCAACCAATTTTGTGATAAAATGAAAGTTTTTTTCAGAATTATGTTTCCAGTGTTTCAGGTTTAAACTGAAGCTGTTCAAAAGTGACACATGGGGAGGGCAAGCGAGTGACCTGTGAGCTACAAAGCACCCTCAGGAAGTCTAAATGCTGTCATTGTTCGTCTCTGATACTGCTTTAGTTTCATTTTCCATCAGCATCCTTATGAGATCATGAGAAATAGTGCTTAATAAAGTGTCAGACTCTATTTTGCATTATGATTTCAAAATGATAAATTTCTTCTTATATTTTTATGGACTAGAACACACAGGCTTATTGGATCGTCCATAATATAGACTAGAATAATTTGGAGCACAGATTATTGTCAGTGCTCTGTGGGCATGATGCTCACTGGTCATTTTTATTTGTAGACTGGTCCTGAGCTTTAAATCCAAATTAAGGAGTCACTTGTTTTTATCTGAGCTCAGCTTGTGTGTGGCGTGTTGGGATGCAGAGATTTTTTTCAATGAAATCCATTGCTCAAGTTAAATTCATTATCCTCAATGATGTGTGAGGCCAGGGGATGGCAGGCAACACATGAAGATGCTGAGATTGGGACAAGGGAAGGTATGCTGGGAAAAGTGAACAGACAGATATGGTGAATATTAAAAGGATAATGATTATTTAAAATAGTTTCAAAACACTTTCATCCTTAGCAAGATTCTGTGCCTTTTTTTTCCTTCCCTTGAGGAATAGCTTTTTCAGTTGATCCCTTTTGTCTATATGTACTTTTTTTTTTTTTTTTTTTTGGTTGAAAAGTGAGTTTATTTATTTTCCTTGATGCACAGTTTCCAAATATCAGCTTTCTCTGGCAAACAGGAACCCCTTTCCCCTTCCTCTCTCCACCCTTTCCCTCCCCACCCCTCCGCTTCCCTCCCCTCCCCTCCGCTTCCCTCCTCTCCCCTCCGCTTCCCTCCTCTCCCCTCCGCTTCCCTCTCCTCCCCTCCCCTCCGCTTCCCTCTCCCTCTCCCCTTCCCCTCCCTTCCTCTCCCCACCCTTCCCCACTCTTCCCCTCCCCACCCCTCCACACCCTTCCCCTCCCCTCTTCTCCCTTTCCCTTTCCCTTCCTTTCTCTTCCCTTTACTTCCTTTTTCTTCCGTTCCCTTCTCCCCTCCCCCTTCCCCTCCCCTTCCCCTTCCCTTCCCTTTCCTTCCCTTTCCTTCTTCCCTTTCTTGACAAAGTCTTACTCGGTCACCCAGTCTCGGTTCATTGCAACCTCCACCTCCTGGGTTCAAATGATTCTCCTGCCTCCGCCTCCTGAGTAGCTGAGATTACAGGTGTGCACCACCATGCCTGGCTAATTTTTGTATTTTTAGTAGAGACTAATTTTTGTATTTTCAGTTTCACCACGTTGGCCAGGCTGGTCTCAAACTCCTGACCTCAGGTGATCCACCTGCCTCCCAAATTGTGGGGATTATGGGCATGAGCCATCATGTCTGACTAAGAACCTTTTCCTTTCCCTGCAGCTTGAACTGGGATAAGAGAGGATGGGTAGGGAAATTTTATTGTTATTTCTACTCAGCAATATTTTGACTAAAGGTGTTTTGTTTTGTTTTTTTGAGATGGGATTTCACTATGTTGGTCAGGCTGGTCTCAAACTCCTGACCTCAAGCAATCCAGGTGCCTCAGCCTCCTAAAGTGCTGAGATTACAGGTGTGAGCCACCGAGTCCGCCCTGACTTAAGTTTTTATGCTGAATTTCAATTACACATGATGAGATGCTCAGGCAATTCACGATTTCTGGTATATAGCTCCATCATTTCACTTATCATATACTATTGATATTATTGTTAATTTTAAGAATCAACTAGCTATCAATTTTCAAACTTTAGTGTGCATCAAAATTCTTCGAATGCCCCTCTGGTCCAAGTGGACTCATCCCACAAGAAAGAGTATGTACAGAAATTTGCATAGAGTTCCCGGTTTCTCTCTACCAGGGCAAGTTTCCCAGGTAATTCTGATGAAGACAGCCTGAGAACTGTACTTCAGTGAACTTTCACAAGGGAAGGGACTGGGTTATCTGTTGTATGCCTTCTCTTTGGTGCAAAGTAGGTGCTTAATAAATACTTATTGAATGAAGGACAGACTGAATAAATAGATAACCTTAGAAAATAGACTGAATAAAGAAATAGTAAATCATTAAGAGTTTTAACTAAGGGTTTCAACAAAAGTCAGCAGAATGATCTGTAGAATTTTGGTGAAGGAACTAAACAGACTTTAGTTACATGGCCTTTTATTCCTTTGGGTTACACTCGAATGTTGGGAAAACAATGGCAGGTTTAACTTAGAGATAAAAATTTCTCAGCACCAAAGTTTAAAATATAAAGTAGGAAGTTAAGGACACCAATGGTGTGGAGCCTTCCCAGTTGATACTTAGGTATGAATTATGCAATAGGAAACGAATAAATGATCTACATTTTACAGAGTGTGAGATGGATAGCTCTTAACTGTTCACATTTGAGTAAAATGGTAAACCTTAGAGCATAGAGACTTTGAGAAAGCCACTCGTAATCTTTAGTTCTTAATTTATTCCTTGCAGAATGGGGCCAACATCCCTAGGTTCTGTGCTGAATGATATTCACTTCAAGTTTTACAGTGCAGTTGTTTATTTCATTAAAGTAGTGCGTATTCATAGAAAATTCAGAAAATATAGAAGAAAGACATAATCTTTGTGCTATAATTCAAAGCTAACCACCATTAATATTTGCAGCTAGTTTAAGTCAGCTGTGTATTACAGCTGTGCAGGGAGCTGTCTGGAATGGAAAGGCACTATCAGAAGTCGGTGGTGCCATGGAGGAGCAGATCATTATACAAGCAACTGCAGGCCTTGCAGTGAAGACCAAGTGCGACAAGTGCTGCAACAGAGTGTAGGTGGCAGGGATTAATTCTAGCTCCGGGTATCTGGGAAGGTTTCATGGGCTCAGTACATTTATACCGCACCTGGAGGGATAAGTGGGATGATGGGAAGCTGAGATGGTGTGGGAGTGAGGGAGGCATTTCAGATCCAGGGAGGCAGCCTATGGTGAAGGCAGGAAGGAGATTTCATGTTCAGGGCACAGGATGTAGCTCAGTGTGACTTAAACAAAGAATGCTGAAAGGTGAAGAGTAGGAGAGCACATTCTTGGCATTATTAGGGACTTTGAAAGATTCACTGATCCAGCCCCTGCCAGAACACCCACAACAGATTAATATTTTAAAAGTTTTCAATCTTCCTTGGCAATTACTCGAATACTCTATCATCCTAAGAGTCAAAAGTTTTCCTGGGAATTTGAATGTAAGGAGTTGTCTTCTTTATTATTTTCTTTTGGAGAAAAACTTGAATCAAAGTCATGGTGCTCTTAGTAAAATTGGTATTGAGTGAGAAGAATCGGTACATATTGGACTCTCTGGAAAGGTCTGTTGGTTGAGTAAGTGAATGAATGTGTGACAATGAACATTTGTACTTTATGAAGTCTTGTAAAGAACCATAAGTTGAGCATCCAGGCAGAACTGTATGCCCCCCCGTTACTGTGGACTTGAACTGCTTGATCTCTCTCTGACATCTGTCACCTCCACAGGGGAAGTTAATATCGAAACCCTCTGAGTCCTTAGAAGGGAAAAGTGAAATTCTAACATGAGATTCTAAATGAATCTGCTTTAAAATGCTAAACACATGTGTATTGAACAAGGAGATATTAAAAGCTGTTCATTTTCAACCTCTGGCTTTCTGTCTGCATGAAAGACATTCAAAGGTAGTGACTGATGACAATCATAACTACATATAGTATAATTTAATCCTTACGATGATGTTCATTGACTCTTCCCAAGAGAACCAGGTTATATTGGTTTTGTTTTGGCCACTGTTCTCTATGTTTGGGTTGGTTCTGTTACCAGATCACCCACTGGTCTTTCATTACGGTTAAAATGCATTTGAGGGATCACAAATAGGGTGAGAGTGGTTGGGAGCAAAATCAAAAAATATTAAAATCTATAACTTGCTATAATCTAGTGAAAGTGCTGGCATTTCTAGTGAAATGATTATGTTGGCTTCAGTTGTAATTTCAAATGAGTCTGGTGATGATAATAAGAATATAGCCAGATATGGTCAATGATCCACACTCCAGTGATATATATATATCTCATGTAAAGAATATAGTTTAATGGATGTGGGCTTTGGAGTCAAACTGCCTATGTTCAACACTTGTTACTAGATGTGAAACCTTGGGCAGATTACCTTATCTCTCGATAGCATTATCTGTAAAATGAGAAAAGAAGTAGAATCTCATAGAACTGTTGTGCAGAGTAAATAAATTAATACATACAAAGCACTCAGGACAGGGCCTTACACATGTTGTAGTGCTTATGTTTGCTGTATTAACTGCTAAGTTGAGGAGCTGAGGCTCCTCCTGCCTCATTTTTTATGCTTGGCTTTGTGGGGTGGGTCACTGTTACTGAAGCAAAGTTGCCACCTGCCTGTGCATCCTTTTCAACCTGGGGAAAGATTTGCACCAGTAACCCAGAAGTGCAAGGCCTGATACCTTTGCTCAAAACCTGTCCCTAGGTCTGCAGGAACTCTGTGGCCATGATTCCCAGTAGAAATTGGGTTCCTTGCAATGGAAACAGTTTAAAACAAATATGTCCTCAGTCTGTCTCCAGTTCCAAGAAGGACAGACAGACACTTGATTTTGTGATCTGCCTCATTCCTGCCACATTTCAAAGCACTAGGATGACTTCAAATGTCCGCGTAGGGCCAGAGTTTGCACCTTAATATGTTTTGGCAAGAAACACTTGGCATTTGAGTAATCTGTGTAAAAGAGCATCCCTGAGGATAAACATCTTCTCTACTACACGTGAATGTAGAATTCTTTCTCTCTTAAATTTCCAGTCAGACCTTGCGAGGGGAGTAAGTTGGGCCAGATAGCCAGAAGTCAGTGTTAAGCTACAGCACCCTTGCTCTAACTTCCCTTCTCTGTGTCATTTCTAAGAAACTGTAATTTTTTCTTTCCCCATTGGCCACTGGTTGGTTGTCCTGTCCTCTACCTATTCACTGTCTCGAGCCTTTTTCCTGCCTTTCAGATTTGACTTCTAATATGGGGAGACCTATGTGGAGTGGGTCCTTTTCCTTAAAACTATTTTTAAATTATTTCATTGGCTGCTGTGCTATGACAACACCATCTCGTTTTTTTTTTTTTTTTTTTTTTTTAATTCTTGCCACGAATGATGCCCTTCCCTCAAGGGCATACTCTGAGCTCTGAGGTAATGAATGCTTTTCAGGTTGATCATGTTCATCCCTTCAGGCTGAGAACACTTTCCAGAAATGCCCAAGATCTAAAGGACCTTGGCCAGCAGAAAAGGTAAACTTCTTGAAGTCAGTGGCCAAGAATAGGGGCAGCCACATGCTCTCCCCCTGGGATCCCAAGATAGTGCCACAACTCGGTACCATTCCACCCTCCACTGCTGGGAGAGAGGAGAGAATTTGCTTCATCTGTGCAGAATTCCCCCCAGGATCTTATTCGTCCCGTTTCTGCTCACCCCACCTCTCAAACAGAGTGATCGGTACTTAAGTCAAAGAGGGTCTCTCTCAGGAGTGCATGTTAATATCAGAAAAGGAGAGGAAGTCAGCCCGGCAGTGAGCAACCTTTACCCTTACATGGGTTCGGCCTCCTCAGCCTGCCCTTGTAGCATCCTGGGATTTTGGCAGCGTTATGGGTATCAGATTTTCACATGGATGAACTGTACTCTACAACTACTTCTGTGTGCTAGGAACCAAAACGCTTTCTTTGACATTGAAAATAGAGTTTTCTCCTTCTCACTGTTTTGGCCTACTCTGTTGCAAGGGAGATCCATTTTTCAGGGCCGTGAAACTCTTGTTTACCTCTTCGTGGAGCTCTGTGTCTTTGAAGGCTACCAGGAGGTAGTGATGACATTTCAGAGAAAGACCCTGGCAGCTCAGGTGGGCTGGGTAGGGATAGGTGCTTTTTGGTTCAATATTTTCAATTTGAGAAGGAATCCTTATACTCTTAGAAAGACTTCCTTGGTTATTTCTGGGCAGTAGACTTGGTCATGGAGGCAAGAGGTTCTGCATTTCTTGTTCAAAGCAAAGGTGATGGTGTCATCTATGGAAACAACTTTTCCAAAGAGGTCCTTTTAATCATGAGGCATTTTGCTGTCTACCCTCCAGTGTGTGGGGTGGGAACAGCTTGGACTTCATATAGAAAGGACCCCACAGTTGTTTCCACATAGCTGTTTCCTGCATTGGGCCAGAGCAAGTCTCCGTGTCCTGAATATCTTCGGGAAGGATCATCTGCCACAGAACCATCTGCAGGCATAAGTCAAGAAAAACTTTCGAAGAGCCTTAAGATTGCAAATGGGGGTTTTATGTCTTGGTTTAGGTGTGCCTTGATGCTTTTCCTGTCCAGCATGGACATTATGAGAGCAGCTGCAAAAATCCAAACGTGATTTTTCAGAATTTGGGTTGGGGGAGGTAAAAACTCAACCTGCTCAGCCCAGATTGATTGCAATGCTTTGCATAATAATTAATGATGTACAAGCTGTTGCCTAATGGGCAGTTTTTCTGTGTGTGCCCTTCAGTTCTGACTAGCTGGAGTCCTCCACGATTTAAGGCACTATCCCTTTCCTTTATGTGTCTTAGCCTTTGGGTAAAGCTGCTGTAGTCATTATTATCTTTCTTTGGTGGTTGTTTCTTCTTCTTTTTTTTTTCTTCTTCTTTTTGTAGGTCATTCAATGAAACCTATAGTTCTCATTGGGTACATAGGTCTTTGCTTCTTTTCTTGACCTTAACATTTAAAGAGAGAAGAATACTTTTTGTATCTGAAAATCTCAACATCTCTGAGTGCTAGGCAGTGAGCAGTTGCCAGGGATAAATGATGCTGAAAAGAATTATCACTTCCTCTATGGCAGGTTCTATTTCAACACTCCATGTATGTTAGCTCATTTAATTCTCTTAACTCTTTAAAGTAGGTTCTAATGTTCCTCCCATCTTACGGATGAGAAAATTGAGGCACAGAGAGGTTAAATAATTTATCTAAAGTCACCCAATTAATTAAAGAGTAGAGCTAGAATTATGGTGAAAGCTGCACAGTGATCCTAGGAGAGAGGTACTATTATTCTCATGTTTTAATGAAGCCACTGAGGGTCAGGGAGTTGTTGAAATTTACCCAGGCTTGTCTTAGCTCCAATGCAAGCTCTTGCCCAGTATACTCTACTGCTGTCTTTACTGTAAAAACACCCTCATTTCTATCCCTTGGAGACCCTAGACTCCATTTAGTTAGCAAGTATTTACTGAAAACCCACTCGGTTCTAGGTCTTATGCTGGGCACTATGTATGCGGGGATGATTTTTAAAAATTTTTATATCCTCTTATAGACGAGTCAGATCCTGCTGAGTAATTCAATTAATTTTCCTTTCTGGGGAGTCCAGAGGTGCCTTTTGGTCTTGAGTACCATGCTAGTCACATGGAAGCTAGTCAAACTAGATACTAATATCTGTTGGTTGGTAAAAGGTGATACAGGTATGTCATTGAATAAGCAATTTTGTTCTACAAATGTTTGTGTTGGCTTCAGTTAGTTCCATGATGGGCTCATGTCCTACACTGGCCTGATTGATGAACCTAAATACAACTTTTAATAGGATGTCACTTTTGGTTTTATGACTGTCACTTTCCCATTTGAGGTAGTAGAGTAAACAGTTTAAGAGCGCAGGCATACAGCTCTTACAGGATTGGCTTGAGAAGCTAATATTATGTTGGGAAAATCATATAACTAGACATCAGGACATGTGGATTACAGTTCCAGCTCTGATATTCATTATTAACTACGTGAATATTGTCATGTCTTCTGATACCTCATTTTTCTCACAGGCAAAAGGATGAGGTTAGACTAAGTGATGGTTAAGATCACTTATAAAATCCTAGAGTTCATGGAAAACACAAACCATGACTAGTGCTTTTGGTCAATTTACGAGATTGGTTGTTGACTGTAGATAAATCCCTTAATTTTGTTGTCTTTGTTTTCTTGCCTTTCGAATGGCTTTGATAATTCCTGGTGTGCCTAATTTATAGAAATTCCATGAGGATTTAGTGAGATATTGGGAATATAAGTGCTCTGAATAATTAACGCATTACATGAACACAAGATATTATTCGTACTGAAAGTTAACAGAAAGATGTCGAGTTTCTCGTTACCTCCTTCCCTCCCCCCTCAAAAAAAAAAAAAAAAAAAAAAGACTTGAGTTAAAAAGGAGTTTGATCCCGGTCAGGCTGTTTCCTGGAGTTTATGGAACTCCTTGGAACTCTACAGGGTCAATAGGGGCTTTGTCCTGCTGCGGGTCAGTTTCCCACAGTTGGGGTAAGGCTGCCACACTTTTTCTCCTGACAACACTTTATCAAACACACCCGCCTCACAAAATGCGGCAATTCATTAGACAAAAGTGAGGTTTTGAGTTACAATAACCTCCACTTTGTTAAAAGCCCCCTCGGAATCTGAGATCTTCTCCGTAGGCCAGCAGACGTGCACGTGTCCCCTGGTTTACAAAGGCCTTACAAACTTAGCCTGATAAGTCATCCCCCAAATTCGTGTGCCATGTCTGTCTCTCAGTGGGGATATTTTTAACTCCTCCTTCTAACTCCTCTCAGTTCCTTTAAGGAAGTGTAATCCGAAAGGGTCAGGCCCTTGGCTTTTACTTAGGGGAAAACTTTGAAAGAATTTCTGAGGCTCCCTCTGGGGTAGGGTTGGCTTTCCCCAAAAGAATTGGCCCTTCAGAGCGTCTTTGCCACATAAGGGCTTGTGTGAGGCCTCAGGCACCAGTTGACGGCCGTGTCTTCCCCACGACAGATGGTCAAGCTTTCAATTTCAGCAAGTGATCCACTGTTGAGGGGGGAGGCGGGGGACTCTGCCAGCATGCCAAGTGACAGGCCAGCTTAGGGTAACAGAGATCTGGTGTGTGCCCGGCATAGCTTTTGTGCTAACGATGGGCTGCTGACAGGCGCCCTGCCCCGGCTCATCTTTGAGGCAGAAGATCCCCTGCTCCCTTGATTCTGTTTCTCCCTGGCAGAGCTGGTGTCCTGTTTGCCTGTCTTTCAAAATTCATTTTGGCACCAGATGGACCCCCTCATGGTGGCTAGCAGTTGTCTGACTTGAAGAAGTCAGAGGGTGTGCTGACAGCTCCTTCTAGCACAACCTGAATCTGGCTGTCGGGTCTGGGCTCAAATGGCTTAAACATACACAGGCGGCAAATATTACCAACCCTGGGGAAGCAAGCAGGGGGGCCCTCTGGAGGGAGAATGGCAATGATGTCTACCTCCATAATGTTCACATTGCTGTTGTTTGTGGAAATCATGATACTAATAATTACTCTTAGTAGTTTGATTAGTCTTATTTACTCTTATTAGCAAAATTGCTGTTACAGTACGATTGCTATCAATGGTACAATTAGTATTAACATCATTACTGCACTACTTCTGTCATTACTAAAATTACTATATCATGATGGTTAAGAGTACAGTCTCTGGAGCTACACTGTCTGAATTTGAATTGAACACTGAGGTTCAGGGAATTGTTGAAATTTACCCAGGCTTGTCTTAGCTCCAATGCAAGCTCTTGCCCAGTATACTCTACTGCTGCCTTTACTGTAAAAAACGCCCTCATTTCTACCCCTTGGAGACCCTAGACTCCATTTTGTTGAGCAAGTATTTACTGAAAACTCACTCGGTTCTAGGTCTTATGCTGGGCACTATGTATGCAGGGATGATTTTAAAAAAATTTTATATCCTCTTATAGACGAGTCAGATCCTGCTGAGTAATTCAATTAATTTTCCTTTTTGGGAAGTCCAGAGGTGCCTTCCTAGCTTTTGGGCAAGTTATTTCACTGTGAATCTCAGTTTCCTTATCTATAAAATGGGATTAATAGCAGAGGTTACTTAGGAGGGTTGTATGAGAAAATGGATTTGTTCTTAGCATTGAACTGAGCACAAGGTAAGCACCCAATACATGGAAGCCATTTCTTATGACTGCCGCCACCAACGTATCTACCGTGTATCTGTTACTCTGCATTATCTCTTATTCACAATTTCCCCATACAGTAAGGCCTGTTATTATACCAGTTTATAGATAAGGAAAGTGTGGTGCAGAGAAGTTCAGCTCCTTATCCAAAGTCACACAGGTAGTACCTGTCAGAGTCAGGATATGAATCTCATTATTCTGGGTGTTTCTAATGACTGTGGCCTTTCACCATATCACACCCAGTCTTGTTGTCAATTTAGTGATAATCAGCCCTCTCCTGGGGCTTGAGGTAGCTTAGAAATATGCCCTTCTAACTGGTTGTTCTAGAAAGCAGCAGCCAGTTTTCATGTCTTCAGTGTCTATGGATATAGGATTGAACCCCATCAAGATATGAGGATCACAACTATCAGCTCCACTGTATTAAATAGTTTCTGAAAGCCATGCGTGATCAGCAGGGCTACCCAGCACTTGCCTTCCGAGAGCTCAGATCAATAAGACATTGTAAAGGCACTTAGGATTTGGGCCACTCCCTCAATCCCCCTTCCTGTACCAAATCTATCATATTGAAAGTGAGCAGGAATCAGTGACTGGCTGATTGTCCTGTGCAAGGACAGTGTGGGTCTTGGAACCAGGAAAGGGGAGCTCAAAACTGGATTTTGTTTCACACAGCTGGGCTTCAGCAGTGTTCTGTATGCCATTTGTCTTGGACAAAGGGTTGATCAACTTTGGCTTCTGTGGAGAGAATCTGGAAGTAGTGGCAAGTGATTATTTAGAGGCCTGCTTTCATTGATGGGCAGTCCAATGTTGTGTGGTGTTCAAAAGTCATTTTAGGAAGATGTTTGCATGTTTAAATGTTACTCTGTTGATTGAAAAAACCATTGTTTGTCTCTAAAGAATGATTGCCACAACATATTCCCATCTTGGCAGATTCTAAGAGACCACGGAGGAGAGGGATTCATCTGGGACTTCTCTCAGTTTCATGTTCAGAAATTGGCTGAACTCTGTATATCTTTGTGTAGTGCCCTTGTTATAGAGGACCCCAGTGTTACATGATTGACAGACATTGCAGTCAGAGCCAAATTCAGACTGAGGCATCATGGGGTGATAGTTCTTCATAATCTATTTGTGTTGAGGTAGAGATTTTACTCCAGTGTGGACTTGAAGTGGAAGAAAGGGGAAGAGAATTGAATTACAACAAGAATTCAGTTGACCAGCATTTTAATGCATTTTGATATTTTTAGGGAACATTTGGGCCTGAAATCCACAAGCACGTCACATCTAGGCCTGGTAGTAAAAGAGATGGCAAAACTTAGGTATCTTTGAAAATACTTCTTTTCCCAAACCTGGGCAGGTAGAGGGTTTAATTACAGGTGGCCGACATGATTGCCCGAATATGACACTTTTAGTAGCTGCTGCTTTTCCATGATAGACTTTAACAACTGTGATGGTTACATAAGAAATAACTCAGAAAGTTATAGGGTGACCATATAATTTATCACCCAAACCGAGACATTTTTGAGAGTTAAAGTAGGCACTATTAATACATACACCAGTATGGCTGGTATAAACTGGGATTTTTCTTGGCAAATTAGGACCTTTGGTCACCCTAGCGAGTAAAACCCATGAATCTCACTATAGAAGCAATTCAGACACCAAGGTGGCAGTGAGGCAGGAAAATCTTTATTCAGTCACAGCTAGCTCTTGTCTACAGCAGACAGTTAAAAAAAAAAACATTCAGGAGCTATTTGAGAAGTCAAAGGAGTTTAGTTTGTGAATTTTCCTTATTTCTCATGGGTACTACTAATTGAAACATTTTACTTGACAGACTAAGATAAAAAGTGTTTACTAAATCCTTGTGTTCATCCACCATGTATTTGCCAGTTCATCATCTGTGAGTTTATAGGGCTTAAATTCCATGTTGTTGTTGAGGACCATGAGTAATTCTCAGACAGTTATGTCCAATTGGAACCTATCTTAAATTATGATGAAAGCCTTCCCTCTGTATGAGTGAAAATACTTCCTTGGAACTTGATTCTTCTGTGAGATCTGTTGGCAGTGCTGAGAGTGTTTGTGTCATAAAGAAGGTCCAGCGTGGATACAAAACAAAGGCTAAGGCCACAGATTAAATACTGGCTCTAACACCATGCTGAATATTTCAGAAAACATGTAAAGAGAATCAAATGCACAACCCAGGGGTGACTTACCTCTTTTTTCCCTCCCATGTCAGAAACCGAAATGCTAACCGTGATGATTTGTTTCTTCACAGGTTCTTCTTGAAATTCTTCCTCAAATGTAACCAAAATTGCCTAAAGAATGCAGGAAACCCACGTGACATGCGGAGATTCCAGGTGGGTCTGACTTGTCTTTCTTGAATCTCAATAATGGCATGAATATCAGGACAGGATAAAAAAGTCTTAGGTGGAAGATATGTAGTTGTTTTCCCAGAGGCAAAGAGCAGCTGAGGCCATGGGTCCCCCAGGTATCTGCGATCTAGGAGTTGTTTAGAAGAGAGAAGAGTGGAAACTGTACCACCTGTGCTCACTGGTTGCGACAGTGGTGTTCTTTGAGTCTAGTTTTGGCTTCCTGAATGGACTCACACACCTAAACCCCCAAAGATTAAAGTAAATAGAAATGATGCATTCTTTGCCTAAAATTTTGTATGTAGAAAACCAGCACATAAGAATAAAGAGGCAGGGTGCAGTGGCTCATGCCTGTAATCCCAGCACTTTGGGAGGCTGAGGTGGGCAGATTGAGGTTAAGAGTTCAAGACCAGCCTGGCCAACATGGTGAAACCCTACAGAAAAATAAAAAAGTTAGCTGGATGTGGTGAATTTGCCTGTTGTCCCACCTACTCAGGAGGCTGAGGTAGGAAGATCACTCGAACCCAGAAGGTGGAGGTTGCAGCTGAGATCATGCCACTGCACTCCAGCCTGGGTAATGGAGTAAGACCCTATACCACCCACCAAAAAATCAAAACAACAACCACAAAAACAACAACAACAACAAAAAAAAACAGTAAAGATTACAACTGATAAAACTGCTCTGCTTTACAGTTATGGTTTTCTCTTCCTTTGCTTCTCTCTGCTCACCTCTTCCAATCTTGGAAATTGTTAGTGGTAGCTGCCTATTGTAAATGGGCAGAGATGTTAGGAAACATAACATCTCTAAAATGATATGGATAACAGTTCTGTTTCAGAAATGTCCTTAATTGTACATTTACTAAAGGAAGAGGACTCACAAACAAATGCATTTACTTCTTTTTTTTTTTTTTTTTCCCGAGACCGAGTCTCGCTTTGTCGCCCAGGCTGGAGTGCAGTGGCACCATCTTGGCTCACTGCAAGCTCTGCCTCCCGGGTTCATGCCATTCTCCTGCCTCAGCCTCCCCAGTAGCTGGGATTACAGGCGCCTGCCACCATGCCTGGCTAATTTTTTGTATTTTTAGTAGAGACGAGGTTTCACCAAGTTAGCCAGGATGGTCTCAATCTCCTGACCTTGTGATCCGCCCGCCTCGGCCTCCCAAAGTGCTGGGATTACAGTCGTGAGCCACTGCGCCTGACCTGTGAGCCACTGCGCCCAGCCGCATTTACTTCTAAGACATAAAATGGTTCTTGGATTTTAGGAAAGGTTGTTGAGTCTAGACGTGGTGCTTCTCAAACTTAAAAGCACTGAAAATCCCCTGAGGATCTTATTAAAATGCTAATAGAGGTCTGGGGTGGGACTGGAATTCTGCATTCCTAACAAGCTCCTGTATGATGCCAAAGCCATGGCCCACACTTTGAGTTGCAAAGTTTTAGACCCTTGTGCTGCTCTCCACCTAATGGCATGGCTAAATTATTTGCATGGTCAATGTTAGTTTCCCTGTCAGAGCAACGATCCATTTATGTATGCTCATATGGTCCATCAGGGAAACAGAATGGTGTTTAAAGTATGCTTTTAAGTGTATTTAGTCAGCTTTAAGTGTAGATTGAAATGTATGATCTCTGAGAGGATCTTGAAAAATGTTAGCTGCACCTTCATTCTCTGATGGGAAAAAGGAAAGATGATCTTGAGCGTTGATTGGGGATATCAATATCTCTTAGTCTCCAAGATGATTTATTTTAAGGAGGTGAGACTTACTAGTCTCATTAAAGAACAAATGCAGTAGAAAAAAAGTCACGTCTCCTGAGATTCTGAGGTATTTCTCTAAAATCATCATCTTGGCCTCACCACCTTTTGTCTTGACACACAAGAATGGGGAGGTTTCTTTTTTTTTTGAGATGGAGTCTCACTCTGTCACCCAGGCTGGAGTGCAGTGGGGCGATCTTGGCTCACTGCAAGCTCCGCCTCCCAGGTTCACACCATTCTCCTGCCTCAGCCTCCCAAGTAGCTGGGACTGCAGGCGCCTGCCACCACACCTGGCTAATTTTTTTGTATTTTTAGTAGAGACGGGGTTTCACCATGTTAGCCAGGGTGGTCTCGATCTCCTGACCTCATGATCTACTCGTCTCGACCTCCCGAAGTGCTGGAATTACAGGTGTGAGCCACCACGCCCAGTCAGGAATGGGGAGGTTTCTAGTTTCTTGGAAAATGTTTCCTCTGGTCATCTTCTGACTTCAAACTTGGTGTTCTCATTCCCATAGAGGATTTTTTTGTGTTACGTTTGAGTCAGCTTTGCAATTAAGCTGGCAAAACCACACATGTGGTGCTATAAGTGTGTGTTGCTTAGGGTCTCGCTACATGAGGCTGAAGTTTGGAATAAACTGTTTTGTAGCTTGCTTTGGTCTTGACTTGAGCCTTATATTTCTTTTGACCAAAGCTTGGGTTAGGAACAAAGTATAGCTGGGCATGAAACAATGTATGTCTAAGAAACATGTCTAACGCCTAATGTATACCAGGATTAACTCTGCTGTACCTCTTAGGGCAGCAGAGTTTGGGATGGACTTTGATGACATTGGAAACCTAAAAGAGCATTCATGTAGAACTTCCAGGGGCTCTCTTTTCTTTGTGGAACCTACTAGTAAAATGTCTAAAAAGGTTGAATTATAGAAATACACCTCTTATACAAGATGAGAAACCAATTTAGTCTATTATTTTTGAGAGCATCTACAAAGCTTCTATTTTGCAAATGAAATAGTTATTCTTTGTTTAGTGGAAGGGCTGCTGAGAGGAGGAGGCATAACATAGATATCTGGAAAGTCTTACAATCCTTTGGAGCTTCAGTTTCCTGAACTGTAAAATGGAGTAAAAATGACGATTCTGCTTATATCACTACATATGAAAGAAAGCATTATTTTGCGTGTATAGCTAATTTGTAAGTGATAAAATACAAATGCAAGCCTTTGGAGAAAATCTATGTGATAAACTGAAGATGGATCATGAGTTCAGTCTAGGGTTTCTCAACCTGGGCACAGTTAACATTTGAGACTGGATAATCCTTTTATGGGGGAATTGGGGGTGCCCCCATGCATTATAGGATGTTTAGCAGTGTCAGTGGCCTCGACCCTCTAGATGCTAGTAGAGAACATCTACCTCCAAATCATGACACCCAAAAATGTCTGCAGACATTGTCAAATGTCCCCCGGTGGAGAGGGAAGAGGCAAAATGGCCCCTGACTGAGAACTACTGAGTTAGTATATCTAATAACCTCTGACAAGCTCTTACTGGTGACAGTGCCACTGTCCCAAAAAGTGCACACTTTGATTAAGCGTGAGAGCTGCCTAGCACAAAGTCCATACTGTCTTTCAAATAAATATGATTTATCTGAACTCTGACACTGACAATGCTCTTGCCTGTGATTCTCAAATGGGTCCTAAAATAGATCAATAGGGGCAGCTACCTTGGCCACCATAGAGTCAGTTTTTGAGTTAAAGATGAGCCATGTCTTTCTTTATTAACAATGACAAATTCCTTATCAGATCTCAGGTGTAACCTGCTTTGTTTCCCATCACCCACTCTTTGCCGCCTAGAAGAGGATGGAGGAACCCATGGCAGAATGAACATGGACACATTTTATTTTGTATCCCTATACATTAATACATTTCTTTATTATTTTTACACAATCAACATTGGCTTTCATGCATGCAGGTACATAGATATTTGTGTAATTAGAGGATGGATGAATTGCCTCAAGAGTTAAAGCAAAACCTCAAATCTCTCTAACCCAACCTTTTATTGTTTCTTCTTCAGTCTTTCTCTCTTTCATGACTATTTACTCCTACCTCTCTCTGTATTATTTCATGCTGGCAGCCATTACACACTTTTTGAATCCATTTTTTTTCTTGAATTATGTAACAACAGTCGCTTATTCTGAACTCCCTACAAGGGATACTATTTGTTTGCCTTTCTAAAAAAGTTGGTGTTCTCCTAGTCTCCTTCTGAGGTTCAGATCTTTTCCCATTTTATAGGTTCTTTCTAGTATCTTCTCCACTCACAGCATCTTAACCACTATTTATGCATTGAGGACTCTGGCATCAGAATATCTGAGACCTGACACCCAGGTTTAGATCTAACTGTCCAGATGTCTGCTGGATATTTCCAGGAACTTCAACTCAGTCAGCCCCAAACTGAACTCACTGTCATCCTCAGGTGTTTTTCTGTTTGTTTATTTTGCCTCCATCCCAAGCTTCTTAGGTTCTCTGTCTTGGTTCATTCCTAACTGCATTAAATGCTGGGAAGATGACTGTGTCTATATTCAGCATGTTCCATGTTCACGTGTATAAATGCATGTGTCCATGTGTTTACCTTTATGTGCTTCTATTTATATTGGTAACGATGATGATGATAAAGCTAACATTTATTTGGTGCTTCTTTAGTGAGAGGCATTGTGCAAAGTATTTTACATGAGTTACCATGTTTATCTTCAAAATACCCTTGTTAAGAATATGGAAATGTGGATTATTCCTGTTTTAAAAATGAGGAGACAGATTTAGAACAGTTAAGCAATTTACCCAGAGTCACACATCTACTGAATGGTAAGGCAGTGGTATAACCCAAGCAGTCTGACTCAGATATTTTCTGATGTTTTGGAACAAAAAAGAAATTGTCCATAGTCTGTAAGCAGATATTTAGTGAGGCTTTAAGGAGATCTTGCAACATCTGAGAGCCATAATGACCCCCCATAAATATGTACCGGAATCCCAGGAAAGCCTGAGAGGGATCTTCAAAAGAGGTATTTGTCCCAATAGAGCCTAAAGGTGCCATCTGCATAAAGAACATTGACACACAACCAAAGTTCCTCATGCAGAGGGTAGAGTTGTGTGGAAGTGAGGGAACATGAACATTTTTCCAGAGTACAGCTACAGTGTTTATCAATTTTTACTTGCAGGGATTTTAGAAAAACAAGCTATTATTTAGCAGGCAATGTGAGCTTCACTTAACCTGTAAAGGGTTTGGTCAGTTCTCCAAGGCAAGAGAGCCCCTCACCTAGATGGGGCATGAATAAAGTGCCCCCAAGACATCTCAGAGTAGTCTGCTAAGAAATCATACCACATTTCCCAAGTCTTAAGACCAAACCAAGACGGAGAGGATTAGTCTTTGCTGTAACTGTCCTGGCTACAGAGGTGTGTGTCATAATGATTTTGGTTGAAGATTGCTTATGAATAAGACATACACTTTTCAGCATTTTTCTCATAGCACGCTAATTGGGAGGCTGGTTTCGAATATTTTTATGTCTCTGTTGCTTCTGAGGGTGAGTGAAAGAGTGTCTTTCTGGCACAAAAAGTCTCTGGTCTCTTCCTTACATGTCAATGTGGCTTTTACCAGTTATGCTGAAAACCTGAGTCCTGGCACATCTGACTGAAGACACCCTCTCTTCCCTCCTAAGCAGGGTCTGTGCAGTGGTCACTGCCGCTGCTTTCCTCCATCTCACTTTGCATGCTTGCCGGCCAGCCTGATCTTCATATAGCAACGCCGGAGCGCATCTGCTCTGAACAGCAATCAGGGGCCTGTGTAGGTGACTGAGGAGGACATAAGAAAGGTTGTTGATCTCTTGACATGGAAAGACATTCTGTCAAGCAAACTCAGCTTCACAGCGGCTGGGCTTCTGCTGTGTAAACAGAGATTGCTTAATTACACAGGTCATGTCAATTAGTGTGACCTTAGTGTTTTCAAGAAATTAATCACTTTCTGCAGAGCTGGGCCGTGTTCATACTTTAAGGCAGTATGGAATAAACCTTGTAGAAAATCTGGCACAATCTTTTTTTTTTTTTTTTTTTTTTTTTTTTTTTTAAATTTACAATGGATGCTTTCTTTTGAAATCCGTAGGCTGCGGTTAGGGTAAGAAATTTGCTTAAATGCAACAGTGGATACTGGCTTTACTCAGGACTGGTGAGTATGAGGAAGGTTGGAGGACAGAGAAGGGGAGCAAGTTGGGGATGGAAATAGCTTATGACCCAGGGAGAAATTCATTTTTGACTAAACAAGCCTATTTCTTCATCTTGACACTAAAAAGATGCTGATGTCAAAGGACTATGTTAAAACCATGCCATGGTCTGGTTTTTAACTGACAGGAGTCAGACAATTCAACCTTAAGATTTAAATCTTTTTCAGTAGCTTTACTTCTGGGGACTGGCAGAATGAGGGTGGTAAGGGAAGAACAAGAATCGGGTTCAAGCTGTCATTGCAATAGATACTGTAATACCTGGAGACTGAAGTAAAGTATACATTTCCAAATTCATCTTATCTCTTCAATAAAGTTTTTCCATTGGCTATAAAGCTATATTCACATATAAATATTAGATCTATAACTATATATGAATGTAAGTAGAAGACATAGTTCTGCACACGTGCATGCATGCATGCATTCAGTAGTATTTATTGAAGTGCTAAGTGGTGAGTCTATCATGATGAACAAGAAAGATAAGGTCTTTGACCTAATGAAACTTATATTCTTCTTGGGATGATACTAGCTCTTGTAACAAATAGACCATATAATATTGAATGGCTCACCTGCAGCAGAAGGTTATTTCTTGCTCATATAATGGTACGAGGCAGGTGTTCCTTGTTGACGAGCAGGTATTGTCCTTGAGGTTATTTGGGGACCTGGGATCCTTTTGTTTTATGCCTCTCCTATTCTATAGAATCCTCTGTCTTTATCAAGTCCTCTGATGGGAGAAGGGCACATGAAGGGTGCCATGTGCTTTTTAAAACCCTTGGCTTACAAATTTGCTCATTTTCATCAGCTAGAAATCAGTCACATGGTCATATACAACCACAGGGAGGCTTGCATGGTCTAGCTGGGCAGCCCATGAAGACAAGAAAATGGATGTAAGCAGAATAATTGCCATCAGCTGCCACAATGAAGATGTGTAAAAATTAACAATTACAAATATTAGAAATTCTAATTTCTGCTATAAAGAAAATTAAACAGGACATTATGAGAGAGAAAAACAGTGTGGGATGGGAGATGAAAAACTCTCTCTTTTTTTTTTTTTTGAGATGGAGTTTGGTTCTGTTACCAGGCTGGAGTGCACTGGCACCATCTTGGCTCACTGCAACCTCTGCCTCCTGGGTTCAAGCGATTCTCCTGCCTCAGCCTCCTGAGTAGTTGGGACTACAGTCATGCACCAGCACCCCTGGCTAATTTTTGTATTTTTTTAGTAGAGAAGGGGGAAAACCTCTCTTAAAGTAAGTGACCGGGGAAGCATTCTGAGGTGAGGACATTCAAGTTCAGAGATCAAGAATAAGGATAAATCATCCTGGGAAGAGCCAGAGAGGGTTCTGAGCAGAGGGAAGAGCAAACACAAAACTCATGTTTACCTCATGTTTATCTAAGGAGACAAACAATATTCCTTCACATCTTAGTCATTTGGATAGTAAAGAGGAGAAATCACCAGGTTATTCATCCCAAATTCCCACCAAAAATGTGTCTTGCTTTTTAAAATGATGACATGAGTTATGACATTAAAAGGCAACTCCCTGCCTTTTTGAGTAAATTCTAGAAATTTTGGAGAATCTTTGCTGTTTGTTTCAGAAGCCATGGTATCTCTGGATCCATATGTTATAGGGAATGATTAGAGGATTCTTAAAATACATGCCTGACCTCTGCAGTTTCTGTCTGCTTTAAATACACTTACATAAAAGGGGTAAGAATATGCCCTCCTTTATTTCTCCTCCATTGACTCCCACCCCCTGTCTTGGATGTACTTACATTGTTATATTGTTTTGACAAATAGCACATCTTGCAATTAAATTCTCTACCAACAGAATGCTAGGGGCCTGAGCTGCGATCACTTTCTTCATACAGAATAATTTCAAGAGGCTCCATGCTGATTAATTATACTGAAAGCAGCTCTAATGATAGTTTCAGAATACAGGATTAATTCACATAACATGGTAAATACAAATGGTGGATTTTCAACCTGATATATTAAACCATTATGGCTTATTGGGAAAATATGTATCTTGGCATGAGCCTTATGCTGAGCCTTGGCAGAAAGTGTGCATCACTGAGAAGGAATCTCTATAAACAGCATTTGATGAGTGATCACTCTGCACTTAGAGAACATGTATTTCTACACTAAGTACAGCTGCCTTTGAAGGAAATGTAAAATACGTTAAAGGATGAATGTAAAGGTGTTTGGTTTGATCAGTGATTGCCAATGGATGCTGGCTCTGAAGATACCTATAGTTATTGGGATTTACCAGCAAAAGCTATCCTTATGTTCTTCCACTTATTAAGTTGTCACTTGTAGAGCTCTAGTTATATGTCAGACACTGTATTAAGTGTTATACATGTATAATCTTATTTTTCTACCACTTTTTCTTGTTGGCTTTGGTCCTGTCAAGCACATTGGCCTTCCTTCATTTTTCTTCCCCACATACACCAAACTCATTCCTGTCTCAGGATCTTTGCACTTTCTCTTCTGTCTCCCTGGAAAACTCTTCTGACACATTGAATGGCCAGATATTTTTTATTCAGATTTCAGGCTGGGCACAGTGGCTCATACCTGTAAGTCCAGCACTTTGGGGGTACGAGGCAGGTGGATCGCTTGAGTCCAGGAGTTTGAGACCAGCCTGACCAGCATGGCGAAACCCCATTTCTTCTAAAACAAACAAAAAAATTCCTTTTTTTCATCACTTCCTTACAGAAGCCTTTCCTAATCACCCGACTAAAAATATCTTCCACCTAGGAACCATCTAGATGGAAGATATTTTATTTTTTCTTAGAACTTATCACAATCTGAAATTTGCTTTTGTTGCTTACTTATTGTCTGACTCCCTCTCTGTCCCCAGTAAGAACTAAACTCCTGCTTGGTAAATGCTTTATTGGTTTTGTTCATTGTTGCTTCTTCAGTGTGTAGAATAATGTTTGGCACATGGCAGGCACATAGTGGGCTCACCACTTATTCCTATGACTAAGTGACTCATCTAAGATTATAAGCAAGTAAGTGGTGAAACTGGGGATCACACTCAGGATCATCGGACTCTGGAATCTGAGCCATTGACCAATAGGCCATTTTCTTGCTCCTGATTTCCATGTCCCTATGCCATAGCCCCATCGTTACAGAGCACACATGACAATCCTGTTTGTCTCATTCCTACCTAAAATGGCCAGTGAGGACACACACAGAGAGCACCAGTTAAACACCAATGACACCCTAAAGAGTTGTCAAAAGTATCCCGATCCACAGAGGGAGGAATGAGGTTCAGATCACTTATGAGCTTTTCATGTTTATCATGTGTCACTGTTCAGGAGACAGAGGCTAATTCTAGTTTCCAAAGATCTAAATTAGTTTAGCACATGTATCTGAGGATTTAGAAGTGTCCGTTCTTGTCTTCCTGTTAAGAGCTAGTTTTGCCTCAAGCCTTGAAGTGTGAATGTAATTCCATTAACTGCTCCTTTACTCCAGCAGTTCCACTCCATGACATCCTGTAGGTTCACACGTCCTCCATAATTTTTAATGAGTTATTTGGAATCTTTCAACCAGATAGAAGCTGGCAATCAGGCACATTTCTGAGAATATCGCATTCCATATCAGTCAAGGATATTTTAAAAGACAAAGTTAAGAAAGACCTAACTGCTGCAGACCATTTTAATGTAAATAATACTTAAACTGTAGTCAGTCACATAGGCACCATCGATTTGTACTGGAAGATATGAGGAGAGTCCAGAGAGAGGATGTAAGCCGGGACTGTGTATTGAAAGACCAGAGGCCAACTGTGTTGGCTCACACCTGTAATCCCAGCACTTTGGGAGGCTAAGATGGATGGATAACGAGGTCAAGAGATCAAGACCATCATAGCCAACATGGTGAAACACCATCTCTAGTGACAATACAAAAATTAGCTGGGTGTGGTGGTGTGCCCCTATAGTGCCAACTAGTCAGGAGGCTGAGGCAGGAGAATCGCTTGAACCTGGGAGGCAGAGGTTGCAGTGAGTCGAGATTGCACCCTGCACTCCGGCCTGGCGACAGAGCAAGACTCTGTCTCAAAAAAAAAAAAAAAAAATAATAATAATAATGAAAGGTCAGAACTGGGAGTGGGTGAGAACTGCACTATGAGTCTACAGGGTTCCCTTCAGGCTTCCTTTGCTCTTAATTTGTCCTATGACCTTGAAGTTGTTGTTTTAAACTCCCAGACCTTAGTTTTCCAAGCTGTAAAAGGAGGTGTTGGACAAATTTGGACTGTCATAACTTACACTGAGGACTCCTTTTATCATTTTCTCCTATGAACCTCCTATGACGACATATTTTTCAATCAAATTGCATTATTAAGAATCACATTCTCTTTAGAGTTCTTTAAAGTCATGTAAAACTGCTAGTTGAGAGCTTCTCATGTAGATGAGATAACCAGAGTTTCCATATGGAGTTGATAGGGTCCCAGACAAGGGAAAGTTAACTGAATATTTCAGTATGCAGACTTACTGTGGATGCTTTTATGATTCCCTCTCTGCAATAATGTCACCCATTATTACAGTCAAAAACTCTTATTTGGGAGCCACTAGATTAGCTGATCTCTGGGGTCTCTTGTGACTCTAATATTTGACGAGTCTACAAAGTAGTTTAGCTGACAGGTGGAATGTAGAATGTAGACTGTAGGGGGTTGAGGGTAGAAGTGTGATCAGTACCTTTTAAAAAATATATAGAGTTTATTTTGTCGAGCAGTTTTAGGTTTACAGAAATATAATACCCTCTCAACGCCATCCCATCCCCTACCCCCCAGTTTCCCTTATTATTAACATCTTGCATTAGTGTGATATATTTGTTACAATTGATGTGCCAATATTAATATATTATTAAAATCCATAGTTTTGTGGGTCGGGTGTGGTGGCTCATGCCTGTAATCCCAGCACTTTGGGAGGCTGAGGTGGGTAGATCGCATGAGCCCGGGAGTTTGAGACCAGTCTGGGCAACATGGTGAAACTATTTTCACCAAAAAAAAAAAAAAAAAAAAAAAAAAAAAAAAAAAGCTGAGTGTGGTGGTGCATGCCTCTAGTTCCAGCTACTCAGGAGCTAAGATGGGAGGACCACTTGAGCCCAGGAGGCGAAAGTTGCAGTAAGCTGAGATCACACCACTGCACTCCAGTCTGGGTGACAGCAGGACCCTGTCTCAAAAATCAGTATCAACTAATTTATAGTTTACGCTAGAGTTCACTGTTTGTGTGTACATTCTATAGGTTTGGACAAACACATGAACATATGCATCATTACAGTATTATACAGAATGGTTTCACTGCTCTAAAAATCCCCTATCCTTCACCCATTTCTCCCTCTCTTCTCCCAGACTCCTGGCAACCACTGATCTTTTCACTGTCTTCATAGTTTTACCTTTTCCAGAATGTCATATAGTTGGAATCATACAGTATATAGTCTCTTGAGATTGATGTTTTCTTATTTAGTAACATGCATTTAAGACCCCTCTATGACTGTCTGTGGCTTGATAGCTCATTTTCTTAAATTGCAAAATGATATTCTATTATATGGATTGCCAGTTTGTTTATCCATTGGTCCGTTGAAGGACATTTTGGTTGCCAATGCCTTTTATTTAGTTGAGTTTTTTATCCACATAATTTTAGGTTTACATGCAGTTATAGAAGTAATACAGAAAGATCCCATGTACCCATTACCCAGTCTTCCTCAGTAACATTTTGCAAAGTTATTTTACAATATAACAACCAGAATATGGACATTCATGTAATCTACCATCTTATTCAGCTTTCCCTTGTTTTACGAGTACTTGTGTGGGTATATTTTTAGTTCTATAAAATTGGACCATGTGACTAGCTTTGTCTAACACCACAGTCCATATATAGGGAATTTTCATCAGCACAAGGATGCCTCATCTTGTCCTTTTTTAGTAATCATACTCACCTTCTCTGTGTGTCCAAACTTCCTCCTGTAAGGATTGGATTAGGGACCTCTGTAATGGCCTCATTTGAAAGTAGTCAAAGCCCTATCTGAAAATATAGTCACATTCTGAGGTACTGGGGATCAGGCCTTCAATGTATGAATTTCTGGGGAAGGAATAATTCAGTCCTTGACATGCTGTATGTATCCCCTGGTTACTGGCTTTTTACCCTAACATAATTCCCTGGGATATCAATAGTTTGTTCCTTTTTATTGCTGAGTATTATTCCATGAAATGCTTCCCGATGCTTTTCATTTCACGTACTTCAAGTTAATATTTTTAAAGCCTTGTGATTAGGTACCCTAAATTAATGCAAAAGTACAACAAGCAAAAAACAGAGGTTAGGAAGCATAGAACAGACAACTTCAACACTAATTTCCTTTTACCGAGTTACCGTGTACCAGCATTAAAAGCCAAGATTTGGAATTTTTAAATAATCATTCACAATTAACATGAGGAAGTGTTTATTTTTTGGAAGGAGGTACTTCACTGTCACAATATTCTAAATTTAAACTTTGAAAATATATTTATGGTCTAATCTTTGCTCTGATTCTGTGTTTGTTGGAGAAACGCTTAAAGATACAAATTTCAACGTGTTTGGTTGCTTTTTTCATAACCCCTTCGTCCAGACAAACTGCTACTTTTGTTCATGTGATCTTCCACTCATGATTGAATTTAGCTGCTTGTGTCTTTTTGAAAATCTGCTCATGAGAGAGAGGCTGTGCTTCATGAATCTTAGATAATAGAGTTAGGACATACAAGGTCTCCTGCATGACATGAAGGGAAGAGGGGCCGCCCGAGAAGAGATGGTGAGGAAGTACTCACCAATAACAAAACTCCTGAGAAACCCTCGTTGATGGGAAATACTGGGAAAACTAGACTGAACTGGTGAGACATCTCATTTACAGACTATTTTCAGAATAGTAAGGTTTCATTTAGTTCTAATAAAGCCTCAACTGTAACAGGCTAAGATACACAGAGGGTCTAGAAAGCAACATTATATAAACCAATGAAAACCATAATTCATGCAAGGCCTAAATGTATAATAATGTGTTACTGGCACAAAAGTCTTTAAAATTGTACGTTTGTGTTGAGCAGTGGACATAGAATAAATACTTTCTGTATCCTTTTATTTAAAATTACAGTGTATGCTGGGTCTTCTTTATGGTCATTAAGATGCTTCAGGTTATCAACCCGACACATTCTTTTGAACTTCTTGTTTAACATCAGCAACAAAGTGACAACTACTACTCTGTTACTGCTACTGTTTATTGAGTGCTCCATGTGAACCAGGAACCATGCTGGTCACTTTAATTAATTTAATCCTCACAGTTACCTTATGAGTTAAGTATGGTGATTATTCCCATTGAGAGTCAGGGACACCGGGACTCAGAGAAGTTAACCTGGCCAAAGTCACATTAACCAGGAAAGCTTGAGAGCCAAGAATGAAATTCTGTGTCTAGTTCTTTCAAATTCTAAATAGAGGGGGATAGGAATAATACCTTTTAGGGATATCGATCCAGAAAAGGATATAACAGAGGAGATTCTGAACCACTGATATGAGCCAAGAAATTGAAAACATCAGTGTAAAATATCCAAAGTCCATGGGTAGCTAGAAACTTCTTTACTGCTCTTCTCGTCCTCTGATAATGAATACTCTCAACTGGAAAGGAGGGCCCAGATGAAAAGTACCTTGGAACATGCTGAGTGTTAATCAGCATATCTCTAGATTGCCACATTAAGAAGCAAAGCCCCCTAATAGAAATTTCATCCCAAAAATGTAGTGATAAAGTATATATGTATAAATCTAAACCTGTTTACATAGGCTGATATTTGTTTCAGGAGATATAACTTGGGCATCTTCAAGAATCAAGTGCACAATTTATTTCAAAACCATTCTAGAGCAGTGCCATCCTATAGAACATTCTGTGATGTTAAAACAAATTCCCTGTTCACCATGTCCAGTGCAGTAGCCAATAGTTGCCTATGGCTATGAAACACTCAGTGAGGCCATTGAGGCTCAGGAAGGGGATCTAAAATGTCGTTTAGTTTAAATTTAAATAGCCAGGCATTTGGCTTCTGTATTGGACAGTGCAGTTCTAGAAAGTAAAGGTGTAATTATAACAGATATCATGAAATTCTAAACATACCTTTTCCTTCATTTTCTCATCATCTGTTTCTCTGGGCAGGGGAGTGGAGAAGGGGAGAAAGAAGGAAAGGGTGGTTGTGTCCAAAGGTAAAATCATTTTTAATGTTTGTCTGTCTGAAATTTAGGCTGTGTTTTATTGACAAAATTGAGGAAGGTTGAAGATTTGGCAGGCCTGTCTGTCCCCTCGCCTGTGTGAATGTGTCAGCACCTCATTAATAATGTGTTAAACTGTAAAGGCCCTTTTCCCTCCTACTATGGGCCTATTTTTAAAGAACACTTCAGTACCCCTTTTGCATCTCACGGGTTTTTTTTTTTTTTTTTTTTTTTTTTTTTTTTTTTTTAATTTACAAGTTGCTCTGTGGATTAATTTTAGCACATGTTTTATTTAAATATATCCTGAATATTTCCAAATTGAAATGGGAGAAATTGTTTTGTGGTAGGGAAGTTGTGCTGTGAGTTTTTGAGGAATGTATTAGCTGCTCATTTTCTAGAAATTAAAAGTATGAAGATTCTCTGTATTATCTTCTCTCCAATTTTGATTGGCATTTCAGCCAAATGATTCTATCACACATGTGGCCCTGGTGGTTCTTCTCTTGCCAAGAAAAGAGAAACATATGGGGTATAGTTTTTTTTTTCCTTAACCGTTTTTGACATTTTTGTTCAATGTAGGATTAGATGACAGTGTCTTTGAAAGATACTGAGTATTTTAAGCCTTAAGTTTGTAGAGCTTGTGTCTTACAGGTGCATAGTGAATTATCATTGTTTTTTTTCTTCCTAAGACAGACATCTAGAATAACCACTTTCTGTATTTCCTGACACTGAAAACAGATACGGTTTGGGATTCCTTTTATAGTTTCTTCAGCTAACGACTCCAGTGACCGCTCAATTGTGGTCTCATAGTAAATCAAAATTTCTTTGAAAGACCCAGCTCTGTTATGTAATTGTAAGTCCTAAGAAGTCATCTCTCTAAAAAGAAAGGTGAATTTCTGTTGCCTTAAATAATATTGACTTTGCCACTACATATGATAGTTTTTGAAGGCAAAGTAAGTAGACCGTTTTCTTCTTTTCTTCCTTCTTTTAAATTAACCTGTAAACACATAAGCTGTGTTTACACATAAGGCTGTGTCAGATCTGGTTGGCCAATCATGAATAAAGAGAAGAACCACTCTGCAAACTTCTGCATCAAACGTATGTGTCATCCCCCAAATGATTTGTTCTAGATTGAATGTGGGGTTTCACAGCGGCTAAGGAGAATACTCTGATTCCCTTACTGAACTCTCAACTGTTTCCTATGCATTTTAATAAAGCAGATTTAGAAAACAAAATCAACCTTATGCTACTAGCATGAGTGATGTGTTCATAGCCTGCAATTTGTTGGCATCTTTGAGGGTCTGGGGAAGGCAATTCACCATATTTTGCCAGGATGCACTTAGGTCAACGAGGAGGACAGTGGAACTTTTAAGTATGGAAAGACTGATGGGGACTGGGGTCCAAGCTGACAATTCACAGGCGTAGGCCAGGGCCCAGAGTTTTCCCCTCTGCCCAACTTAGCTGATGAAACATTAGTGTTGCACAAGACTCTTCAGAAGTCAATGCCCACTTCGGCCAACTCGGAGAAAAGGCTTCCTCAGAAACTGAGGCCTCCGTCTGTGCCAATCCTTGTAAGCAGTTCACCTCTTCAGAGGCTAATGCCTCTCAAAACCAAGAACAATTAAAGCGAGAGTCTTTCCAAGCAACTGGGGAATTGAGCAAAATAAATCAGAAATCCTCAGCCTTCGCTCTGGAGGCTCGCCTCATTATGAGAGCAGATCTATTAGCCCTCTTGCCATTGTCTTTCATTTCTCAAGTGAGGTGATTCTAATTAAATTAATCTGCATGTCAATCTATCGGTGATCAATCAAAGAGCCTGAGGTTTCCCCTATGCTGCAGGGTGCTTGCGGCTGACAGGGGCTGATAATGGAGGAAGAAATAAACTGTCGAGCAAAGTTAATTAGTCAACATAATAGGTGGATTAAACGGGAGCGGGCTGATTGCTGTTTCCTGTGTCAAAGCATGAGGTGGGAGCTGAAGCTGCAATTACAGACAATTATTATATTTGGTTGTAAGAGGTCGCATGAATAAACATATCTCTGTGGGTTTCAGTTTTAATCCCTTTCCCCATTTAATATAAGGAGAAGTGTAGGTCATTTCTTCTCATTGTTTTAGTCAAAGTTCTCTGAGACAACATCTTTGCCTGTGTCTCTTCTGGCAAACTCAGTTCACAGTCACTTTATGAGATGGTTTCAGTGTCTAAATTATGCCTTGGGCCAGTCCCACCAGTTTTTTTTTTTTTTTTTAAATTTGAAACAGATCTAGGACCCTTAATTAGCAGGAATTTTTTGGGGTGGGGTGATGGTGATAGTAGTGAGGGGGACTTTGGTCTGATGAACCAAACTAATGTGGAAAGAAAAAAGTACAAGAAATCTCAAAAAGACACCCAGGAGAGAAAAATGCATCCCAGCTCTTACTGAAATCTTTTTCATTTCTCTATCCTCTTAACCCTGACACAGTGGGGGGGAAATATTTTAAAGATTCAAAAGATTTTTATTTGCATGATCAACTGTGATATCTGCTTCAGTGTCTAAACTGAAGGGTAATTTAGGTGAAACACAACTACCCTTGTGTAAAAAAATATGCTAATAAAGATCCTCTTGTTAAAATTATGGTTAACAGTGTACCTTCTGCTGTATAACTATAAACTGTGCAATTTTACTTAAAACTGCATCAAAAGCGTTCCATGCCAAAGACCCACTCATCAATAGCTCCTCTTGTTAGACTTGTACAGCATAAGCACCAGTTATTATGTGAAATAGCTATGCAATTTTCTTCAGCTCCCAGCTGTTATTTATTTAACTTGAGTTTATTACCCACCATGCTTTTATATTAAAATGTTCATTCATTTCTTTCTTATGTCTCCAGGTCGTGGTGTCTACGACAGTCAATGTGGATGGCCATGTCCTGGCAGTCTCTGATAACATGTTTGTCCATAATAATTCCAAGCATGGGCGGAGGGCTCGGAGGCTTGACCCCTCGGAAGGTACGCCCTCTTATCTGGAACATGGTAGGCGAATCATTTTCATTGGTTGGCATTGCTACTTTAACTGTGAATATATTTGATTTCTTTCTTCCACTCTACCACATGTTCTACTCTGTTTCAACTCTCAAAAGTCTGTTTGAATACTATTGGTCCTCCGGGGCTTTTTCTCTTCAACATGTGATGCCAAATATTTAAAGACAGGAAAATATCTCTGAGGCCCATCTTTCTTGTGGGACCACTCTCTACTCTGGAAATGGCTAATATTGCCTCCTTTCAGGTTGAGAGAAAGAAGGAGGCCTGGACCATTGCTTTATTCTAAGCTCCCACTGGATTACAAAATAAGGAAAGGCCAATCCAAGGGAAAAATAAAGAGATGCCACACAATTTGGTATCACAAAAGTTGTGATGTATTTGACGTGTTTATAATTGACCATTGAGGTTTTATAATGAACCCATCCTCTTTACCATCCTCCTGGTGTATCTCAGTGACTACCTGTTGAACTTCATTTGGAGATCAGGTTCAATGTCGAGGTTGGAGATGCTTTCTGAATATGAAGCCCAGACCAAATGTTCCTCTTGTGCCCTGTACCTAACTCTCACTTCTTCACCACGTGATAGAACTTGCTTTCTGTAGGTAGACTTTGGTAGGGAGAAATCACATTTGTCTTGAGAATTGTGGCTAATCAGTAGTGCTTTTGAGAGGACTGAAGGAAACCAGATAAAAATTTGAATCAAGGAAAGTTAATGCCACTCAGAAGAACCATGGGTTGGGTTAGGGGCATGCCTGAATTTTTCAGTGCTGCATGTGTGTGTAATGTATCCACTCTTCCTCCTCTCCACTCATCCATCCATCCATTCATCCATCCATCCATCCATCCATCCATCCATCCATCCATCCATCCATCCATCCAAGAATGAGTGACTGAGGCTTTACTGGGTACCAGTCACCATATTAGACATTCTTCAATTGCCTCAAACTCTCAACCCATTTCCCTCACTTCCCTTTCCAGTTTGCTAGGTCAGCAAGATTCTTCTCAGAACGCTACCGCACAAATTATCACCTGATTGCCTGTTTTTTTCCATGGGCCAGGAGTTGACCATAATTCACAAGGTAGAAAACTCCCTTCTCTGCCAGCATCCCAATTTAATAAACACACCACTCTCATCATTTTTGCCTGGCTTTTTCCCCTGTGCTTATGGAACACATGAACTGTACTTTTTATTAATTAGCCAGATGTAACACTCTTAGAAGGGATTCTTCACCACGTCCAGTTTTACAGTCTTTTTAAAGTAAACTATCATCTTTCAAAGGCTGCTTCTTTATGGTTTCATTAGTGCTGAGATGGATTGATATTACATTTTGCAGGAGGCCATTTCAAACACCTGCTCATGATTACATTCCTAGTTCCATTTCTGTACTTAAAATTATTCTGATCCTCACTTTACAGTAATGTTGTCTTTATAATACCCTTGGAGTCACTTAAGGCATTGTGTGACTAGAGGTGTTTAGGTGAAAGGAGGAGGAAAAATTAGGGAAATACGGTGGGCATGGTTTGCAGAGTGCTGCTTAAGGACTGAAGTTATGTTTTTGACTGTGGCTGGTTCGTTGCAATAGGTACTGCCCAATCTGGTGACAGACTTGACTGTCAGTTTGAAATCTGAGTTCACACTTTCAAAATACGCTTAGGCCACACCCAGCTCCTATTTCTGCTCTCGGGAAGCCAGTGAGAAAGCTCCTGACACCATGCAAATTATCCCTCCAACAAAACACCCAAAGCAAACATAGAATATAACCCGCTCTAAAGGAGCCCTCTAGGCAATGAGGATCAGTAACATTATTTTGCAGCATGATAAAGGACTAGGTCATGAAATAGGTACCAGGAACCCCAAATTCAATCTTTAGTTTCACTCTGGCCTCTATTTGACCTCAGACAAGTTGCTTTAGCTTTTGGGATCCTTGATTTCCTCCTTGTTAAAATGAAGGTGATGATCTGTAGGAGAGCAACAAAAATCTGTGCTTTGGGTGGGGGCAGGTAATGTAGATAGGGAAGTGGGCTGGGTGGAGGCTGAGAAGACAGGCACGTACACGCTCTGGTGCCCCCCGGCCCCAGCCAGTTGTTGCTAAGGGGATTGAGAGCCCAAGTGGGGCCAGATGTTCCAGTTTGGCAACAATGAATTTTTAATTGTTAGTAACTAATTACAACATTTTTGGACACTGAAAGGAGAAGGGGAAAAAAGCCACTTAGGAAGAATGCAGCCACAGGCCAACAGTTTGAGACCTCTGGATCAACACAGCTATAAGCTTCCTCCCAGCTCAGATGTTCCCTCTTCTAAGAGTATTAATATTTCAGTTGGGATATCGTATTATTCTAAGTTTTAATGACAGCATTTTATTCACCTGCTTCAGTTTACGAGTCCACAAATGGCCATATTATTATAAGATATTATTCAAAAAATGGTGACATTTCACTGTGTGTAAGTGGTTGGCCATCACTGGGGACATAGGTATGTCCTATTTCCCTCATCTAGGGGCCTTGACTTCACCTAAGCCTTACTTCACTTCTCTCCAGTGGAAAGAAAGGGTAGACATGTTCAAATTCTTAGTAATGACAATAACATAGAAATCTGCTTCTCTGCAGAGTGAGTCAACTAACCACACAAAACCACCCACTCATTTAGACACTTCAGGCTGACACATAAATATCTACTCAGCAAAGGGTGACTATTGAACTCTTTCCTTGGTAATGTGTGGGAGTGGACCTAGATGCTAATTCATGTTGATGTGAGGGTAATACTTTATTTTGCTGTTGAAAAGTTCTATTTCAAAATGCTCTGTTTAAAAAACTTCGAGAATCACACACCCTCATCCTTCTGTCTCTCTGCTCCCACCCCCAACAGCCTTCAAATAGCTACCGCATGGTGAGACCGCAAAGCATGTTCTCCTCTTGTGACCTGTGGGAACCTACGTTTTCCCCCATTCTGGACTTTTTATCATCTAATTTACAGGTAGCCTGAATTATTTTGGGCTATTCTGCAAATCTCTATTTATATCCTGCTTGTCAGACCGTTGGAGGAAGTTTCCTTTTGTGGCTCACCTTTCTGCGTATAAGTAGAGACAGAGATCGTGCTTTACATTCATGCGTGGGTTTTCTTATGTGACCCATGGACTCGCAAACCCCTGTGCTCTGATAAATGACCCTGTAATTCAAGTATGAGAGTTGACAAAGGCAAATTTATTTCATAGACTCTTGCATGGTCCACAGATAGTGAATCCTGGCATGCTATAGATCGTGGAAAATGGTCTTCCCCTGTACTTTCTCTTCATTCATAAATACCAAGATTTTCTTTGGCTGGATATTTATGGGACCATTTAGCCTAGTGAGGTTTCTCCTTTAAGCAATAGCTTTATGGAAGATATACAGTTGTGGAGAGAGGCAGCCTCAAAATGTGACTGCTCTCTCGGTTCCAATTTTTGAAAAAGCATGGGCTCGGGATGAAAGGAGCTGAGTGGCTGCCACAAGGCTAAGTTCAGTGCTACCCTGTGTACTTGCCTTGTCTTCCAGTCATTTGGGCAAGTTCATGAAGACTGTGTTCTGGGGAGTCGTTGAGGGGCTTGAGGAGTGTTGCTGTTGGCATTGTTGTTACCCTGAGTTCCAGGTTGTGTTTACTTGAATTCAAGGCCAACTGTGGCATCAGTTTCTCTGTTTCTTCCCCCTGTGGCAAAATGCGGTGCCCTCACAACGCTGTGGTGCAGAGCCCCTGTCAGCTTGCATGTGCTAACACTTTATTATCTAATGATCTAATATGCAACAAGGCAAAGTGCCCATGCTCATCATTCTGACATAGAATGCCGGGAGAAGTGACTAAATTACTTTAGGTACCATTAGCGCTTGCAGCTATGGTGAACTCACCGGCAGCATTTATGCAAATGCCTGTGAATACACTCTAGTGGCTTTGTCAGGAAACCATCTGACAAGCAGTTTAAATGCTCATTTTTTAAAGGGGATATATGTATTTTTTTATTTTGGTGTGCATGTGTTTTTCTCCTTTCCTCTCTTTTTCTTTCCCTTCTCCCCTTTTTGGGCTATTGGAGGACTTGCCTCCTCCATGGTGACTAGAAAAATGTGAGCACGTTCCAGAGCTCACCCATCAGTAGGCGCCCTTTCCAGGAGTGGGATTAAGTTCCCAATAGGGTATTCTTTAGATCTAGTTTCTTTTTTTATTGTTTTGAATGTGTACATCCTTCATATTTATTTGAAAGAAAAGGACCTATTAATCAAGAGTTTTTAGAATATAAACATGTTAGTGTTCATGAGCTCTGACCTGAGGTCCTACTTAGTTTTTTAGATCAAAGTCAGGTTTTTAAAAACATACTCACTTTTCAAAAATGAAAAATGATTGAAATTTAGCTTTTGTGGGCATCAGATACAAATCAATTAAATTTCCCTTCAAAGTTATAATAAAGACTGCAACATAAAACATAAATGGACCAAGATCTCAAGATAAATAAAAACCGTAGTGGAGTTTGGTCACACTCAAAATGTTTTGAAGAATAAAGACTGATGATAGACTCACTGGGCCCATCTCCTGGCTGTGATTACAGCTCTGGAGAAATAGAGTCAGGTGTTCATCACCACCAGTGAATTCTGACCTTTTGGTTGTAGTGTCGCTTTACAACTGTCCCTGACAATATGGAGGTGTTCTTGATCTTTAGCATATGACCTTCTGTAATCCTTTTGATCCAGACAGAGGCAGTTTTTGCTTCTGTCAGTTGCCCCTGGGTATCCAGCACCATTGACTTCCTGTGACCAGCTGCATTTAAATGTGTTTTTTGTTTGTTTGTTTGTTTTTATGTTTTTACGGAAATGTGGAGAAAGATGGTTTGAGCTTGAAGAGATTACCCCAAATTGAGTCAGTCTCTTTTCCCTTCTGTATAATACGGTCCTAACAGGAGGATAGAAGGAGGATCAGGCTGTCTGGCTGAAGAGCTGGATTCTAGTACTGACTGCCATTAACTAGCTGTGTGGCCCTGGGAAGGTCACTTTGCTTCTGTGGGTCTCAGTTTTGTATGTCCAGTGAGAGTCAGGTAGGGTTCTCTCTAGGCTTCCTTTTAGCATGCACTATTTTGTGGTGCTCTGAACTGAAGCTATTGGCACATGACTTTCTGCAGGAGGTGACTTTGGAGAAATAGGACTTCCTGGGAACAAAGAAATCCACTGGTGCTTTCTAATAGAACCCTTCCTTTGGATCTCCATCCAAGGCATAAGGTGTCAGTAAGGTGGACTTGAAATCGCTCATTCATACTAAGCATGCACTACATGCCAGACATTAAGCTAGGAGCAGTAGGATAATGCAGACTTAGTCCTTACCTTCACAGAATATATGATGTGAATAGAGAGGAGAGGTACTAAGCAAAGTGTATGACAATGTAAATAGAGAGGAGAGGTACTAAGCAAAATTAGAGTGGTACATCAAAGGAGGACCACAAAAGCAGAGGAGAGTAATGAAGTGTCAGGGAAGCTTTCTTTGAGGAAATCTCATTTATGCCAAAACCAAAGAGATGAGTAGGTTTTTACTAGGTGTCTTAGTCTGTTTTCTGTTGCTTTAACAGACTGGGTAATTTTTGAGGAAAAGGAGTTTATGTCTTACGATTCTGGAGGCTGGGAAGTTCAAGGTCATGATGCCAGTAGTGGTGAGGGCTTCCAGGTTGCATCATCCCATTGTGGAAAGGAGGAAGGGCAAGCAAGTGTAGGTAAAGAGAGCTCACTTTTATAACTAACCCACTTCCGCAATAATGGAATTAGTCTGTTGAGGCCGGTAGAGCCCCCATGATCTAATCACTTCTTAAAGGTCCTACCTCTTAATACTGTTGAAACTGCAATTACATTTCAACATGAAGTTTGGCAGGGACATTCAACCATTCATCTATTCAAACCATAGCACTAGGCACAGGGGACAAAAAAAATTGCCAGGTATAGGAAACTGTGTGCAAGGGTTGTTTTGCTTAGGTGAATTCCGGGAACAAAAGGAGACTGAGAGGGCTCTTGTTGCTCCCAGGCAAGGGAGGAGTGGCAGGAGATGAGACTGGGGTGGCTGTGAGGGCTACATCATGCAGGCCAAAGTGGGCTGGTCAGGCCATGGTCTCGGTGGCAATTGTGAAGTGAGGGGGAGGTCAGGCAGGGCTTTGATGAACTCAGTTTCAATTACATGGACTCCTCAGATCCTGTGAAAGCCCAGGGCAAGATTGCTCAGACCTGCTTATAACTTCACTCTTCACTGCTGGACTTTGGAAACTCACCAGGGAGTTGGCTGTGCTTTGGAGCTGTCCCCCTAATTACTCCTTATTGTATCAATAGTGCATGTGTTCTTTATAGAAAGTCAAACATTTTAAGTCCTTTTTCCTTTTTTTTTTTTTTCCAGATGGCTTTGTATTATTGATTTAGTTTTTCGTAAGTGGCTTAGAAAGAGTGTATCTTTTGACATCTTTTTAAATGTGTGGAGACCCTCACCTTTTCAAGGTCTTTTGAGTGGAGGGCGGCTGCATTATTTGACCCATTAAAATGTATATTACCCCCAACAAAACTTAATGAGTGAAAATAAACTAAAACAACAGAGAAAAATATACCCTCCCAAATTTCTCTCTCCCCTCCCACCAGGGGCAATGCCTGAGCGACAGCTCACACTAAGGGAAGTCACTGAAGGATGGAAGGTCATTTCTTTCACTCTTCCTCATTTTACAGAGACCCAGAAAGTGGATATAATCTGCCCACACTTAAACATAGCTTGTTTCTGTCAAAATCCATTCAGTGCTCTTTGTACTTATCCATGTGCATTTCAGGGGTTGCATAGTTTCCTGGTCGCTGGATAAACATGCCAGGGGATTTGGGGTCCACCCCAATGCCTGTACATTTCATATTGGCCTAGCCTTGCCTCCAGTCTTTCTGGGATTCCCAGGATGCTGAGAAGAATGTCTGTAAAATAAATCCAGCTTCCTGACAGAAATGTACATTCAAGGGCAGATGTTGGATGATGCATAGCTTCCCACACAGCCAAGAGCCCTTCTGTGGCTAGTTTTGGTGCAGAATCCCAGCCAAGCCCGCTAAGGCAAGATCATCTTGGTGAAAGGCCCAGGCTAAGTAGGAAAACACTGATGTAATCTTTTGTGACTGAGGGTGGCATGTTACAATTTACCAATTTATTTTCCTACTTGAAAAAAAGAAGACAGGTGAAAGAGCAGAACATTAGGGTTAAGAATATCAAGATGTGTCATAAAATAGAGCACTGAGACCCCAGATTTTCAGGTTTCAAATCAGGGCTTTTACTTTGAGCAGTTGAGAAGATGCCTTTTGTCTTTCCTTGAAATAGAAAGGATGTGGTAAGTGGTCAAGATAATGCATAAGGATGTTAGTGAAGACTGATTTCCAGTGTATTCCCTAAGTAATTCATAAAGCAGGTAACACCAGAGATCCTAACATTGGGGATGTGGTGGCTAGCAGGATCTCAGCTTCAGACAGATTGAAGAGTTCATGAGCAGGTGATCTATGTTCTGCTCATTTGACCATGACACCTCCGATAGCACTGGTAACAAAGGAGAAATAGTGCTCAGACTTTGTTGCCATGCTTGACGGTAACCAGGCCAGGTAGTAATCTTTATTATTCTATTATTATTTACTACCACTACTGTTGTTTTTTTTTTTAACTATTAGCATTTATGGATCATTTACTATATATACCAGCACCATGGTAACCATTTTACTTATCAAGTCTTCCAACAAATCTCATGATATATAATAATTATCCCCATTTTACAGATGAGAAAACTGAGGTTTAGAAAGAGTCAGTAACTTACTCAAAGCTGCAGAACCAATTAGAATTGGACCTGGAATTTGACCTTAGGTCTGCCTAATAACAGTGCTAAGAGTTATAACCATAAACATTCCCTGAGGCCTACTATGGCAGGCACAGAGTGCTATAGGTACCCTGTTGTAAAGATGAGAAAACCAAGGCTAAAGAAGAGGGCCAATAACTAACCTAAAGTCACATAGCAATTAAATAGTAGACCCAGGGTTCAAACCCAGGAAGTTTGATGCTGAAGTCTGTACTCTCAACTATTGCTCTGGTACATTACAATATGAGAAATTCCTTCCATCTCCTATCCTATTGTTCTTATTTTTTTCTTAACACAATCAAGGCAATTGTGCTGGTATCTTAAATAGACTTTTTAAAAGTTAGCCCAGAGCATATCTTTTTTAAAAAAATGGGCCACATCATGTATATTTACTTTATAGTTTATTTTCCTTCAGAAACATGAAGGACATTTTTTGGCTGGGACACATTCTGCTAGTCAAATTTTAAAAAATGCTGATTTTATTCGATGACGAGTATATTTTCTATGGGGTTGGCAAGATAATAAGGATGCTGGTAATATTTTATTTATTTGCAAGAATGTTCTAACTTATCTCCCTAGAAATCATTTGTTGGCCATATGGGCTCTCTGGCACGTGTACAAGGTGTGGAGGAAGGAGTCCATGAGAAAATGATGAGATGATGAGTTAGGCAGCCGTTAGGATACTGAAGAGTTCGGGAACCTCATGCTAGAAATAACATGTGAAACTGATTTGGATATAGGGAGGCTAGTTTCTTATATGAATTTCTTGACAAACCTGTAAACTGTGGGAAATTTCCAGTATTTGTTTGGTTGAGCTAATAAATGAGTGAATCACACCTGACTTATTTTAATAAGCACAAAGTGTGGTGTGTTGTGTGTTGTCGGGGGGACATGGGGGCAAAGATTATTGCTTTCTACTTATATTTTGGCCAGAAATGACAGAACTTTATTTAAAAACTTTTTTTTTTTTTTTTTTTTTTTTGAGACAGGGCCTTGCTCTGTTGCCCAGGCTATGAAGTGCAGTGATGCAATCATAGCTCACTTTAGCCTCAGACTCCAGAACTCAAGCTATCCTCTCACCTCAGCCTCCCGAGTAGCTGGGACTACAGGTGCACTCCACCACACCAGGCTAATTGTTTTTGATTTTGTAGAGACAGGGGTCACTATGTTGCCCAGGCTGGTCTTGAATGCTTGGGCTTAAGCAATTACATCCCTTTGGTCTCCCAAAGTGCTGGGATTACAGGCATGAGCCAGCCTGGTCAGAACTTTTTGAAGCCTAATTTTTTTTGTCTTATATTTGGTTACAAAAGCATCATAATCCCAATTGAATTGATTTGCCTGATTGATTGTTTCAAACCAAGCCGTCTCTATATTTATGTCACAGGAGTTTCCCTCACTTGAGAATTTTAGAGGCTTCAAATGATGTTCATGGGCAAGTAAAAGCTTTGATGTGCTGTTCATAAACCCTTCTTAAGATGAGATATTTAGGAGCAGTGGCCAGGGGTTGATTTCTGATTTTGAAATATGTTTGATCATTTTCAGTCATATATGCAAAAATAAATTAAAACCAAGCTCTGCCACTACCTTACTACATGACTTTGAGTATGTACTTTGATTTATCTGGGCCTCTGTTTCCTCATCAGTTAAGGTGGGTCTTGGAAGAGCCCTTCAAGCTCTGATTATTTGTTTTTTGAACTCAACTAATTCTGTGAGAGGTTCTTCTATCTCTTAAGGGGCTACACACCTGCAGCCTTGGAAAAGTGGCTACCGAAATGCCCAGGTGATGGTCATTCTAGGGAACGGACCCAATTTCCCTCCACCTTGGCCATCTCTGCAGGAGGTTAACAGTTGGTTCTAGGGGTTCTGGAAAAGCCACAGAAATGTAGCATACACACCCATTTCACCTCAGGGAGCTCTCACCCTGCATTCTTCTCCCCGGATTTCTTCAGCTGGGAGTGTGTTGTGTACAAGTGGCTTGATGGTTAGCAGTGAGCTTTCAGACCACTATTTCCCATGCAGTAGGTGAGATAATTTTAGAAAATAGGGGAAAAACATTAAAACATTTTTAATGGTTATGTGTTTATGTTAATGCATAAACAAAATAACTCCAGTTTCAAAATCGATCTCACAGCTATTATTGCTTAGGGCAAGACTAAAGTTAAAGAAAAAGCTGATCTAAACAGACATAGTAGCTACATGCTATTAAGTAAATAATAGTGTAAGTGGTACAGGGATAGAGGAAAATCATGACTGAAGTTTGGGAAATGCTGTTAGAGAGGGCTGTAAGGGTTGGGGAAAGTAATAATTCTTTCAAGTCATCGGGAAACAGTGTAGGACCCTGGGAAACATTCTTTTTTTTTGAGTCAAATCATTTTAAAAAGAAAGTCCTTTAGGCTCAGTTTACCATTAGAATAGACTTAAATATCCTAACAGGATTAAAAAAATAAAACTCCCAAGCTGCTGTTTTTTATTTTTAAACAAGTGGTGTCTGCACGTCAGACAGCAGAAATTAGTTTGGAAAGAGGACTTGCATCAAGACAGAAAATCAGCCAGGGTCCACCCAGGCAGCGCATTATGATAATATATACGGAACCAGCTGGACACTGAGCAAGGCTGACATTGTGTTGTCAAGGGCAGGATCGCCCATCAATTTCTGAGATAGAATTTGAGTTCAAATGACAGAAAGAGCAGCAACTGTGTTGAAACTGATGCATGGGGGAGGGGCAGGCAGGCAGGAACCACCGGGTCTAAAGGCAGGAAGTCCTGGTACCTCCGGAAGGGGGTGGCTCTGTTTTCTCATCTGGCTGCTACCCTTCCTTCTAACCTTAACATCTGTCAGCAAGATCCACCTGGGTCCTTGCATGATTAGAGCCCACTAAAGAGGGAGCTTACTGGTGCTAATTTTAACCCCCAAGAGAATAGAGTGCCTGCTGTTGAAATGGGGGCTAGGTCGACCCAGGAAACGGGACTCCACATAGCCACCAGTTGTCAACCTAAGAAGCCCATCATGGGTGTAGTGGCAATTGTTCATAACTTCTGGATGAATTCGTAACTTTTCAGCTACTCTGTACAGTTCCTTAACATCTTAATAACACCAATGATTCCTCTTTGGTTCATTTGCTTATTCATTCAATCATTCATCTATTTAACACTAACACATGTTTATTGACTGACTGCCAATTATATCAGACAATAGGGCTACAGAGGTGATAAGGCAGGGACAGTTGTTAGCATTATGAGGTAGACTATCATGTGAGTGTATTTATGTGCTGATATTAGACAAATAATGGCACACGGAATGATTTAAACTGCAATGATGGTTAAGTGCTATAAGGTACAAATATAGACTCCTAAGAGAGCTTAAAACTGGGGGACTCAGCCAAGTCTGAAGAATCAGGGAAACTTTTAAAATTTTAAATGAGAATGACCAGGAGAGGGGAAAGCATATTGAAAATTCCTTGTGGGGATAAAACATCAGAAGCTGTAGGGAGGGCAAATAGGGAAAGTAGGATAGGTCTGAGATCCATTTTTGAGAAACTAAACCTGGAAAATTTCCATAGGTTGTTTACTCTTTGAGATGTGGTTCCATTGCAGTTTCTTAATCATGGGCTAACAGAACTCATTGTCCATAAAATGGTAGCATTTAGAACAGTGTTTTGGGTGATGATGGCGTTACTGTTATGATAGCAGTCGTTAAGTACTTGCTCTGCATCAAGTTCAGTGCTAAGCACTTGGTATGATCTCTTTTAATGCTCTTAACAGCCATGGGAGGGCACTAGTATTATTAATTTTACTTAACACATTTGGGAAACTGAGGCCATCCTTTAAGGATTTGGTCGTGGCCAAAGTTAGGTTTTTGTCCGCGGCTTTTGGATCTCCGAGTAGCTGACACAAGGGGTTCTCATCACTGTTTTTTTCTTATTGTTTAGTCAGTGCTAATCTCCCCTCCACACTGGACTTCAGAGGTGGAGAGAAATTCTCCTGCTATTTGAGCATGTAATATAATACCTGCTTCAATTGAAACAAATTGACGACATTACTCAAAGGCAAATTGAAAAGCCAGATCTATGCTAAATCCCAAGGGTAAGTTAGTTGGCATGTGCAGTGATATATGGGAAGGTGCTTTTCTGGGTTAAGATAAAAAGTCCTGGTATCACGTCACACTATCAGGCACCCCATCTCAAACTCCCTGTGCCAGCCCTGCAACTTGAAATACTCAGTGGACAGAAATGAAACTTTATAGAAATTAGGTGGTCATCATTCTTATCAGATGAATATGATGCCATCAGCATGATTTTAACATCCTCAAAAAAAAGGGATTTACCTGGAGGGACACAAGAGAAAGTCTGAGGCATGGATTGCGGCACTGTGGCTTTTCTACCGGCCTGCCATGGGCAAGTCGGCTGGGAGATGACCTAGTAATTAAAATCCTGCTTAAACGTATGCTGCCGGTCAGTTATAACAGAAGCACTAACATAGGTAACCAGAGAAAGAAAAGAAAAGAAAAAAGCGAAACACAAAAGTAACACTCTTGAGCCCACAGGGTGCAGAAATAGATCTGAATGGACTGAGTGCCTAGCTGAACACTAAGCATGAAAGCAGAACCCAAGTACTAATATATTTTTATCCCAATCTGTGAAATTAATCAATATTTTATATGCGAACATATGCTCCTGTGTTGCTGGCTTATTTAATTGACAGTTGCAATCAGCAGGACACCAGTTGTTCAAACCCACATTTTTCATCCACAGTTCTGGGGAGAAATGAAGCAGGAGACCCAGGGAACAGGGACATAGACAGTGTCAGATTTGAGGCCTCTTCTCAACCCTTCAGTTTCTTTCATCGACCTTGGGGCAAAGTAATAAAAATTTCAAGATAGTGCATATGTTGAATATGAACAGAGAGCGATGTACTTGGGCTGCTATTTAGAAGAATGATGATTAAAATGAACATGGTTGGTACAAATTGAGATATTTAATTCTTTATTGTGTGTGTGTGTGTGTGTGTGTGTGTGTGTGTGTATTTCTCTTTTGAGCATAGCTGGAGAAGCCAACAGACACTGAGCACCTACTATGTGCTGGGCCTGAGGCAAATGCCATTGGATGTATTATCCGTGGGTTGGTGTATTATCCAGCCAGTTCCAATGTATTGGATCATTTCTTGATAGAGGAGGAAAATATATCTTTGGTCTTTCTTTGCCAAAATCTTCTGGCGGAATCATCAAACCAGCTGTGCTTTTCCAGTAACTATTATGTGCAACAAATCTATAAAGTCAAACCTCATATTCCTCTACCTTTTAACTTTGGCAGAATCCTAGAAACTCTCCTTGATTTGGTTAGCTAAAGGCCTGTGGAATCTAATCCTTGCTGTTTAAAAGAAAAAGAAAGTTGGGGGAAAGTGTTAAGGTACTATTTTAGAATAGTCTATTTGTTAGTAAATTTTATTATTTTCATGATACGTGCAACATTCTATAGTGAAGACCTTTGGAATGGACAATGTCCAGATTAAAACTGAAAGTTAAAAGGAACTGCCCAATAGTTTAAAAATGTTTCTCATAGTGTTGCTATCATTTCTATTAGATGTTCATACTTAGTGTGTGTTTAGCAGCCCAACATGTAACAATAGAAAAGCTTCTAAGCCTGGAAGTTTGGCAGTATTTTCGATGTTCCTGTGTTTAAATTGGCACCTATGCTATTATATTAGGATGCCATTTTCTGAACTTGGAAATAGAAGAAGGTGGAGAGAGATTTTACTATAATTCATATGAGGGTCTGAGTCTTAGGGGGAAAATAACTTTACTTGGAAATAGAGTAGTAATATTTAGTAAAGTTAATAAATATCCACCCTCTATCTTGGGGATAAGAAATTGCACAACTTAAGATTTTATGGGACTTTGGCTGTATTTGTATGATTGAAGTGAATATTTTAGCCAAACTGAACAGAAATTTCAGATAAACACCAAATTGAAGGGTAGTTTGGGTGTTTTAAATATTTGACTATATCGATCAACATGGATTCTCAAAGTCTCAAGTCCTGTTGAATTCCCAAGATTCAGCTATGTCATTTGTAAAGTGGAATGAGGAATATGGTCTGCTTGCCTACTGCTCAAGGTTGATATTAAGAATACTTAACATAATGTATGGTAAAGCCCTTTAAAAACTTAACAATGCTAGTTAATTGTCAGGTATGGGTTGAGTGCAGAGTACTGTCTACCCAGTTTGTAAATGAATGAGGTACCTGTCTGCAAGGGATCCATTGACTAGTTGGGGTGATTTGCCTATGTTATACACATGCCCAGATATATATATATATATAAAAACACATGCATATATCAAGATAAGAGTTCAAGAAAAAGTGCAGTAAATAATAAATGGGAAAGACAGGAAGAGTTTGCTAAAGGGTTAGTGCTTTGTAGACGGATAGAAAGAGACACCTTCATGCAAAAGATGGATCTTTTTGGCAAGTAACTATTTGGGTGGTGGAAGTAAGTGGTATATCCTTCATAAAAAATATGCTGGGAACATGCAAAGGCTGTTTGGAGACAGTGGATTTGGGAAGCTGGTCATTACCATCTTTCTTTTCTTCTTCCCTATTTTCCTCCTCCTTCTCCTACAGCAACTTCTCTTCTTCTTCCTCCTCTTTATCAACTCACAATTTTTGCCCACTCTGTACTGAACTCTTCACATAGATTAACTCGTTCAAACCTTACAACAACCCTATAAGGTGGGCTGTCTTATAACTATTATCCTCAGTTAAAGTGGTAGAAACTGAGGCTTTCAAAAAGTGAAGTAATTTGCCCAAGCTGGTAAATGATGAAGCTGAAATGTGGGCTAGCTGAGGCCCCCTGAATCCAGAGCTGGTGCTCTTAACTGCTGCTGAGGCTGAAAATGAGACTGGAAAGGGAGAATGGGTCAGAATCGTGAGGGTGGACTTGATCCTGCTGGCTAAGTTTTGAAAGCTGGTATTTGAGGAAGGTTAATCTGGGTTTTGATAGGTAGACTGGACTTTGCATATAACTAATAACTATGTAGTAGAAATGAATCACAAACAGGCAACTGTAAGTATTTGCTCTTTGATGTCCAGACAGAACAGCCCAGACCCCAAAGAGTAATTTTTGAGGAAGTTGAGTCAGTACATCATGGAGTTGAGATGAAAGTGAACTTCCCACTCTTCTTTTCATGGCTTATGCGGGCAAAGTCAATGATACATATTCCTTTGCTTATGACATCACAGATCATCACCACGGAAACATCTGTGCTGTAACAAACGCTGGATTGCAGTGTCACTGAATGTGTCAGGGAGGAGAGGAAACTGGCTCAAAATGATAAGGCTCTGAGTAATGAAAGCTCACCGAAATACGTTAGCAATGGCAGCTTCGGTTGTGGAGAGAAATATAAGCAGAACTATTCTGAAAAGCACAAAGCAGGACTTGTGCATTATTAAAGGTTGGGCAAGGTTGGTTTCAAAATGCTGCTCACATTCAAAACATAGTTTTCTTAAAAAGTCACTATCTATGCTGTCTTGCATGATGACAATAAAAATCTTTCTGGAACAGGGAGCTCATCTCCCAAACTGCATGTAGAAAATCTTCTGCATAGCAAAGAAAGGCCAACTGGGGGACTTCCATGTGTTTTGGGAGAATACGTAAAGATCAGGAGCAAAACTGGCCATGATTGTGTTTGTCGTTTGGTAAGTCAGTAACAGTATTAGTTCTATGATTGCAGAAGTTAATAATTAATCAGTAAAATATGAATCTGAGCCCTCCAAGGATTTATGTAAGTTGCACAGTGGTAGATCATGAACTGAATCCAGCCTTCAGCCATATTTAGGTTTGGGTTGCATGGCACCTTAAGAATTATGTATTAGGCCAGGTGCAGTGGCTCATGCCTGTAATCCCAGCACTTTGGGAGGCCGAGGCTGGTGGATCACCTGAGGTCGGGAGTTCAAGACCAGCCTGACCAACATGGAGAAACCCCATCTCTACTAAAAATACAAAATTAGCCAGGCATGATGGTGCATGCCTGTAATCCCAGCTACTCAGGAGGCTGAGGCAGGAGAATCGCTTGAACCCAGGAGGTGGAGGTTGTGGTGAGCCGAGATCGCGCCATTGCACTCCAGCCTGGGCAAAAAGAGTGAAACTCCGTCTCAAAAAAAAAAAAGAAAGAAAGAAATTATGTATTAGTTGCTGGCAATTAAAAATAGAGATTTTATATGAAAACCTGGATTTACGAATGTCTTTTATAATCAGAAGAGCTTGTAGTGCTGGATCCACATTCTCAAATGGCAACAGGTAGGGCAAACTCAGAAATCATCTTACTTTTGGATAAAGCACTTACTCTACATTTAGCCACAATCCCCACCAATCCCATTGCATTGCCTCATCCCATTTCATTGACTTACCTTCCTGCCTAGCCCTGTGACCATTTGATTTTGTGATCCTCGTTGGAGGGATTAGAAATTAATTGTTGTTCTTAGCACAGTTCCTAGTCTATGGAGGGCACCCCATATATTGCAGATCTGATTGGTCTTTATCAGTTATAGGCTGAGTTATGAAAACTTGATCCTGAGATCAGTGGTATCCAATTGAACTTCCTGTGATGATGGAAGTGTCCTATCTCTGTGCTGTCCAATATGATAGCTACTAGCCATTATAACTATTGACTATTTGAAATGTGGCTGGTATGACTGTGGAAATAATTTGTATTTCATATTAATTAATTGAAAATTAAATGTAAATAGCTGCATATAGCTAGTAGCTACTGTAATGGGCAAAGCAAAAGCTAAGTAATGGGATCACGCATCCAGTCAGCTGTCCTCATTTAGGATAGAATGTAGAGGATAGACAGTAGGGCTATGTGTGTGAACTTTCCCATCTTACAAGAGATGACTTATAGTAGGCTTCATCACCGAAGGTCATCTACTTCCAAAGCGGGATTCTTGTCAATTTCAGGAGCCTAAAACATGTGTTTTACAAAAGGTTTATGTGCACATTCTTGGCCATAAGCATAAGTCATCTTAAGCTTACATGGGAAGTCTGACTGTTCTCTGTCCCCTGAATGTTCAGTTAAGGGTACTATTTAAGTATAATAACTGTACTTGTGAGTGAAAAATACCTAAATTATTTGATGAGCTGCTTGACTCCTACATTCACGACAGCATAGAACCAAGAGCCAGTGTGAGTGAGGGTACTATGAGAAGGAAGCCTGTGGAATCCTGCTAGAGTGCTGGAGGGATCTTCTCTTCTTAGGGCCAAGGGCGCACAGGCTGCCATCTCTTGAGGTTTCCATCGTGGACACACTGAGCACATCTAATGATTATATTGCTATAAACCAGCCCGCAAGAGGGATTCTAAAAGATCCTTCTCTCATGCAACTTTTTCTTTCATTCACACCTTGTTTGCCTGGGAAATTTGTCACTGGCCCTCTCCACCGTGCCTGGTAGTCAGAGCCCTCCCTTTGTCTTTGTCATAGAGTTGAAACCCAGAGCCATCTACCAAGCTCTGGCTTACTGGCAACTCACTGACCTTTTTCCTGAAACCTGCCTGCTGTAAGCCAACTTTTCCAGCTGATCAATAAGTGACTTCACTGCTTCTAGGGATATATGCATGGAGGACAAAACAAATGTCTGCCTTTTTCACTCCAGTTGAAGCTCGAATTATAGCTTCTGCCTCCACAGCCCTATCCCTGCCCCAGCAAAAAAAACCAAAAAAACAAACAAAAAAAAAACCCAAAACAAAACAAAACACGCTTCCTTAAAAACATAGAAATCTTAATGAAAATGATAGAAACAGTGTTGTAGCTAATTTTGTTAAGTGATGACTAATACCGATCCTCTTGTAATAGAAAAAAAGAAGAAACACACATGAATATCTTCTGCTTGGATCATTCATCCAATTGGAATTATACATCATCTAATCTTACAGTCAAATTCTGCTAAGAGGATACCATGTCTTTTTTATCTTTGTGGGCAAACATCAGTGTAAGCCCCTATTATAGTAGTGAATTGAATGATTCCTAGAATTCAATAGGAAGAGAAAGACAAAACCCTCTAACAAAAAAAGTAGATTCTACGTGTTTTAAAATTTCTTCTTAACAAAATTCATATCAAAAATATTTCCTAGAAAAAGAGCAAGGTAATATGAACTGAGAGTAACTAATGAAATGTTAAATTATCTGCATGCATCTATGTTTTTATTGCTGAATTTGGTCCTGCCTCCAGACATAAGGAGGCTAAAAATTCATATTCAGATAAGGAAAGGCAAACCTTGGCGAACAGATGGAGCAGAGTTCAGCATAAAGGTTTAATCCTATCAGGCCGATTCCTGTATGGCCATCTGGATAATCCGGCACACACATTCAAGGCCTGTTAAAAATACAACTCCAGCCAAGATTAACGTCACAGATTTTCCACTAGACTTGCTCATATTTGACTTTATGATTTTCCAGGCCCAGGAAGATTGCTTGTGAATAAAGACTTGAATAGTCCTTGAAGAAGCAGTCGCATATTTTTTTAACCTGAAAATTGTTTCTCCTTTTCACAACATTGGGTGTCCATTTTTGGAAGGTTATTTTCATTTCCTTTTTTCCCCTTGGCTTTCATATCCCAAACTTTTCTTACAACAGGACAATAAGGAGAATTGGACTAAAAATAATTTTGTGCACTAAAGTTCTCCTTGTCAGGAGGAAGAGAGTTATTTACTTATTGTATAATCAGAGGCAAGTGAATTTACTATTGTTGCAACAAATATCACAATTGGATCCATGAATAATTCATTTTGAAAATTCTCTTACCCTCCATGACAATTTTTCCCCATTGCTTTGCAATGGAGTGACTGACAATCATAGAATAAGAGCGGGGGAAAAAACCCAAAGAACTGATGACAATATTTGCCTTTGGCTGCTCTACGATTAATATTTTGTACATTTTAATTTTGGATTTGGCAGATCAAGCGTGAGGTGGAAAACAGTGTAGTCACACTTTGAGGTATAAAATTCTGAGCTGCAGTGTAGTTAACAAACAATTTTTGCATATTATGAAACAATGCTATGTTGTGTGTCATTAAATCAAAAAGCCTTCAACAAGTCTTTCAAGTGCAATTTAGAAGTTACAGGTACATCAAAATGTCAAGATTTCTTACTGCTAAATTGTCAAATAACCCTGTGTAATGAACGTGCACACAGTTCCGGATCTCCGACAGACAAACTCAGGAATCCAAAAGCGCTTGCCCTGGAATGTTTTGAATTAGAGTTGTTGCACCAGCATTTTTGTCCTTCCCTTGCTCAGGTGCTATGTCCATTGATTGTTGAGAAATTTTGCTGATTCAGAATAAAATAAGAAAGCTGCAAAATAGGAAGAGAATATAATTTGGGCTTAGTCTATAATTAGCAAATGGCATAAATTGGAACTTAGACACTATTTTGCTAAGTTTAGGTACATCTAGATATTTACCACTAAGCTAACACTGCCTTAATGTAGATGGACGTTGGAGCTACATTTCCAAATAGTGCCTGTGAATTCTTCCTTTTCTTCTTTTCTGTGAGAGCCATTAATACTGTCAAAGCAAAGGGCATTCTTGCCAAATGAAGTCACTTTGGAATAAAGGATGAAAAACACTTGAAATTCTCAATCTCCTCATTTAATATTTAATAGGTTTAATTGCATCTAGTATGGAGAAATCTCTATATCATGGGTTACATTTCTCCTTAAAGTGACAAACATCACACACACACACACGACTCTTTTTCATATATAATACATGAATCTTTGCCAAGTATTATCTAGATTTGCTAGTGGACAGGGCAATAAGTGCAGACAAATAACAAAATGAAATAAAAACCCTAATAAACAATAAAATGCTTAACTACATAATGCAATTACTGAAGAAAATAAAGGCAGAAACAAATCCCCAGTAACACAAGTTAAAGCAACAGCATAAGTGTTATAAAGACAGCTACACCTAGCGTGAGGAAGCTGTCAAATTTGTTTGTTTGTTTATTGGTTGAGTTTATTTATTTGGAGTTAGCATTCTGAAAGTGAAGTTTGTATACTCTGGTATCAGAGTTCAGGTCAGGCATTCTAACTGCTTCTGATTTCTAAAGCATGCAGTTGGAGAATGGATAAACAAAGAATAGATTTGCCTCCTGTGCATGGTGAAAATACAGAGGTCCAGTCTTCCAGCTGGAAGAAAACCTTCTGTTTGTCCCCTTCTGTCCAGTAGCTGTTAGTTTCAGGATCAAAGAAGGCATCAAGAAGGCAGGTTGTAGTGCTAAGGAGCTGTGAGCAGGAAGGTCATCATTCACTCAAAAAAAACCAAAACCAAAACCAAAAACAAAAAACACAGACACACACACCAGCAAAAACAAGCATTCAGATCTGTGCACTGACTTCAAGTGGAATATTTTGTGCCCTCAATAGTCTTTCAAACAGTTTCTCCCAAGTACAACATCACCAAAATTAAGGAGATAAAAGGGAGGAAAGCCTGAGTTTTACGAGGTCACAAGTATCCCGTAGAAATGAGCTAAGCTCATGGGTTTTACGTTTTCTGCCAAGTCTCAAAAATTTGGGACAATAACATTAAAGTCAATTCCTCATTTCTGAAAAATTTCCCATTAATATTCATTCCAGGCAAATGAGATCCTTAAAAAAACATTCTACTTTGGAGGGACTGTTGCCAGTTCCACCTACTCAGTACATTTAGCTGGATATGTTAGCAAGCAGCTGAACTGGGAGTTCTTAGGAAAGTCTTACAATAAACTACATAATCTGAACTGATGAGAGTATAGGGTATTCTCATAAATAAACTCTGGTTAATGGGGAGCTGATGATAATAATTATTACAACAGCAACTAGAATACTATGTGGTGCACAGTAAAACAACAAAACACAAGTAGGCATTTTCTGTGTATTTTGCTGGAATTCTATGAGGTGAGTGCCCATATGGAAACTACAACTTAAAGAAGGTAAGAGACTGTTTTGAGGCTGCAGTGAGTGCTAGATGTGGAATTTGAACAACTGGAGCTTTTGCCCATTTTCAAATATAGTCATACTCCAAATGTTAAAATCAACTTAACATAATTTCCCATTTCTGTCTTTACTCAGAAGCCAGTAAAGGCGAATGCCAACATTTTCACCTCCATCGTAAGCGTCAGTGGTCTGCTTTGTAGAAATGCTCATTAATAGAGAGTTCTGGTTAACAGAATTCTGGAAAAGGACAGTATGTACGTTTTCATACGCCATATGTAATGGGAATGGAAAAGAACCTTATATCACCTTGAGATTTAGATTTAGTTTAGAACATTTCTAAATTTGCACGTTTTATCAACTGATGGAGTGTTGTTTCTCCAGTGTATTCAGATACAGGAATGGAGAAAAAAGCCAAACAATATATCTTGAATTAGTCTTTCATAATGTCACATTGATTGTCACAAAAGCCTCATTTTGGGGATAAGATATGATAAATGCTGAACCTGGGTCATCTATATGGCTACCCCAAACAAGTGAGGTATTGATCACAGCACAGAGAGATTTCAGAAGGAAAAATAAGAGCAGCCCTAGGGCCCTGCTGATAGCTGCACACACCACTAATTCACCTCAATGGGCAGGCACCTCTGAGCTCAATTAACCCTTATTCCCAAGGCCACCCATAAACCCCGAGGTAAACATGGCTCTCCTGGCCCTTGCTTTCTATCAATGAAATAGATCATTTCTATTGGAGGCTGAAGTGCGATTCCAGCTTATAAATTCACCTTGCTAATAAAGAGACTGATGCTCCCAGTGCAAGTGTGCAGGCACTTGAATCATGTAACACTTATTCTGTAAATCAGGAAATTTTAAACTACCGAGGGCATCTGTGATTTCTTCTGCCTTCTGTGGCTATTCGAAGGAAATATAAATGCTCAGGAGATAGAGCAGGTGATAGCAAATGTCCTCTGGTGCAATTGTCTGCACATAGCACGTTGTTAAATACGTACTAGAGCTGAACGATTTCTTTCTTTCTTTCTTTCTTTTTTTATTCTTCCCTCTCTTTTCCTTCTCACCACGACCATTGTTCAAGAAGCAAATTGGAAATCTGGTAATTAGGCCCTGACTCATGGTGTAGTATTAGAGTCCTGAGCCAAAGTTCAACACCCTGAAATGAAATTTAAACCAATTAATCTGTTAGATTTTTATCGCTTGTCCGTGTTTTCTCAGCAATTCCCCCAGCACGTGGCCTTTGATCAACTCTCATACAAACGCTAAAATGTGTGCCTGCTGCTAGCAAGATGGGAATGACATTAACATGGTACTCATAAAACAATCAGAGCAGAGAAGCCCTCAAACAGGCAGGGCATAGTAATATTTAATAAAAGCACACACATAATCTTCAGAATTAGCATTTTGTGCCTTGCAGTACCTTTGGGAGAAGAGCTTTTATTTGTGGAGTGATCATTATTATAACAAAGAAGAGCTACCTAATAATTTCCACTTTAACTCTGCAATGTGCCATGAGCATTTCAGAGCCATTATGCTAAACTGTGGTAGGGTAATCATGTTATTGTCATAGTTTGAAGGAAGGAAAATCTCCTCTACTTTCGTGGCTGGTGAGGGGTGGGGGAAGGGATTTAAAAAAAGAGGCAAACCTCACCCCCAACCCTAAACTTTTATTTTTAATGAGTTTTAAAACCAGAAATTGGCTCACTGGCCTTGCGGATACTTAAGATTGTGAAAATTCATTGGGGAGGAAGAAAGAATCTTGTATTAATTAAATCAAAAATGTGCTGGTAAAAGTGGTTTTCTATTCAAATATCGCCCCCACATTCCATAATATTTTCTTGGAGATAGAGTTGTATTGATTATCACATGCCTGTGCTGAATTGAACTCTTTCATAAATCTTTTCACAGTCAAATTCCACTGAATCCATCCACTGTGACTATTAAAAGTGATTTTCCCCTGTCTTCTCTCTGTTTCTCTCCGGGTATCCCAAACGTAAGGAACAAGTCCTTGGCTGCTTTGGATGTTGTCTGAGCTTTCTCAGAGAAAACATATCCAAAATGAGGAGAGAAGAGGAGGCTCAGGGTCAGCACAGCTGTTTTGTTTGTTTTATTTTGCTTTTTTAAAATGTAATTTTGCTCTAAAAAGTACAACTGTTCTCTCTCATAGAATTAAATGTTCTGCTGCTACTTAATTTTTTTATTATTACATAGTACCTTAATTTGTACACATTGAAACCATTTAAATCATACAGATATATAGGGAATAAATGTTAATAGTCCTCCTTTTCTGTCAACCGCAGTCTAGTCCTTTTTATAAGGACCCTCTGGGGAAAGTTATGTATATCCTTCCTTCCAGACCTTTGTCCATCATACCTGTTCACATATAACTGCATGCATACACATACGAGTGCATACACAGGTTCATATATATTATTTTAAAATAAACTTAATTACACTGTTCTTTAGTTTGCAAATTGTTTTTTTTTTCACTTGCTAACCTGTTCTGAAATCTTTCCATATCAGTTTATAGAATTGTTTTGTGGATTTTAATGACACTCCTAGTATTCTATAGTATGAATATACCATAATTTCTTTAACCACTCCCCTATTGGGAGCACCTAGACATCTGAATTTTTTGCTGTCAATACTGCAGTGAACATTTGGGTACCTATAGTTTTAGCCACAGTTGCAAGTATTTCCAGGTCTGCTTTTAGCCTGGCAGGTGTGTCATGAGTAGGGTTACAATGTAAAATAGCAGCCCGTGAGTTAAAGCCAGCCCACAAACATTTTGTTTGGCCTACGCATTAAAAAAATACTGAATTCGTTTCCAACATTTAAAGATTGAAAAATTTGATATGAAAATGTGGCTTCCTTGCTTCTTTGGAAAGATCACCAGAGACCCAGACGACGCTAGGCCTGCATTTTTATGGGGCCACCAAAGGCTGAAGCTGAGCAGTGCTGCCACCTTTCCCTGGGGCATGTGCAATTCACCAGCACTTCCCATTGCATTATAGATGTTGAAGGTCAGTGGCCATTCGTCTCATGCTTGTTCTGACAGCCTGAGCTGCTGCATTCATTTGTATGTCTTGCCTTGGTCTACATGAGTCTGTGAATTCTTAACAATAGCTCTTGGGCCTGATTCTCTTTTTCCTGGTCACAGTGTTTTCTACGTTGAATTATTGACATTTTGGGGTTCTTCATTTATGGGGACTATCCCATGCATTCATGCATTGTTGGATACTTAGCATTCTTTTATTTATTTATTTAATTTTTTTTAAGAGACAGAGTCTTGCTCTGTCACCCAGGTTGGAGTACAGTGGTGCAATCATAGCTCACTGCAACCTTGAATTCCTGGGCTCAAGCAATCCTTCTGCCTCAGCCTCCCCAGGAGCTAGGATGACAGGCTTGCACCTAGCTAGTTTTTAAAAAACCTTTCATAGATATAGTCTTACTGTGTTGCCTGGGCCAGTCTTGAACTCTTGGTCACAAGAGATCCTCTCACCTTGGCCTCCCAAAGTGCTGGGTTTATAGGTGTGAGCCACTACACCTGGTTTGACCTCCAGTTACTAAATGCTACCAGTTTCCCCTCCTCATCCTCTCTCTCTGGGATAGCTCATGATTCCTTTACATGTTTTTTCAAATTCATCAGTGGGGAGGTGCCACAGAGCTTCCGCTCAAGACTAACATTTATAACAAATGTATAGGAGGAGTTTTGGAACCCTTAGAGGTCTAAACGTAGAAAGGTCTGAATGACTTACCTGCTCTAAGAATAGCATATAGTCTCAAAGCAGGGATGGTGGACAGTGCTGAGTATAGAGGTAGGATGGACTGAGGGGTGTGTCATTCTTCCTGGGGTACTTCCCTCAAGGCTTTATTTCTCTAAAACTGAGAAGACGGTGTCAAATATTGTTTCCTCACCTGGTTATCTCTGGAAGCTTGATGCTCTTTCTTGCCTCTGAGGCATTGACATATAGCTTTGCTTCTGGAAAATTGCTCACAGTATTTGAAAACATTGCAACTTTCCTTGGGAAGTGTTTGAAAGCACATACACACACATGCATGTACACCCATGTGACTTCTGTATCCTACGTATAACAAGTGGAAAAAAGAGGGAAGGGGTCAAGTTCAAAACTAGCAGGTCTTGGTCATGCTATTTTAAGGCCTTTCCTGTAGGAGGGTTTCTCAAAGATGCAGAAATACCCCCTTCCACCTCCGTTTGTGCAATGATGAGAAAGCCTGCAGGAGACCATATTTAGCTAAAGAAATATGCATGTGTGATTAAAAAAAAACCCAGAAATTCCAAAGCTAAAACTGATAATAAACACTAAGACCATTTTGCAATCTGTGTGGGTAATCTCAGGGTCAGCAATTAATGACCCCATTGGATTCCATACTTTGACTCAGGCAGGACTCTCAAGACCAATTCAGTTAAACCAATATCCTCTTCTTCTCAGAAGTACTAGGGATATTGTAACACCTTTTGTACTCCATTCCAGCAACTAAGTAGATTGAGTTATAAATTAAGAATTGATATTTGGGGACATTAACAAAATGTTTCCAAACTGCATATATTTTTAGAACTTTAGTTGTTAAATATAGTTTATTTCTCTTGTAACTTGCTTCAAATCATACATCATATTCTATCACTAGTTTGGGAGTACTTAATTATGGATTTAAACATTTTTTACTTTTAAAGGTCACTTTTGTTTAAGAAAAAGCCCTATGCTTGTGGAACACTGATCACAACCTCTATGTATGTTAAAAAATCAGACAAGAAATGTCAAGTCAAGTCGTGAATCATTTACATCTTCTTGATTAATTATTTTGTTTTTGGGAGAAAGTAGAGGAGAGAAAAGTCATCTGAACTGCCCAGTTTTAGTTGTAAATGCATAGCTGTGAGTTCAGCCAACATGAAATGTTTAGTTTGGATATTTCCAAATTTCTCTGTGCAAATTTTTAAGATTAATTTGAATCAAAATCAAACCCATTCTATTTGTTTGTGTGGTGGCACGTGAGCAATGGTCCCACCGGGCTGGACTTAATATTTTCTTTCCTTCTTGCAAAAGTTAAAGCGTGACATTTTGCCAAACTTGACAAAGTCCAAATATTTTTTTGCCAGTTTTTTTCCCGTTAAAATTAACTAGTGCTCTCATTGGCTTCAATGCTCGGAAAGTCAGTCTTGGATACTTAATAAATTTTTTTATTAAAGATGAAGGTCCTATTTTCTCTCCTTGAACAGTATCTCCCTTACTTTAGGATTTTGCTTTCTTGTTGTTCATAAAAATAATCATGAGAACAGGAGCATGACATTGTAGAGTTAAAAGTCCTCAGTGGCACGGAGGTGCTCTCTGAGAGATTTTAAAAACCATCCAACAATGACATTTATGCCCAGCAATTCTGTTGAAAGTATGCCATGCTCATTAAACAAACCACCTCCAGTCTATTTGGAATCACAGTATTTGCAAATTATTTCCCATCTCCAAGGGCCATTTATAATGGAAAGAAAAGAGATATGAAATTTTGAAAAAGTCAATTCTAGGGTTTTATGCCTGGGAAAGACAGCAAAGCAAAGGTCATGGAAAACTCTGCGGTTGAGCCCTGACTCAGCTTTTGGTTACATAATTCACCCCGAGTGACCTGCATTCTTCGCATCTGTAAAATGGGATCTATGACATTTATTTGAAAAAAAATCTTAATGATTTTTAATGAGACATGTTGCAATGTTAGTGTTTCAGACAGAAGGCGTGGAGCAAGAATCATTTCCTGCTCCAGGCTCCGCTCTTTCTTAGCTTCCTATTGGATGGTAATGTTTATCTAAAAAAATGTAAGTTTTCTTTTCAGGAGGTATATTTAACTATGAAGCAATTCTGTAAGGTTTCCAATATATTCCAGAAAGTCACCCATTTTTAATAAAAAAAAATCCTTAGCAATTCACAAACTAAAATTTGCTTTGTGTTTTAATAAAGTTTCAGGTTTGATAAAGATTTGGGTAAAATATATGTATCTGAATAGAAACAATGAAAAGAATGCTTTTAAAAACTGAAGTTGCACCCTGAAGTTTCAGGTCCTAATGTGGCTAGGAAATGCTGAGATCTTGAGGGACTTTCTGTTAGTGAAAAGATAAAAGATTTTTTTTTTCCTTTTTCTCAAGTCTTCATCATTAAAGTTTGGTTCTAACAGCAGACTCCTTCTCTTTTTCATGTGTGTTGAAAAGCAGCTACTCCCTGTATCAAAGCCATCAGCCCGAGTGAAGGATGGACGACGGGAGGCGCGACTGTGATCATCATAGGGGACAATTTCTTTGATGGGTTACAGGTCATATTCGGTACCATGCTGGTCTGGAGTGAGGTAGGTGTTGTCTGAACATTAATATCTAATAGCTTGATCTACTTGAAGATACTGTCTATGCTTGAATTTCTAATAGAATGTGTAGACTTTAGTGGTGCCTCTCTGGGTGGGCCAGCTTCAGTCTACAGAATTTGGGGAAACTGGAAGAGATGGTTTGGGTTTACCAGGAGGCAACAGTTACTACTTGAATGACTTCCATTCTTTGGCCCATAAGCAATGGGAGAGCTTCTGTTTAGAAATTTGTCTTCTTGGGCTTGCCATGGTGTGGAGGTCCTATTGTATGCTGGAAATTGAAGAGGAGATGCAAAGTCACAAGATGTATAGAAAAAGCCTATTCACACTTTAGCAAGGGTGTAATCTGTGGCTATTTTGTAGAAAGAGTACTGTAGCCTGATCTTCGAGGAACATCATTCAATGGCAGCATAATCCAGGTGAAGGTGGTTCTTGACTTATTCAATGATTATTCACCAGAGAGAGTGATTTGCTGGGAGAACCTAGAACCACCAAGGGTTTTTTCTAGCTCTAGGAATTTACAACTCTCAAGCATCTCTGTGTGTGACTGCAACCCCTTAAAAATGACTAAGTTCTAATTGTGCAGTTCTGTCCAAGCACTGTGATTGTTCTTTTAACCTACCAGTTGACTTGTCTGGCAACCATCAGCATCAGCTCAAGATTACAAAACATGTGCATCCTGTTATATAGATGCCATGGCAAATCTGCCATTGTGTTCTCAGTTCTGAGCCCCAGTTTCTTGGCCAGCATGCTCCAAGCACCCTCTTTCACTTCACCAAAGTTTAGAATAAAAACAATGTTAGGGCTACAAGGTACCATAGGGTTCATTCATCCCATTTGCTTTGTAAGCATGTAGTTATCCTAACTTACTGAGACTTACCATATACTAGGCAATGTGCTAAACCTTGAGATAGATCATTGCACTCTTCTTTCTATACTACGAGTAGATACTCTTAGCATATTTCTTTTCTTGATAAGGATACTGAGACTTCGAGACATATTTGTCTCATAGCCAGAGAGCAGCTGCCCAAAGCCTATAGAATGTAACTGATTTGTATATGGCCACACAAAGATTTCCATTTCTAGCTGTGCTCCCATGACACTGGTTTAACCCATCTAGATATTTTCTTTGTGTTGTTTTCTCTCTAGAGGGGCCATACAGATGAGCAGAAAGTTAAGACTGTGATAGTTGGGTGTGTTTGTCTTTCTACAACAGAGACTGTTCTTCTTTGTAAGCCTTCTGTGTATACTGCTTACTGCCTGTAACCCACTCAGACAAACCCCTTGTTAGCTCGTCTGCTACTGCCTTGGTATTTTCTATGCAGCAAACAAGGGGTATGCATTTGGTCATAGAATCAAAGTTCTCATAAAGCCAAATCAGAGATGAACTTCCCAGCCCACCCAACTAATTGTTAGGCAAGTTGGAATATTCCAGGTATGAAAGGTGGACTAAGTTCCCCTTGTCCCCTGTAATCCATTTTTTGTTGAAACTGTTGGGTTGTAAATTAGAAGCATCAAATTCATGGCAAGTTTTGCTGCTGCCAGCCTGGTGTCTTCATCCTGCTGGAGACAGTAGTCTCACGAGGACAGCTTGTCCCAGGTCTTGTGGGCTGTGTCTTCCACCTTTCCCATCTTTCTTTCTGTTGCTTATCTCGGAAGTTGGGAGATGGGAAGAGTAAATATAATATGGACTCCTTGCTTCATGTCATTGCAGTCAAAGCGGAGCTCAAAATTGGCATTAAATATTACTGACCCTGTGAGAAGAAGGTGGTTTGGTCTGAAGCTTCCTGTAAAACCTTGTGCCTTCTTAACCCAAGTGTACTCCGTTGAATATGGAATAAGAACACATCAGGAAATCATTCATTTGCGTCTCTGCCTTGCGCTTAATCAAGGTCCCTCTGTTTTTTCTCACTTTCCTACTTTCTTGACCTGTTTTGAGAACAGCAAAGGGAGGTTAGCATGTAACTTGGATTTATTCAAATTGCTTTAAAGGATCTGTTTCTATATAACAAAATTGATGAAAGTCATGGGAAGGAAAAACCATTAATGCAATACCTTTGTCCTTCTCCCTCCTCTGTCCCTCCAGTGCCACTGCCTTGTGTGTGCCAGGAGCCCCTCTTCACTCTGTCCCAGGAGTCAGGGGGGTCCGCCAGCCAGGAGCTGAGGGTGGAGGATGCATACTCCTTCATTGTCTGGCCCCTGCTTTCAGACTTCTCTTGGTTGTAGCTATGTCGTAAAACAACTATGACCCTGTCCTGGTGCAAACTGTTTCCCAAAATATTTGTGCAGATATTCTTTTAAAACAAGCAAATGCAACTGCATTAGCAGTTGGGTACCTGGGTGTGGACTTTAAAATTGGGCTGTTATCATGACTGTCCTATGTTCAGACTAATGAGCCTTGTGGAAGTGAACCTTTTTTTGTAATATTCTAAACTATTTCTATATTTAGGTTTTCATACAGACTACTTGGCACACACAATTTTCTCTGCCTTTTCATTCAGGGAGAGAATTTGATACTGCCCCAAATCAAGAAATCCATTGTATAATGTGAGAATTGAGAAATAGCTCATACTTGCTAAGGGTTCATCATGTGTAGGCACTTTATGGGTATTGCTTTAAGCCTCACAATAGCCTTGTATTCAATACTCCTGTTATTCTAATTTTGCATATGAGTAAACTGAGTTTCAGAGAGTTTAAAAAGCTTGCCCAAGGTTACACAGCCAGATAGGACTAGAGATTGGATTTGAACTATACTGTATTGTTTTTACGAAGGAAGGAAAAGTCCTAGTTAATAAGAGAGCATATGCAATCTTGAGAGAGGGAAGTATGACAGAAAGAGGAAAGAAAGAAAAAAAAAAAAAAAGAGGTTTCATCAGCCAGGTGGTATAGTAGTAGAAAGTAGTAATAGTAATTGTAGTAGTGATGATGGTTGTTTTTAATAGAATAAAATTACATGAGTGCCTTTTATTTTTGTAGAAGCAGAAAAATATTAACCAAGTTTGAGGCCATTTGTCAAGGCCTGCATTGTATAGAATCAGAATTTGATCAGAGGACATCTAAGAAAAAGCTATAGAAAATGCAGAGTGTGACTAACATTAGCTAACATTCATTCACTGAGCACTAAGTTCCTGCCAGGCAGTATGATAAATGTTTGGTAGTGCCCTTGTGGGATTCTCACCATTGTGTATGATGTTGTTCTCATCTGATCATTCCTCTCATGATGAGGAAATTGAAGCTTGGGGAAGTTAAATAAGTGGTTCAGTTATCAAGTGGTAGAGAGATGGGACTTGAACCCAAACAGTCCAACCCCAGGGTTTACCTTCTTAACCTTCCATAATTTAGCCTATACCACCATTTTTATCCTAGGGTGTTATCAGATCAGGGTGATAGGCTCACATTGCCATGATGTCTTGTGCTGGGGGTGCCTTAACAGTTGCTGTTACCTTCCAAGGTCAGGTAGAATTGGCATGTACAGACTCAGAGAGGTAAGAGGGCTTCCCTTCATCTTCCAGTTGTATATGTTTGTGATTGGTGCCACCGGATTCTAGGTAGAATTTATCTTTATGAAGTAAAGGATACATGCCTGTGCTAGGGCAAGACAATTAACCTGTTTAGCCTCATCTTTAGAGCTGGATCCCTGTCCATCCAAAGTCTTTGCCCCAGACCACATGATCTTGAGGTTTATGCCATCTCTAAGATCCAGGCCTTCTAATTTTAAGTAGACTTTTATCACTTCTGCATTTCCTTGCTGTATAGCCCAACACACCCAGGAAGCAGGCCGCCAGTCTAGGACAAGTAGATAACATTTTAGATTAGCAGCTAATGCCATTATTTAGAGTCTTTTTTTAGCTAAAGAATTTTTTAAAGAGCCAGAGAAAATCAGGCTGGCTTAATTTAGTCTAATCTGTGCTCTTCCCCTAACAACCCAGTCTTCTGCAAATGAGTAGTTCAGTTTAACTCATGGATCGCCCCCTGAGGGGTGGGAAGAAGAAAGGGGCACTTCGTTGCTCCAGAATTCAGCTCTGCCTTCTGCGAGCCTCCAAGTTCACATGGCTTTCTTGTGAATTTGATTTGCCCCCTTCCTCTTTTTTTATTGTTCTTGCCCTTTCTCCTCTCCTTTTAGAAAGTAAATTATTTTACTATTATTCTTGTGCTCCTTGCCCTGTCCTACTCTAAAAGTCTTTGAAAAAATTGTTTTAGTGTTTTATATACAAATCTAGGAAAACTAGCGGGGTTGATGTATGATAATGTTTAATGTGGGTTGAGAATTTTTTCTTGACCAGAGCCGTGCTTGATTGTTTTGCCTTTCTACCAACAAGTGATTTGGAGCAGGGAGGGGCTCCTGCTTCTGGTTTGTAGAACTAATTGTTATTTTAATATCTCCTCTGAATTCCTCCAGTTTCTAAACAGTGAGCACTGGTTGGCTTGCCTGCTGGGTGTCTAGCAGTGGGATAGGTACCATAGGTAATTAAAGTCGGGCTTTGTGGGATCTGGTGTTTTATTTGGAAAGATGACTTGCTTCCATGAAGCAAATTAGAGAGTTACATAATATATTTATATAATCTAGTATTAAATTGGTAGTTTACAATTCCAGGCAAAGCTCTAGAAGGCAGAGAGTGGTGTAGTCAGAAGTAGATTGTTTGAATGACCAATCAAGTTCCTCTTATGTATGGATGCAGCTCTGTGCTAGGTACGTTAGGCTCTCATGACCCTTTTATTTTATCACAGAATTTATACAACTTAAAGTATTTAAGCTGTCAATTAAAAAAAAAAGTACAATGGTGGGTTTAGTGGGGAGCAGAGAATAATATTCCAGGCAAGTGTTGAGACTGCATGGGTTAGCAGTGGAGAAGCAACCAGTTGAGAGACTTGGGTATTGATGGTCCTTCCATTGCCCAATCAGTGGATCTAGATTTAGGTCATTGTTGGTCGCTGGACCTCAGTTTCTCATCTGAAAATGAAGGGCTTAGTCTATATCCTCTTTGAAATCAGTGCTACAATTCTAGTGATTCCTTTTTTTTTTTTGAGAGGGAATCTTGCTCTGTTGCTCAGGCTGGAGTGCAGTGGCATGGTCTCAGCTCACTGCAACCTCCACCTTCCAGGTTCAAGCAATTCTCCTGCCTCAGCCTCCCATGTAGCTGGGACTACAGGCGCGTGCCACCACACCCAGCTAATTTTTGTATTTTTAGTAGAAACGGGATTTCACCATGTTGGCCAGGCTGGTCTCAAACTCCTGACATCGTGATCCGCCCACCTCGGCCTCCCGAAATGCTAGGATTACAGGCATGAGCCACCGCACCCAGCCTAGTGATTCCTTTTAACTAGAGTTTATTCCCCTGAGAATCCCCCCACAGTCAGAAGGGGACAGTGGTGGCATGTGGAAACTGCTCCTTTTCTTCCACTATTGTTCTTTTCTTTCAGAGTACACTTACAATACACAGATGTGATGTTTATTTGCAAAAGGATTCTTTGAACTTCATCAAAACAATTTAATTGGCCACGAAACTGGATCTCCCTATTGATATGTCTTTAGTCAATATTTTTACTCTCTATGCTTCAGATTTTGGTATCTGATATAAATCAGAGACTTATGCCACAATGTTGGCCAAATTCATCTTCTAGATAGTGCTATGGAAGACTAGTTCTTCAGGATATTAATAGATACCCCTTAGGAGATGAGAGAGGGAGATTTTTCCTGGTAAGTTTGGGGAACGTTGAGTCAAACAAATTCTACTGGTCTTTCTTCTAGGGCTTTGCACAACGTTTGAGGTACTAGTATGCACTGCAAATACTTAGATGCAGTATTCAGCATGTCCCAAACTTTTGTGAAGGCAGAACTCTTTTTTTTTTTTTTTCTCCCCCAAGGATCACCTTACAGGGAGATATATTGGTGATGGCTGAAGTGCATTTTGATTTCATGTTAATGGAGCCAAGTCATGAAATTCAATCACAAAGTGGTTAGACTGGGATAGATGTGAGAAAACCACCTGAAATATTTGCAGAGTATCATTCAGATTAGACCAGGAATGTTTAGAGCCATTATTCTTTAAAGCTGCAAGGCTTTGAACAAAATTTCCCTCATATTTTGCATCTGGTTTTAGTCAGTACACACTTGGCATTAGATGCTATATGATTTTGCAGGGCAGCTATATTTAAAGATTGCCAGTACCACTTAGTTCAGATGGGAGAAACCAAAGATTCCTCGTGTATGAAGCAATTAGTCTCACACAGGTTCTCCTCATTGTCTTTATCCAGATGCATGCTTTCTTCAGCTACATTCCCAGACATAGGGAATGAAGTCAAAAGAAACCTCTGGGGGAGACCTGTGGGTGAATATAGTTGGGTAAATGGTGGTTTAGGGGCTGAGAAGCAATTTTGCCACTTAAGTCAAAAAATTGGAAAATCAAGTGGTAAATGCAGTCCTTGATTTATTTCTTTCATCCTATCTATCTCTACTTTCCGTTCTCCTTTGTACACATAGCTCAGAGGAATGATTGTCAATAAACAAGAGGATTGGCTTCTCTGTGATATTCAATAGTGGATGACTAAGATGCATACATGTATTCCGCTGGAAGTTTCCCAGGCCTTTTTGCCCGGCCTTGACTCTTACTGAACCGCATGTAGAGTCACCACATTTTAAGGGCCTTGAGAAACCTTTTTTCAGTCAAGTACAGCTTTCTTATTTTGTGAGGAAAAAGAGACTTCACAGTGGTAGGGTGACTTGTCCTGGGAGCATATTATCTACTTAATGCTGGGCTCAGAGCCCAGTTCTCTTGACATCCAACTTCACCCCCATTCAGCTTTTGGTTGTACCAGATTTTCTCATGAAATTTCCATGAGCTTTTAACATACTCAGAAATTTACCAAACCTTCCTAAATTTTATACGTGATTTCCCTAGCACTCTAAAGACATATATACCAGCTTGTATGTGAGATACAGCTCCTCTAAAATAAAAAAGAAAATTAAGATGGAGAAAGACATTATGTCACATATTACCTCTTTCAAAATGTCATGATAGAAATGTAATACGATGTAAATAGTTGTGTCCATTTATTTTACATATATTGAGGCTTCCATGTGTAAATTAAATTCAAAGTTGATTAAATGCGTGGATTTAAAATGACTCATAGTTACCTATTTTTTTCTAAATGTTTCATGTCCTATATTTAACCTGTGTTTATTGACCGTCTATTATATAGAAGGTGCTTTATGCAAAATTATAAACTTTATTTGTTAAAAAATTTAAAAGCAGTCTGGATTAGTTGCATTAAACTTTGAATATGACTTTGAAGAACAACTTTCAAGCCCAAGTAATTTTATGAGAAATCATTTCTAAATGAGCCAGCATATTAAAAAAAAAAAAAGATAAAAATGGTCTAATGGCCTTTTTAATATAGTTACATAGTTACAGCCATGCTCACTTTATTCCTAAGATACCTTAGTCTACATTTTTATTTTTGATGACTGAGGCACTTGAAATCTGTTTTCTATGTTGATAATTATGAAATAGTTAAAAAGGACTTTAAGATGACATTTTCAGCTATTTACAGTGTGCTCAGGAGGTACATGTATCTGTAACTTGAAAATAGGAACCACAGAAGTGTGATGAATTTCTAATTTTCATATGAATCAATGACAGAATTCACACCTGGCTGCAGTCATGTGACTTTTATGAAGAAAATGAATATTTATGGATATCTGGATAGTGCTGTATTCCTTTCCTGCTGATTGTTGATCGCTGGGATGGCTCCCTGATACCCTGAACTAAATAAAGCCTTCTACCTTATACAGCTTTTACTGGCTTTCTCTTTTCTAAAGCCACAACTTCTTAGTTTGGGATTCAAGCACACCACCTTGACTCCAATCTTTCTTTTCAACATCCTCACGCACCATTCATCTTAATTTATGTTCTATTCCATTGACTTGTTAGCTGCAGTAACTTTTCTCCCTGTCTTGCTGATGCCATTGCTCCCCCCGGGATCCTTTTCCCTCCTTTCTGTGCCCATATCCCTCTGCTCTTTAAGATCCTATGAAATACCACCTTTTTCTCTGAAATCTTCCCATATGACTCAGGTATAGAATATTTTCTCTTCTGTCTAAATTCTTATGTTGTCTTATTTCTACCATACTATGTTCCTTATACATCTCCATCTTTAATTATTGTATTTAAGGGCATACCCTCTTCCTTGAAGACAGGATCCAGGATAAATTCAGCTTAATTTTCTGTGATGCCCAGCACAGAGCTTTGCACATCTGAGGCATTAGTGAAAATCTGTTGAATGACATTACTTCCTCATTCATTCATTCATTCAAAGAAATGCTCCCTAATAGCAACTGTTATAGTTGATGATGCTTGAAAGTGTCAGTACTAGACAGATTGTGGTCCAGGTTTTGCTAATGCTTGTATGGGTAGGTAGTTTATATTTAGATGTAATTGTTGTGTAATAAGTATGCACATAAGTGTCTTAATGTAAAACTATTGGTGATGGTGAACGTTGAGTAGTAATAGAAGTAACACATGTTGACTGATTGATACAAGTGATGCCTTTTCCTACACTGGTTACAGGAATTGTGTCAATTAATCCTTGTAATAAACTATCAGATAACAACTCCCATCCTACTCCCTCCCCTATCCTACTCTCTCCCCGATCCTACTCTCTCCCCCTTTCCCCAATAAGGAAACTGAAGGTCACGGGGTTGAGTGAATTTCCAAAGGTCCCACAGCTGATTATTGGCAAAGCTTGGATTTGAATCAAAGTCCACGTGACTCCATAGCCATCTCTTAACTCTCTAATATGAATGTCATAAAACTCATTTATCCAGAGATGTGTTATAATAACCTCAACTCTCCAGAATTCAGCATGAAACCAGAAGCAAGCCAAAAAAGTGAATAAAATAAAAAGCTTTGGGTTAATGAGAACAATACTTCTTCACAAACTATGTTATCTGTTTTCCTAGGTGACAGCAAATTAGAAGGCCCAGACTAGAGGCAGATCATGTATGGAGGCGGGCTACTGGATACAGGCTCAGTGACAGCTGATGGCCTGATGTCTAGGGAAGAAATGGAAAGCCTAAAAAGCACACACAGAACTGTATTACTGTGCAGTTCATTAATGATGGTGGCCCCGAGTAATCAAAAAAAAAAAAAAGCTGGCAATATATTTAGTATATTCTGTTTAAAACAGCAAGATGTGTATAATGCAACCTTGAAAGACTTTTAGCAGAAGCAGTTGTACAGCCACATTATTAAAAGGGGTTTGGCTTCAGTTTTTCTGTAGTGCCTACTGTTTTTTTTTTTTTTTATACTTTAAGTTCTAGGGTACATGTGTACAACGTGCAGGTTTGTTACATATGTATACATGTGCCATGTTGGTGTGCTGCACCCATTAACTCATCATTTACATTAGGTATTTCTCCTAATGTATATCTCCTAATGTAGTGCTTACTTTTATCACATTTCTGAGTTCCAGAATGAACATGTTAAGTGAGGAATTACTGGTTGTATGGGCTAGTATCAGTGTATACCATACGTAGATAGGACCAACACCACAAAAAATGTTAGAATGAGTCTCTGTATCTTAAAACTTTGACATCTTTTGTTTGTTTGTTTGTTTTTAAGCTTGAGAGACTCTACAAGTCTTTCAGTGAAAGGTGAATTTATTCCCTGACTACTTTATCTATCAGTCTTTTGGCTTTTATATTTTTCTTTACTAATTCCATAGGCAAAGATTCTGCCTTGTGAATTGCCAATGTTGATAACAAGCATTCATCCCCTTCCATAAATGTATTCTGATTTCCTTTTCCTTTTATATTTTAATTTGCAAACAAACAAGCAAGGAACATAGGACACCGAGCCAGGCCTGTGTAGGGAATGATGTTCCTTCTTGACTGAATTTAGAAAAACAAGCCTTGAGAAAGAGCTCATTGTGCAGCCTCAAACCACAGGGGCTGGCGTTGCTGGTGTCTGATGCTCTGCTTCTGGAATACCCTGGGTCTCAGGAACTCACCCTTGCTTTTCCAGCTCCCAGATGGTCAGGCTGGGATCCAGTCTTTAATGGGGCCCAACTGGCACAATATCTACATCCTGGGAAGAGAGATGGAGAAAGTTTATTTAAAAAATAAATTACAAAATAAATAAATAAATAACCCACAAAACCAGAGGTAGTGGAAGCATAATGTATTTGCTTCAGTCTTTTTTCTCCCAAATCTCTTATTTTGAAAGATGATCTTGTTGCTATTTTGTTTTGTACAATTAACTGCATTGATTTCGGGACCTGGTCAGATTCCTGGTCAGAAGAACTGGGCAGTATATGTCTGTGAATGCTTAATGAGGATACCAGGAAGTTTGTGGTGGCAAAGTAAAAAGTTTTTTCATTGTTGTTGTTTGGGAATTTTTTAGTAAAAAGAATTCTGAATGGAGTGGTGTTATTTTCTTTTTGTAGATTCATAAGAAACTTTAGTGACTCTTTATCTTAATTATTAATGGTGGCTAATGGCATCACGATATTTATCCATTCAATGTTCAACAAGTATTTATTGAGTGCCTACTAGTTCCAGGGCCTTGATAAACACCAGGAACATAGCAAAAACAAAGAAGGCCAAGATCATACCCTTATGGGGCTGATATTCTACTTAGGGGGACACAGACAATGAATAGGAAAGCACATCTACATCTCTCTACTATCCATCTGAGTCTGTGTCGATACTCATGTTGAGAGAAATTTCAGTGTTAAGTAACATGACTGACTATTCAAATGCTTGATTTTAAGTCCCCCATTTAACTCAATTCCTGAAACTTTAATTTCAAAAGTCTCCTTTGACATTCATACATGAAGTTTATCTTTAAAGATTCATGTGACTCAGCATATTTTGGTAAACATTGGTTTAAAGTTCTTTTCTTGAAAGGACAAAAGGAAACCAGAATGTTTGTGAAACAGTAAATGCCTCCTCTGGCTTTTTCTCACGTTCCCTGAGAAATCATACACTGCTTTCGAGACAGGCAATTCTTGGGAATGAAAGAATCTGTGTTATGAAACCCAGAGAACTCTGATTAGGGAACAAACCAAAACACACCAAGGAACTCAGAAGAAGAGCTGGCATCCCCTGATTTATGTGGTAGCCACTTCAGGGAAATAGAGAGATAATATGGAGGTTCAGTCAGCACAGTTGCCAAGAATATATACTTTTCATATTTCAGCTTCCTTTACGAACTCCTAATAATATATTTTAAATGTCGTGTCTAACTGCAAAAAGATGCATGTTTCAGAGTGGTGGAGGGAAAACAAGTTTGCCTGTTTGGTCCCTAACACTTTGGTATCTCTTTAAAAATCCATAGTTTGATTTGGTTTTAGAGCTTTAATTATGCTTTTATATTACAGTTTTCTTATTTAAGTGTCTGCTTCATGTCTATCACTCAGCACTGCCTGCCTATCTCAAAAGAGATGGATGTTATTATCCTAACTGAGGAGGAGGGAGAATGCTGTGAGAATTATTAATACATAAATTTAAAAATTAATCTGGAAAGTGCTTTAGGGTCCCCAGAGAAGCTCTACCCAAACATAAAGCATATGTAATATTATTATCAGCACCTCCACAGAGCAGACAGGAGCTGGTGCAGTATAAGATTAGTAAACTGAGGCACAGAGGGTGTCAATGAGTGAATGGGCTAGCATGCCTGAGAACGCAGACCCTTAGATGGGTAACATCTAAAAACCACCTTGCCAGTGCCCACTTTAGGCTTTTTCTAGCCACAAATGTTTATTATTTTTCCAGAGAAGAAACCTTTCCTTCCCTTTATCCCTTCTCTTCGCGTCTTTGCTTGTTTTGGATTTTTTTTTTTTTTTTTTTTTTTTAACTTTTAAGTGTTGAAGGTGATTACGGTTAAAATAGTAGGTCCTAAATCTAATAATGAGAAATCGCTGGTGTGTTTTCTAGTAACCCCAGTTATTTTTTGGCTTTGTGGCTTGGAACGTCAAATTGCATTTATTTTACCTACTCCTATTGGTTGGAAAACATGGATAAAGGCTTATCTTGGAATTGCTTTTTTTGTTTTCCTGGGGAATCATTCTCAGCTTGCCTTTCACCAGTGAGGAAAGCTGTTTTGAGTGGCCACTATGTTCCCAGGACGTTTCAAGGTGTGGGAAAAGCTGAGGATACAATCCATGCTTTCAAAGGCAGAGGTCAGATGCAAAATACATGTACCAGGAATTATGGAAAAACAAGAAACAGTCATATGGAGAGACAGTCATTGTTGTATAATGATGGTCAATTGGCTGACTGGCCACTTCCAGTTGATTCCTTAATCATATTTCTTAACTTTCCTGAAACTTATTTTCCTCCTCTATGAACCCGCTAATAATCATACCTACACCTTAATACTACAGAATGCAAATCACTAAAAGGGTTTTTAATATAGTGCTTGACACATGAGAAAAAGATAACAAAAAGTCATTATTGTTGAAGTCATTATCAATGTCATTACCATCCTCAATTTAGTGAGAACTAGAACAACACAAATAATAAAAGCTGCTGGCTCTCAGAGGGGAAAGTAGTCCCCAAGAGTTGCTCTTTCCTCCTGAAATTCTACAACATGTTTCCACTCATGTTTTTGGTTTTTTTTTTTTTTTTTTTTTTTTTTGAGAGGGAGTCTCGCTCTGTCACCCAGGCTGGAGTGCAGTGGCACGATCTCGGCTCACTGAAAGCTCCGCCTCCCGGGTTCACGCCATTCTCGTGCCTCAGCCTCCCGAGTAGCTGGGACTACAGGCGCCCGCCACTGCGCCCGGCTAATTTTTGTATTTTTAGTAAAGACGGAGTTTCACCATGTTAGCCAGGGTGGTCTCGATCTCCTGACCTCGTGATCCGCCCGTCTCGGCCTCCCAAAGTGCTGGGATTGCAGGCGTGAGCCACCGCGCCCGGCTCCACTCATGTTTTTAAACACTAGGTACTCTCATTTACCTACCATGTGGACCGTACTTTTGATAAGCTGGGAAGTTGTCTAAAAGCCATGTAGAAGATTGTCCTCTTCCCTGCCCCTCTTCTGGGCTTCCAGACTTTGTGTAGGCTGCCTCTTTGGAGTTCCACATGCACAGCTGCATGATCTACCGTGCATTCTCTCTCTTGGTGTCAGCTCTTCTGTCAAGGAGAGGTCCCATTCAAACACCTTCATGTCTGGCTCCATCTCTGTTATGGCCACATCAGCTTTACTTTGTACCCAGAGGCCACAGTGGGCATATCTTGCCTGGCTAACCCCCCACAGGGTTCTTCAGGTCCTGCGGTCTGAGTCTGGAGCAGGGAAAATGCTCACACAGGCAGCTTAGAGGGAGCAGAAGTGTTGCTGCTGGTGGTCCCTGGCATGCTGACAGCCTCACCTGGAGCCCTGCAGAGATTATGTGTGTTTCATCTCAATGCCACATGGAAAAATTATTTCTTCTGAATATAGTATTAATGCGTTTTTGTTGTTGAGCGATTGGAGAATTCAGAGAGACATACAGAAGAAAGTAAAATTACCCATACCTCTACCATCTAGAGGTAACTTTTAACATTTTGATGTTTTTCTTTTCTTCTATGCAAATACATATCTAATTTTTTTTTTTTTTTTTTTTTTTTGAGACAGTCTTGCTCAGTTGCCAGGCTGGAGTGCAGTGGTGCGATCTCAGCTCACTGCAAGCTCCGCATCCTGGGTTCACGCCATTCTCCTGCCTCAGCCTCCCAAGTAGCTGGGACTACAGGCGCCCGCCACCATGCCTGGCTATTTTTTACATTTTCAGTGGAGACGGGGTTTCACCATGTTAGCCAGGATGGTCTCGATCTCCTGATCTCATGATCCGCCCGCCTTGGCCTCCCAAAGTGCTAGGATTACAGGTGTGAGCCACTGCGCCCAGCCTCTAATTCTTATATAATCACGTGTAATACATATAGTCCCAAACTTATTACACTTTTTAAATAACATTTTTCTCATAATAAAAATAATGGCTTTATATGTACAAATAGGTTTATTCCGTAAGTATTTACATAATCTGGTGCAAGTTTGGGGAATTTACACACACAGAAATACATACACATAGCAGGAAGAGGCAGACAGAGAAGACAAATCACATCAAATGTTATCAGTCCAGAAATAAACACTCTTACCATTTAGCAAAGATCTTTTGTGGCATACTTTTTAAGTATTAATTTTTAAACCTTTTTTTTTTTTTCATTTCATCTTATTTCTCACTGGAGTTACAGACATTTAGACATCTTTTTCTTTTTTACCACTTATATACAAGCAGTGGTCTCATGCTCATATTTAGACCTGAGTGCTGAGCCAGTCAGATAACTAATATTAAAAGCAACTTAGGTAGAAAATGAGAGTTGAGTACTATCAGGTTAAGAACAGTAGATTCCCCTGGACTCATGGATAATGATTACGATACCCAATGGAGTCAATGATTTGGTAGAATTCTGGCCCAATTTATGTAAAGATTCCAGAAATATTTTGAAAATATTCTGTATGTAAGTCATTAGCTACTTAATTTGTTTATTTTTATTTTTATTTTTTTCTGAGACAGTCTTGCTCTGTTGCCCACACTGGGCAGCAGTGGTGAAATCACGACTCACTGCAATCTTGACTTCCTGGGCTCAAGCAATTCTCCCACTTCAGCCTCCCAAGTAGATGGGACTAGAGGCACATGCCGCCATGCTTGGTTAATTAAAAAAAATTTTTTTGTAGAGGCTTTGTTTCTCAGGCTGGTCTCAAATTCTTGGGCTCAAGTGATCCTCCTGCTTCAGCCTCCCAAAGTGTTGAGATTACAGATGTGAGCCATCACACCAGGCCAAGTTAACTACTTTAGAGGTTACAAATGTGAATTAGACTGTGTTCCTGATCTCAGGAAATATCTTATGAGAGAAAGATGTATAGGACAGTATTTATGGCACAAAGCAAAATAGGCTGCTAAGCATTATAGTATCAATATCATAATAGTATAAATTCCTCAAAAATGCAAGCAACTTTGACCCTTAGGATCAGGTAAAACTTACTGGAAGAGGGAGCATATGACTGGGGTCTTTAAGAATAAGTAGAATGTCAGTAGAAGAATGTTTAGGAAAGAATGGCATGAAGAAAGCAAAACTGTTGGGCAAGGGAATGGTGTTTTCATGTATCCACATGCCCTTTACTCCAGAATGTGGTAAAGCAAAGTGGGAAGTGTGCCTAGAAGGAAAACTGGCCATCAAGCCTTGGTGAACCCTTAATATTATCCTGTCAAGGAGTTTGAACTATGTAGTAGGCAAAGGGGGCAGATGAGAGTTTGGTTTGAGGCAGGGCATAATATGATGAGATTGTATTTGAAGAAAATAATTATGATGGAAAAAGTAGAGGTAGAGGGAGACCATTTAGAAGGCAATTTTTCCTACTATGTAATAGTGTAAGAAAGAGTGACAGACTGAACAGGAGAAAGACAAGAAGCACAGAAGAGCCACTGGGGCCCAGTTAGGGGCAGAATCAATATGACTTAAGAAAAATAAAGGAAGAAAAAGAAATAATGATAACCTCAAGTTTTCTGTTTTGAGTAATTCAAAGGCTAACATTCCTTTAACTGAGACAGGAGACACAAAAACAAGAAATATTTATTTAGAGGTAGTAAGATGATAAATTTAGCTTGGGTCATGTTGAGATTGAGATGGCAAGAAGACTTATTTGGGGGAGATTCTGTAACTCTGTTGCTAATAAAAGTTTGATGCTTGGCCAAAGAGATCAAGTCTACAGGTGTAGATTTGGAAATCAGTTTAGCTGAGGTGGTTGAGCTAATGAGTGAAATCAAGAAGTGCTAGGCAAATAGAGGGGAAGAAAGGACAAAACTTGTGAAATTTCTACAATTAACAAGTTGACAGAAAAGTGGAGCAAATGAAGAAAATCAAAATAACCAGGAATCAATGAATAAGAGAAGATCTCTGGAAAACACTTCTTTACAGGTATAAGACACTGGTTTTCATCCTAGTGTTTCAAATAATTTTAGTTAACTTGCCTGACCATCAACTTTTCTCATCTGAAACACATAAACCACAAACATGAGTTTTAAAAATTAGTGAACATGAAAGTGCTTTGGTAAACCATCAGACGCTTTGCAAGTCTTACGTCTTATGATTATTGTCACATAAGAAAATGGAGAGTCCCAAAAAGGGAAAGAGTGCAGTGTCAGATGCTACAGAGTTTCAGAAGAATATTTATTTCTAGCCCAAATTGTTTGGCTTATAATTTAAGGAAATTACGTCAAAGAATGAAATCTGTTCTCTAATCACTTAGAACAGTATTTACCAAAGTAATGGGCATGGGACCTTGGTAGCACAGGAGACAATTTTAGATTTCACACAGACATGAAATAGAACTGAATCACACTGTGAGAAAGTTAGTCTCCTTTTGGTTTCTCTTTTAATCACTCCTTTTGTTTCTCTTTTAATTTTTGTTTTATTCCATAATTCTGATTTTTATTAAAGGGATAAAGTCTCAGGGCAAAGAAGTCTTTAACACTAGCTAATCACCCTTTTCAATAAATTTCTTCAGGTTGTCAATAATATCTAGCTAGAATTTATATCATACGAACTTCAAGATTACTAGCTACAATACCTTCTTATTTTGCAGTTGATACCAGTTTTCCAATTATGGTAGTGACATAAAGTTTTCTTTTAAAATAAGTTTTTTAAATAAAAAGATAATCACTTTTTAAAATATTAAGTATGTGATTGTATAGGTGGTATGTAGATATGACAAAACTAAGAAAGTGATAGTCCAATGATAAAAGTTCGAAAAACAGACTAGCCCTCCCTCCTTCTGTTGCTTTGAATGGCTGCCTTGGGTTCAACCAGGCTGGAATAATGTGTGAAACGTATTTTATGATTCGTGGGTCCTGAGTTCTACACCCTAGATCTAGACCCTGTCCTTCCTCTAGGATGTTGGGTCAATTTTCAGAGCCACCAGACATTTCTAGATTTTTGTGTCCTTAGCTGTCAAATAAGAAGATTAGCTTTAAACTATCACTAACATTCCTTCCAGCAATAAATTCTACAGTTCTTTGAGTGATTAGTAAATAAGCCAGTGCTTTCAAATTGATCAAAGTTAGCTAAAATGTTTTTCCTCCATAAGCATCAATATCATGTGTCAGTGCTAGAGATTCTTCCCAGACTAATACGCACAGCTAGGAAAACATCAACAAATTTATTCTCTAATTATGATTCAGATTCTACCTCATCTGTGAAGGATTGTTGTTTAGAAGGAATTTCTGCTTTAGTTAGGGCAATTAATTAAAATTGAAAATGAAATTGTAAATGAAAATTTGTTTGCATTTCCTGAGCCTAACGCTTTATGCTAAAGCCTCACTCTCAGTCTGTAGTTTCATTGCAGTCATATCTAATCAATTTATAAAGCCCATGAATTTTGTTCCTCGGTATAGCAACTCATACATATTAAGTCCCTATACTTAAAAAGAATCTTCATCCATCTATTTACTAATATCTTTCCATCTTTTAAAATTTATTTCCCCTGAGAACAAGGAGTGCAGGTGAAGTGTTAACTGGCTGAAAGTTCTCATCAGTATTATTGTGAGTTAATGGCACTCTATATCCCAAGTACACGTTAAAATTAGAAGTATACCTTCTATTTGAAATATAACAACATGGATCATCCTTTACCAAAAGCATGGCAAAGAACCAGGCAATAAATGAAAAATGGAGACAGCATGGGTACAGAAAACACACACACAGTCCTTGGATCAGAAAAAAACTGAGTTTGTTACTACCTTTAAAAAGTTTCCATATGAACAATTTTTTCTCTATGATTACAAAGGAAGTGTTTGTCCCGTGACTTTTTTGAACTGCATCAGTGTTACCTTTTGCTGTAACTTGCTGTGACAAGGGTAAAGTTGCTTATGCAAGCAACTTAATTTTAAGATTCTGTTTTCTCACCTGAAAAAAAAGGATAAAAATACAGTCATTGTTCTGACCCATTAGTGTTTGTATGTAAAATATCCAGCAATGTGGTAGCTACCTCCTGGGTACTCAACAAGTGTTAGTTCCCAACATTGCAGTAACAGTGTCTCAAAAATTAACATGCTCTTGATTTGGGGAAGATCATCTTTCACTGCCCTTCAGAGCCTCTTTCTTATCTTGTTCTCTCTATATTATTAAACTCGATTTCCTGATCTCCATGCTTACAGATTACACGAGCAAATTAGAAGGTGCTAAGAACAACAGGAAAAAAAAAAAAAAAGGCAAAGAAGCAGAATAAAAGAGAAATAATTTCAAAATCTTAGAAACCTGGAGCCATTTAGTACAGGGATAAATAGCTCTTCATGCCTCAACAGTCATTCAGAGCTTTTTTATATTACAGCAAGATAGAATATAGGGTATTCTAAATGATGATCTTGATTTACCAAGAGTAAGTTAAATTATACACACTTTGCTTATTTTAAAAAGCATACAATGCATTTTGGAAGAATTAACAATATGAATAGAACTTTTTAAATAATTTTAACTTTTATTTTAGATTTAGGGGGTACAAGCGCAGGTTTGTAACGTGGGTATATTGATGTTGAGGTTTGGGATACGAATGACCCTGTCATCCAGGTAGTGAGCAATGTACAGATAGTTTTTCAATCTTTGTTCCTTTCCTTCCTTCCCCACTCTAGGAGTCCCCAGTGTCTGTAGTTGCCATGTTTATGTCCATGAGTACCTCCCACTTAGCTCCTACTTATAAGTGAGAACATGCAGTATTTGGTTTTCTGTTCCTGTGTAGAACAAAATTTTAAGAAACCTTTTTGTGTGTTTTGTTGGGTAAAACCTTAGCCTTTGAAAACACTAAGCCATGGAGATGAACTCAGTCTTCAGGGATTCCACATAAGCATGGTCTTACTGAAATATCTTTTGTGCATCTTCAGCAAATAAGCCAAGGCTCCATGTATTCTATGGAAGAGGATAAGGCATTTGTAATTGCTAAGTTAAAATGGTTTTATGCAGATATGACTTTTTCTTTATTTCAGAAAGCAACATTTGATATAAATTACTTGTGGGCTTTAGCAGTAACAACTTTCTCAAATTATTTTCCCTAGGACTTGGTGTTAGAACGGTTTATCCAGTTGGGGGACCCACGGGCTGTATCCAGCCTCTCATGGTGTTATCTGTGATTCTCTGGGAAAAACACTTGAACTGGGCCTGGTTTGCACATTGAAATAAGGAGCCCTTTCTAAGTTATTCCCATGAGAGAACAGCACAAGCATGTAGTTTAAACTCATGTATACTGTATAAATTATCCACTGTATGCAGTGGACTCAATACCACAAATGTTGAGCTAACTGCATCTGAAAGGAGTCAAAGAGGACACTTGCAGAATCCCATAGAAAGAGAACATGTAGAATCCAGCACCATCAGAGGTCAACCAGTCAAATACCAGGGCTGGATTTTTCAAAGAACCAGATAATGCCAGTTTTATAGCCATTAATAACATTTTAGTTATGTAAACAAAGATAAGAGTAATAAAAAATAAATTCTGCTTCATAGTGTAATCTGATTGCCAACAGAGTTCAGAAATGAACTTTCTCATTGTGCACGTGGCGTTGCATAATGGACCAGTGATCATTCCGCAGCCTCCTCAGCCTTCCCTTTCCCTTTCCCTTTTATGGAGAGTCCTTAGTTCTGCCAGATCCATAAGCTATTCCAGGGAGGCAGATTGTTTTCTTTCTCCTGTTAAGCTCTTTGATTGTGCCTCTGGTAGTTAATATACCAAATGGTCTTCAGAGGTACTTCATACGTGCACACTGCAGCTAATCAGAGTGCCTTGGCCTACTGTTTCCCTACTTCTGTGTTTTCCACATGTTGACGGGCTCAGTTCAAACACCAGGCCTATCAACTTCTGGAGAGGCATGGCAAAGCTCGGCTCTGATTTAGTCTGCTTCAGAGATTTTCCAAAGGATATCCTGTAGTAGATAAATCATTTCATTAGGCCAGGTTCCCTGTTCAAACCAGGAAGCAGAGGGCCGGCCATGTAGGCAAACCCAGATAATGTCGTTATGGCTGTACTCAGAGCATTTGTAAATATTGTTGTCAGTGTCTTTCATGCAGGTTCCATCAAGATTGGATTTAAACATAGACAGCTTAATTATGTGTTTTAAAGCTTTGTTTATGGAGAGCTGTTAGGAAGACTGTGAAGTTTTAAATATTGAAATGACAATTTTTCCCCCCAAATGTCTCCTCCAGTTGATCACTCCTCATGCCATCCGTGTGCAGACCCCTCCTCGGCACATCCCTGGTGTTGTGGAAGTCACACTGTCCTACAAATCTAAGCAGTTCTGCAAAGGAACACCAGGCAGATTCATTTACACAGGTAAGAACCATTGCAGATGGTGAGCACAGAACTGCCTTGGTCCTATGGGGTCTTTCCCCTTGTCTTCTATGTCTAAAAGCATATATTTTGTTTTAAAATCTAGTTAAAGTCTGCTTTCTTTCTTCATTTTACCATATGTATGAGCAAACATGGTGCTTTTATTATTGTATTAAGATTTCATCTAGGTGTCCATGCCGAATGGCAGGATCTGTTGAAATAACTAGTTGGATACCTAAAGATGCCACATGAAAAATAAGAGAAGGGGAAAAGAGGTGTAGATAATCCTGAGTTTCTGGATGTTAAGCCACTTTGTTAGGGTTTGTTTACTTTACGGAGTAGGGTTGTGCTTTCAGGAACAGTACGTCTTTCCTCTAGCCTGTTCACCGCATTTGTATTACATACAGTTGGTAGTTTTCATGTTTAATTCTGGGTTGGTGCCTTCTTTCCAAGTATGCTGCATTTTTATCCTCCCAAAACAGCCTTGGCACATGGATCCGCCTTGCGGCAAGAAACTGGGGTTTCAGAGTGAATGTGAATTCCCTCCCATCAGACAGACAGAACCAGGCAGCATCTCTGTGGAATTACATCAAGTATAAAGGCTGAATGCCCAATGTGTACTCTAAGAGATCCCTAGATTGTGAAGTGCAAACCAGACACCCAGGGATCTTTTACAATTCACATTCTGCTACAGTAAGTCTAGGCAGAACCTGAGATCCTGTGGTTCTTAAGAGCTCCCGGGTGAGGCTGATGCTGCTTGTCAAAGAACCACAGGTGCAGTGCAATTCTGGGTCCTCTGCTTAGTGTCAGTTATCCTTGGATAGTGGTAACTGTCTCCACGAACTGGTCCCAGGTTTCCTTTTCCATTCAGTAAAAGACCACAAGGCCAGACTACGTACAGAACGGAAGTTGCTTTCACACAAAGAGATAACAGAGCAGTGATGGGATAACAGTTGACAAATCGTAATTATAACAATACAATTAAATGGACGACTTTTATTTTTCTGTGACATTTTACTTCAGAGCATCTTTCCCTTGTATTTCAATATTAGGAGTAAAACCAAACGTACTTCTTAGTCACCCAGTTTCTCTCTCTCTCTCTCTCTCCCTTGAAATTATAAAAACAATTAATGCATCCTGACCCTTGGAAATGCCTCCCAGCCCTTTAAACAAAATGCAGGTTTGGTGCCTGCCTGACGATTAGTTTTAGTTAATTGAAAATTATAGGATTGACCCAAGAGGAAAATTTTGTTTGCACTCCAATCACTTTTACAAATTAAGGAAAATTACCGCAATTTTGTTTAGCTAAGGTTTCACACTGAGTTCAAGAAATTAGCTCAGCCATCCCAACAAAGTCAGCACTTTGTTAGTGAGCACTTGAAAAAATAATAGTCTATCTGGAGTTTTGTGGTGTATACAAACGAAGCATAGAGAAAGCTATGATGCTTTATAGAAGTAGGCCAAGTGTTTTTAATTAGGCTCATTGGTTCAGCATAAGTTTTGAAGAACAATCAAACTAGCAGATTAGCTGTTTCTTTTAAAGCTAGGATTTCTTGCCATTCATTTTTCCCATGAGAACTTCCACATAGCAGTGTGTGTGTGTGTGTGCGCGCGTGCGCGTGTGTGTGTGTTTTACAAGTCTCATTATGGGGCTGCAGGAAAAGGACCAATTGAAACTCCTGATACTGTAACATTCCCCAGCATCATTCCAATGGATGGGAGTTTTTCACAATGTTCCCCCACTGAACTCGGTGTTCTGGAACATATTTCAAAACCACAGAGGCCAAATGTTTTCTCTGAGAAGTTTGGACTCTGTTTTTGGCCGAAAACATTAGGCCTCGCTGGCTGCTTATTTACTCAGCTATTAAGAACAAGAAAAGGAGAAGAAAAAGAAGAAAATGCTTGTGTGGTGGGAGGTACAGGAGGCAATCAGGCATGGTTTCCGCTTTGGTGACAACGTCCCTGCCCATTAATGGTTCCATTTTGTGGTCAGGTCTCATTTAGAAGAAATTATTTTTAATCAGTCTTCAACAAAATATCCCCTAGAGCCACCTGGCCATAAAAGTTAGAAAAAAAAAAAAAAAAAAAACCCACCCTCATTAAATTACTTAAGTTCTCAAAAGAAAAGAGCTAGGGATCCATCAATATTTGGAGTTTTTTTAAACACTAAAAAAAAAAAAAAAAAAAAAAAAAAAAAAAAATTGCCATCAATTTAAGAAATCACATCTTAGAAAATCTATATCACACTGGAATTAAGATAAAAGTGTCAGATTTTCAAGTCTAGAAAAGTACTTAAGGATAAGAGCAATAAGTTGGCGCATATGCACGTGTGTACATCTGTGAGAAATTTAAGGTATGAAAAAATGCTTCTGGTGATCTGGCCTCAAACTGTGGGCACCAGATAAGAAACCTTTTTTTTTTTTTTAAAAAAAAAGTATTCTAGGAGAGAGTTCTAACCTCTCCCCATATTGGAAAAATAAAAATCTGAAGAAATTGGCACAACGATTTCCCCTCTGGTATAGTTACTTGGCTGTTAACAGTTATTATGACATCACATCATTTCTAACGAAAGGGAATCTGTGTTCATTGGTGACCTATGCACGGACCTTTTGATCATTAGCATTAAATGCCTCCACCATGCGTTACTTGTTCATGGCTGGGGCTACTGGCCTCTGTGATTCACTCAGTTTACCTCTGCTGTCACCACTTACTAGTAAGGGTATAGAGATGGCTCATAAAACCTCTCTGTTCTTTGTATCCAAACAACTGCTCGGATCATTGTAAATGTACAGCACCCCTCCTTTGTCCACCCACAGAAGTTCACACTTCATTTTCTTTAACATCCATAGTATTTCAAGATGTGAGACTTGGTTTTCTGGATTGGGTGAGCTAACTCTCTTATTTCTTAGTGAAATATCATTTGGAATTTTTCCCTTGAAAAATATTATTGAGCTGAAAAGTAACGCCTCAAACTAAGGCCTTATTGCTGTTTTTAAAGTATGCAAGAGAGAGTTGGCATTTGTAGATATGAATGTCTCTAAAAGTCGATAACATTAAAAAGAAGAAAAAAGGCAGGAACAGCATGGCCTAATCTATACTAATAAAGGCAGACCTTTTGGGGAGGGAAGAATCTGAGGAAGCACAGATTGCCTGCAAGCTGACTCCACTTGTAAGGATGGTAAGCCAGCATACATCTCTCCCTCATTGGTCCTTCAGACCAGAGACGCACGAGGAATCCACAGCTGCTAGTGTGCCATGCCCCTGTGTTTGTCCAATCAGAGTCACAGACTCTGGAAAGTAAATCCTGACTGGATTAGAAGCAGAAAAGCTCACTAGCACTTTCTAGATCTTACTTTATTGTGTCCAGTGATTCTTATGTAAATGTAGGGCAAGGCTGACTTTAATTTTTAATAAATGCTTTCTAAGAGAAGGAAATACAAATGCTATCTAATCACAGGATTGATTTCAAAGCACTATCATCGTTTCTGGTCAGTCAGCCCAGTGGGAATTAAATCCACTGTAACCTCACTGCCATGTAAGGGCTCTCCCTAATACCTTTATTATTCTCACAGCTTGTTTTCTTGAAGTTGTTATGTCTTTAAGTGACTTGGATCCTTTAGAATCGTGATCTCTCCTGCTAAGCCCTAAGTAGTTTTGGAAGCTAATAAAAGACTCTTAGGCACCTTTAGCTGCTTCCTCAAAGTTTTGTAGTTGGTTTTCCTGATGAGAAGTGGCCAATTTCAAATGCATGTTTTGCTTTCATTCTAGTTATTTTTCTGTAAGAGAGGTCTCTGTATCTCGGGGAATATATGATTGGAAGAATGGGCCACCAGGGCAAAGTCTGAGCAACCTAGGCGTACCCTGAGAGCTGTACACCACCTGACCCCCCAGAAGTTGGTGAAAACCCTGATGAATGATCATCTAACAACTCAGATGTCTGGTTAGGTCACTTATCAGATCTTTTCTACCACTAACTTCTCCAATTCTAAATATTTTTCACCCAATTTCCTGTTCCTGTGGAAGGACTAACCCACATTCCTGTGTATTCGTCTGTGAACTAACTTCAAAATGAGAATTCTTTGTGGAAATACTTCCTGTTTGTACCTTGTGCCCGAAATAACTCCACATCCCTTGCCAATGCATAACACATTGCTTTGCACATAGGAGGGGCTATTTTGTCTGCATATGCTCTGTGGAACTTGACAGCTTTTACTATGACTTTTAAGTTTTCCGTTTCTTTCTCCCTATCCCTCTTATTTTCTTGTTGCTCTCCCATCTCTCCTATCTCCTTTTCTCCTTCCTCTCTCTTTTCTTTACTCCCCTTATCCTTTCCTCCCTCACTCCTAAGGGGATAGTACCTCGTGTACTGATTGAGTGCTTAGGTTCAAGATGATGGATATAGATCGAATTCTCAGATCTACCATTTACTAGAGAGGTTATCCTTGGGACATCATATGATGCCTCTAAACCACAGTCACCTTATCTTTATAAGGAAATAATAATATTACCTTGCTGGGGTTGTTTTTAGGATCAGGGAAACATATATAAAGTTTTAGGATCACGGAACTATATTTAGCATGAGGCTAGATACTAGTAGTTTCCATTAATAAATGGTGCCCACTATGATTCATTCCTTTGTTTCTGAGCCCCTACCAGGAATAACTATTTTCCATGGATTGTTTATCATCCTTGTCCTCTTCCTAGAAATCTAAGAAATGTCTTTTGGGATTTTTAGTAACACAACTATAGGCATCAGTTTAAAGAAACAACACCCATCAACCCCAAATAAAGAGAGGAAAGTGTAAACAAAGTAGCTAGAAAAAGAAATGCATAAGTGTAAATGTAATAATTTGCTTAAAACAATTTTCACAGGAATGCATCACACAGCTAATGTTATCTGGTGTTAACGTTTTTAGAGAACGACACATGCTTGTTCTCTTATTTCTATCTCAGCCCCTCCTCTGGAGGTCCTAGCAACAGGAGTACGGCCTATCACCAACTCTCTTCAAAAGTATTTAGGTTATAATCAGCTTCAACTCCAGCTTCCAGAGTTTTCACCAGAAAGCTGTTTCTCATTCTTGGAAACCTCCTCCGCAAAATGAAGGCTGCCACTTTGGGCTTGAACAAAGTCATCAGTTTTAGGGAAGAAGTGGAGAGTTTGCACCTAATGGATCTCCTGCAATTTAGTCTTTTCTTACATAAATTCTTCATTACAGTACACTTCTGAAAAGCCACTTTCATGTCATTACCCTGCAGAGAAACCTTCCCTCTTTGCTCACTGTATGTAAGATGTAGCCCAAGTCCCGATGTTTGGCTCACTGTGCTCTGGGGCTAGGGCTTATGATGCTCCAGTCAAACCGGTTTCCTTGCTGTGCCTCCAGCTCACTTTAGCTACTTTGGATATGGTGATTCACCTGAAGGATCCAGTTCAAACTCTTATCTCTCTGAAGTGTTCTCAGACCACCTTGGTATAGTGTACTGAACCCTGAACTGACAGCAATGAGTCTTGCATTGTATCCCAGCTTTGCTACTCACTAGCTATGAGACCTAGGACAAGTTGCTTACGCTCCGGAACTGACTTTGGTACTCCCTGTAACTCATCTTGATTGACTGGGAGAGTCTCTGTCCTTGAATCTCTTTTGCTCCATGGGCTGAAACCATCCCATTCATCATTCACTTCCTTTTGTCCTTAGCTCTCTTGTTCTGTTCATAGACAAATCATAAAATGTCCACAAGCTTCATGAAGAAAGAGAAACTCTTCCTCAATCTTATTTTATATACTATGTTGAAGCGATTTGGCTCAGCATTTTACTTGCAATAGGTGCTAATAATTGATTGACATATTGCCCAGGATCAATGGGTCTTCACTGATTTTTGTGCTCTGGATAATATGGAATGTAAATAAGAGCTGTTAATTAAGAATCTGTCCCTTTCTACTTGAAGTTTTACATTCATAGAAGATAGTTTGTTTAAATGAAAAAATGAGATTTGGCTTATAAATACTTTTCATTTTCTTTTCTGTAAAATGGAGCTATTTTAATAGTACCTTCATCCAAGGAGTAAAAGTGTTAATGTATGTAATGCAATCCTGAGAGTACCTGGTCCAGTATGAGTGCTCCCCAAAAGTAAGTGAGAAAAGCAGATAGTGGGTATATATTTTTTTGAAAATCCAAAAAACTAGTCATTAGAGTTTGATGTTATGTATGTGCCAGCTTTGATTAGGATTAAGTACATTGTTTCTTTCTAGGCATTAAGAATAGGAATAAAAATACCTGTGTCCTGTTCTGATTTTACCACTTCCTTTTGTTCCTTCATTCATTCACCTCACAAATGTTTGTGGATTGCCTGTCCTAGGCAATGTTCTAAAGCAGTTCTAGGCCAAGTCCTAAAACAGTGTTGAGCAAAACCAGACACAATCCCTGTTTTCTTTATTTTAAAGTCTAAGAGGAAAATGGATGTTCATAAGTTTACTATTTCAAACCTGGTATGTGTCCAGAAAGACAGAAATAGTGCTTTTGATCAGCACATAATAAAGGAGCCCTGACCAATCAGTTAGAGATATTTCTCTACAGGAAACATTACATGAGCTGAAGTTTGAAGGATGACAAAGAGCTAACCCAACGATCAGTGAAGGGTGGGGGTAGCATGGGGTTGGGGAATGAGTCTTCCAGCAGAGGGAGCAAATGAGAAGGTGCTAGATGGAAGGAAACACGGTACCTTAGAAGACTGTAAGAATTGCCATGAGGCTGACAAATCAAGAGGGAGGAGGAGAACTGTGAGAGAGAAGGCTGCGAGAAGTAGGCAGGGATACGTGTACGTAAAACCTTATAAGCCATGGGGAGGAGTTTGGTTGTTACCTTAAGAACAATGGACGGCTTTGAAGTGTCTGAAACGACAGGTGGATGTGACCAGGTTTACGTTTTGGGAACAAACTAACTCTGGCTTCAAGAAGCACAGGAGACCAGAATGTATCTTGGAAGACCTCTTATGAGGTCGTTGCAGTAGTCTGGGAAAGAGGTTTGCTGGCTTTGATTTGGGTGGCCATCAGTGGAGATGGAACGGAGTGAGAGGAATCAAGAGGAATTTAAGAGGAAAAACGGAAAGGACTTTGAGATGGGTTAGATGTGGGGATGAGGGAGACAGAGGGGTTAAAGCTGCTAGATTTTCATCTTCCTCAACTTAATGGTAGGGCCATCATTTTCTGTGCATCCCAAGGATCTTGTGAGTATCAATGAAAAAATGGCCATGAAAATATTTTGCTCAGTGTAATATTCTATACATATGTTAATTGTTATAAAGACAAGCCTCAGCAAACTCAGGAAGAATTGGAGAAAGGAAGGCAAGAATGTTTTTCTTTTTTGTCAGATTGTTTTCACTTAGGATTCAGCCGAAAGAGGGCTGGGTAATGAATACTTGACTAGCAGCTCTGCCTTAGCAGTGTCCTAATTGGAATAGACCCAACAAGAAAGAAAAATTCACAGGCTGCTCCTGTCCACATGTCTTAAATATTACTCCAAATGAACCATTTACACACAAAGAAAAGAATTCAAGGCAGAGGGAGTGTTTATTCTTTTTGCTTTTGTGATACAAAGGGTAGGTCCCAAGCTGCTTTTTTTTTTTTCCCCACAAAATATGACTTTTCCTGATGAGATGTATGCTGATGTGATCGGTGATTCTGAATCTGCTGGCATTTGTACAGTTAAATACTGTTGGTGCCATAATGGGAACAACAATAACAACAAAAGTCACTGAAAGTAACCATTGTACTTCTGTGACAGCTATAGAATGAGAGCCGTTTCTGCAAAGAATAAAGCTGATCTGAAGGAAGCATATTATTTTGCATATTTTACATATATACTTTCCAAGAAATATGACCCTTATTTCCTATTTGGAGTGGAGTGTAATCAGGACTTGAGTAGCTAGTATAACAGGACCATTAAAGAGGTCTAAATAGCCACGAGGCCTTATATACAACCTTGGCTTTTTCCTGTCTACCCAGAGTTAATAAGTGATAAGGCCAGGAGAGAGATAAATCACAGAAATCCCTGTCCAAAGAAAACATATTGACTACAGCCAAGCAAATAACAGACCATAACCAACGGTGCCATTCATCATTCATGTAATAGGGATATAAAGTATTTCCTACCAATGAAACTGTATAGTAGGAAGAGGCAGATAAGCTTGCCCAATCTAAGGCATGAGATTTGGTTATTAAGGAACATGAACTATTTGTCACATGGCTTTAATCTTTAAGATGTGTTGCCATTTCTAAACTATAAATTTCTGGTAAGGGATTAGAAAGCTATTAACAATAAAGGTAGGAACTGAGCTGTGTATGTATTCTTGCCAATGTAATGCAACACTGTAAAGTTTTGAACCTCTAATCTTTTTAGTATGGTATAACATGATTTGGTTTTCAAAGCCAATAAACTACTTGGAAGTATTCAAGCTTTTTTTTTTTTTTTTTTTAAACCGAGCATCATGATAAATTAACCCTTCAGCTTTTGACTATATATCTTGAAACTTCCTCTAATATTGTGGAATAGGAGGAGGAAGCGGAACTCTAAATTTCTTTTCCTCTTTTCCTAAGATGTATTCCAAATGTTTGATGGAGGATTATTCATTTTTCTTATCTATGTTTGCAGTGATGTGGATGCCAGTCCTGTTCATTGTTAAAGTTAACCGAGAGACGTGGAACCCACTAGGGCATTCACTCTTGTTTTTCAGTCTTTATTGCAAAGTTATACATATTGATTTCAGATCATTTAGGAAGCACCAATAAAACACAATTAAAATATTATTGAAATTGCCTACCTTCCTACCAGTTTCTTCTAACATAAACACTCAATAAACATGAGCTATTAATATTGTTTAATGATATATATTTTGCGATATTTTTCCTATGCATATATCTGACTTATTACCATAATAGAGTTACATCTTATATCATAGTTTTTTCATTTGAAAATACATAAATATTAGGGAGTTATGAATTTAAAACAACTTTTAGTCATTGATAATCCTCTTATGCCCCAGCAGAACCTTATAATGAGATATATCATTATCTTCGTGTTAAAGCATAGCCACCTGGAATTTGGGTTCTCCTCTCTTTTTCTTTCTGAAAAACCCACAGCACAGGGTCAATAAGTCCTACACATGGATTATCTGGGGTCAGGATCTGAAATTTATCAGCCATCCCCAACTGAGTGGGTGTGTGTTGCTCCAAGGATGCGATGTCCTGAGAGATTGGGACCAACTCCCAAAAGAATTTAGCTATATAGTGTGGCACTGCTTCTGTTTTCGAGCTGAACAACCTCCAAGGTAAGTGGATTCCATAATCACGCTGCCCTGCTTCCCGGGACACACCACGTGCTGTGCTTTTTATAAGTTAAAATGGAACTCATCTAAAACCCTAATGATATCTGAAACGTAATCAAATCCAAAATTGTAACAAAATGTAGGTAAATGTAAGTCCCTCTCTGATCCTCTGTGGCTAGCAGCATTTCCTGCTAGAGCTTTGAGTTCCTCCTTTCTCTCCCTGCTCTTCTGGTTTTCCACTTCAGTGGGCTTTTGACATTTGTTGACTTTTCTCCTGTTGTTCTCTCCTATTCCACACCTTTTTTTTCACACGAACTCTATCTTTTCTCTCAGTCTTCTTGTTCTCTACAGTTGCTAAATGTAAACGAATCCCCCACCCCCACCCCCTGCGTCACCCCTGAGAATCTGTAAAGACAAGCTCTATTATTAGCCTATTTTTAAGACCAAAAATCTCAGGTGAAGTGACTTCCTGGGTTATTTAGTAAGTGGAGGAGCCAGGACTTGGACCCTGGTGAAGGGTACCAGAGCCTGCGCTGAGTAGGCCTCCTGGCATGCTACTTTACCTTGTTAATTTATGGAATTACCTGATTCCCTGAAATTAGGTTATTGGTGATGGGGGGGGGGGGTGGTTATTTATAGGACACATTGAGTTCTGACAGGAACTGGAGCCTTAAATATTTTAACCAAATTATATAATTGTGAACATAATGCATACTTATATGGAAGATTTTTAAAATACAAAAAGGCATGAAATAATGATTATCCATTATTCTATCCCTCAGGGATAATCACTGTTAATGTTTTTGAGTACTTACTTCTAATATAGAAACCATATAGAAGGAAGAGGCAGATAAGCTCTCACAATCTAAGGCATGAGATTTGGTTATTAAAGGACATGAACTATTTGTCACATGGCTTTAATCTTTAAGATGTGTTGTCATTTCTCAACTATAAATTTCTGGTAAGGGATTGGAAAACTATTAACAATAAAGGTAGGAACCGAGCTGTGTATGTATTCTTGCCAATGTAAGGCAACACTGTAAACTTTTGAACCTCTAATCTTTTTAGTATGATGTAACATGATTTGATTTTCAAAGCCAATAAACTATTTGGAAGTATTCAAGGGTATTCAAAGAAGGTACTAAATAATACTCCTACATTTTTATCAGTGAGTCAAAATAGGTTTATATAGTTTTGCATCCTGCTTTGTTGTTTATATTATACACTAAACATTTCCTCTGTTAGTTCAAATTCTCCCTGAATGCATTTTAGTGGGTGTATAATAGTCCATCTGATGGCTGCACCATAATTTGCTTCCTCATTCGTCTATCATTGGACAGCCATATCTTTTTAAAGAATTTTTAACATCATTTATGCCAGAATATAGTGTGATTCTAAATATAAGGCGTTCTCCCTTTTTTCTAGTGAAGTTTTGAGCTTCCAGGGCAAGTTAACCATATACATATTTATAGATAACAATATATTATCAAATGTCTACTTACAGTATATCACATGTAAGTTTTGTTACTTGTACATATCTACTATCACATAATTTACAACATTTACAAATATAACTTCTGCATTTTGGGTTTCCACCATTAATCAAACTTTTTCTAATCATTTTTTCCATCCATTTTTTTTTTTAAAATCAAAGTCAGAGCCATTTTTCTCCCATTATAGTCTCTTCTAAGTTGTTTGTGATACACCTCTTTTTAAATCTATGCATGGTGCTTTCACTGGAAATTTTTTTCTAAGCCATAACCATTAGCAATATTTTAAAAACCGATATTTAAAAGGCTTGTTTTGAGGAATATTTATAATGATGAGAGGTCAGTCTCCTTAAAAAGCTACTAAATTTATATTAACTTCCTACTCTTTTTTGTCTTGACTGACTCCTGCACCTCTGTAAACATTATTAAACCACCATTGATGATGATTATTTCATGCCCCCACCAATTTAAAGTAACATAATTGAGAAAGCATCTTGCCAAAGGAGAGATTTAAAAATACTCAAATATTTAATGAGAGAACTTTTTTGGAGGGCAGGGGATCTGCCCATATGTAGTTCAGCATGTTGACATTTCTTTCCTGTTGCTGGGTTCTCAGCCCTGTGCAATCCTTGGTGTGAGTTCAATTATCTGTACCACATAGTATTTTTGACTTGAGTAAAGTATGCTCACCCTTTTACGTGGACCTCATATTATTCAAGGTACTGAAAGTGCAGGTGGAAACCATCCCATTAATATCAGACCTGAGGTTTTCTGCAGTATCTCTCAATGGTGAGAGGTAGACAGAAACTGGCACTCCCTAAATCATGAGCAGAAACAACAACAGAAGAGCAGACTTCCCCTCATACCCACTGCTGTTTGACCTGGCACATGTAATTGTTCATCTTTTTCCTGTTAACATCAACTGTGGTTAACTTCTTTACATCACGGGTGGAAGGCCTCACTTGCTAGGCAGAGCCACCTGGGATCAACCTCGGTGGTTAGCTGCAGGAAGCACCAACTCCCATTCAATATGGAGTTAATTTAGATCTTTGTTTAATGCCAAAAATATATTTACATTTAAGTATCTGCACAGAATATGGCCTTCCCATTCTACACACGTTCATCATTTCCTTTTAGTTTTAATTGATTTTTAAAATAGTCAATGAGGCCAGGATGACTCTTTGAGCTTGTAGGGAGGTTTAGATGAAGGGGTGTCTCTGAATAATCTGTTTTCAGCAAGCTTATAATTCTCTACTTTTGTAAGACTAGAAAAATGAAACATTTGCACTCGTTAGTTCAGAAGACATAGGAGGGTTATCTAAAGGTTTAGAAATTTTCCTTAATAAAATTACTAGCATCAAAGCAAAAAAAATTGTGACTTACTGGAATGTTCTATATTGGGGGTCAGAGTACAGGCCTGACTACTGACACTATGTGTCTCTTCTTCATCTTAATGTTTGTAGAAACAAGTAAATTTACTGAAATGCTTTTTTATAGTTGACCAAGCCTTTCTCATTCATCAGTTCTTTTTTGTTCTTTATGAGGAAAGACAGGTATTTTTAGCCCCATTTTCAGGTGTAAAAATGAGGTGTAGAAAGAAGTGAAGTGGTTCATTTATGGTCATTTAAGCCATCTAGTGATGGGTCTGATATCAGATCTGTATTCCTCCAGGTAGTTGATTATACCTTTCAATATCTTAGATTTTTACACCTACTAAATGGACTTACCCCAGTTTTACTCCACTTTTTAGTTTTCTATGAACATAATTCACTAATTAGACTGGGGGTTTCTAGAACCCCAAGCTACCTCCCCAGCATTGACACTTTGAGTACATGTAGTTCTTTTATTTTATTGACAGCACTATCACCAGCTGATACAATCTGAATTATTTCTTTCCTTCATTGTGTGTAGCCTGTGTCTCTCACTAGAATATAAGCTTCCTGAAGGCGGTTCCTTGTCTTTCTCAACCAATGTATTCACAATGCCCAGCATGGAGTGAGACACAATAAATATTAGTCAAATCAATGCATAAAAAATGTGTGAAGGAATGATTGACAAATGTGACCATAAATATATGGGATGTGAGTCTTCAAGATAATCTAGTTGTCCAAGTTATTGATGTCTTTATAGATGGTGAAAACAAGGCTTAAAGAGTTTGAGACTTGGCTAAAGTCCCTCAGTGGTAGATATTTACACCAGATTCCTTTTCTTCCACCTATCAGCCAAGAGCTTGTGTCCACACTATGTATATTTTCCTTAGATTCAACTAGTTATAAAGAAACTGTATGACTATAGATCTCTAGAATCATGACAGATCCCAATTTGAATCCTGGCCCCAATTCTTACTAGTTTCTTAACTATTCTGAGACTCCATTTTCTCATCTGCAAAATGGGAATGAGAATATATCACAGGACTGCTGTGAGGATTTGATAAGGTCATGCATATAAAAAGCTTAGTACAGTGTATGGCGTATAGTAAGTGCCTGATTAATGGTGGATCTTATCAAAATAGTATCCAAGAGAACATTGTCCTGTAATTCTGAGTTTTAGAAATGGAAAGGTCCTCAGAGATAGCCTGGACCAATCCTAACGTTTTGTAGAGGAGGTAACTGAGGCCTAGATAAGGGAAGGGTCTTTCCCAAACCAACACAGGATGAATTTGCTTAAAAAACCAGAGCAGATCACATATAAATGGATTTACTAATTATTTTGTGACTAATTCCCAAGTATGCAAATATATAAAGACATAAAATTTTTGAATGTATATGAAAATCAATCAGCAAACATCACCATGGTCATTTAATAAACTCTCTTAAATTCTCTAAGTTCATGAATCTTTGAGTAAACTCTCAAGGAAAGGGTGAGGTGGTATAGATGCTTAATTCGTTGGGCCTTCCAATCTGTGATATGTTTACATAAAGGGTGTCATGGACATCATTATTCTGATCTGTTTACATGCTGTTCTGTCTGTTGACAAAAAGGAAGGGGCTTTTCTTGATCTCTGAGTAAATCAAAGCCCCGCAGAAAAGCCACGTGCCATTTTCACCGTGGGTGAAGTGGAATTATGCAATTTAAGGGCATGTCCTTTATCTCATCTTTTTGTGGGAGCCCAGCTTAAGAGCAGGGCATGTCGGACACCAGCACATTGTTGGAAGACCTCATTGGAACTGGTGGATCATATTCCCTGGGTCCATTTGGGGAAGGACTTAGTGGGGTCCACCCAAATATACTGTCCCTGCTGCACTTTTGTAATCTAATGCCCAGTGGAGACTTTTGGTGAAATTGCCTCTTGGCCACAAAATGTCTGTGGACCCTCCTTTGTGCCTCGGTCCCTTGGTGGTCCTTAAGGAGATAAGATGTAAAAGCCTTTATTTGGTGATCTGCTTAGTGGGTTTAGAAGCAAACCATCAAGGGCCAATGAGAGAGAAATACTTGGAAGATGATGGTCATCAGGGATAAGATTAAAACCTGCCTGAGAAGAGATCTGTGCTGTGTGCCTGGCTCAGTGAAGTGTGTTGGTTACTGTTTGATGCCCAACAGGCAGGTTGACTGGCTGACGATGAATGAGTCCAGAAAGTGTTGTTAGGCTTGTACTGCAGTTAGAGGTGAGGAGGGTATCACTCAATGTATCCGTGGCATATCCCAATTCATAAAAAAAAAAAATCAAGATTGTATTACATAAGGGATTTCTGCTCTAAACCTTATTTGGGGCTTGTGTTGGGATTCAAATAAAAGATTTTGTTTTCAGGCCTTCCTGAAAAGGCACTAAATTATTGGTGAAAAGCCAAAAAGGATCAGTTGTCCATTGATGCTACAGGTAATGAGTAGAGTAAAAACTAAATTATATCTATTCCCCTTTTCCAACTGCAGCTAATTAAGGGTAGCTCATTTAAAAACAGACCTAATTTAATCTCTAATATAAGTATTCAATTAAAGTTGTTCCCACTGCTTTCTTCTCAGAAGGCTGCTTTATACATTTATATATGATGCATTTATGGTGTGAATCCTTCTAAGGATCCAGGTGGTAATAGGAAAGTGCTTTCAGGATTTCCTAATTGCCCAAATTAAATAATATGTATGTAAATGGAGATTGGGGTGTAAATTGTGCACTGCAATGCTACAAGGAATTGAGCCCCTATATCCTGCTATCTTTCAGCCAATCAGAATCAAGTGCTCCCCATTTTATTCTGTATTACTTAGAATAGTTTATTGCATTATTAAATACATGTTACAAGAAGCACATTGTTGTTTAAGACTCATTGATTTAAGTAGAACTATTCTTATAAAGTTCCATAGGCTTTTACATAAAAAGAGAAGAGCCCATATAAAATTATAAAACCTTAATGTAATAAAATAGCCTATAATATAATACTCTCCCATTTTCTGAAGAAATCACCAAAAAATTTTAATGAGTTTATTAGAGCTACTGTTTGTGAATCCTGGGATGTCATGTCTAATTAGACTTAATGGATTTAAGTATTTCTTTAATGAAATCTCTAGCTTAACTCACCAGGATTATACTCCTTGTCCTCCTGCCCTTAAAATGATTTTACTTTATTTTTATTTTGGGTGGCATTAAAAAGAAATGAAAGACTATGATTCTGCCTCATTCTCAGATGGATATAGTGAAAAATACAGTGCTTATTATGAAGTTAATGTGAATTACCATGTAATTACCACTGGCTGCACTGTAATGATTATTTAGTTACCACTGAGCATTCTCTGCCAAATAACACACATTATTTCATAGGAAGCGTAGAATTAACTCAAGTCATCCCGGAACTCAGGGAGAGAGTATATTCCTGATCTCTTTCGTTGAGTGTAGGCGCTGCTAATGTTAACATCTAAATAATCAAGCTTGGAGCAAACCGACAGCAGAACAGGATATGAGTTTACATGATTTGATTTGCTGATGTTTTAAACACTTAGCAGGAGACAGCTATAGAAGCCAATTAAATCTCTCCAAGGTGCATAGAGTTATCTCCTTTGTGAGAAACAATTTAAGGGAATTGCATTGGCCCTTTAACTGAGGGGAGAAAAAGCATTAGGAATGAAATTTCAGATGCAAAGTGCTGATCAATCCTGCCTCCTTTTGTGTTTTTCAGCTTTGTGCTGTTTGGGCTGTTGCTATTTTAAAGGATTTGCACTTTTATTTTGCAAGCACAGGGTTATGTTAAACTTTTCCTTGGCTATTGATTATGACGTGCTTTAAACAAGGCATTGTGTCTAAAAGAGTAAAACAAAAGCAAAAACAAAAAACATGTCAGTACATTCTGTCCCTTTCAGATACTGCATCTTATTTAGTGTACCGGAATTCCCAGTTTAAAGTAATCACAAAATTTATGGAGAAACGGATAAAAAAGGTTGTAAAATATCGATTTGAGGAAAATAATAACACAACTCATCTATAATAAGAAGAAAAATGAAGCAATAATTCAGGGGGTATCGAGCGGCTTGCTGCTGGGAGTATTGATCCAGTCCTTTACGGTATAAGATCGCACCTGAGATTGCTCTGAAAGAAAGAACAGCATTCCTTCGCTCATTATTTCTTAGATACTATCGCCTTGTTACATGGGTCCTGCAGAGTTGGAATAGTTGCGGCTGGGAGAGTGGGACCTGCAATAATAATAATAAATAAATAAATAGCTCAGAAATCTATATTGCCTTAAAGCCACCGTGCCTGGTCTTAATAACACATAGGCTCTGGTTTTATAAGTTCTTCATTGCCTTACAGTAGCTAATGACAATTCCTATGTTGTGTGGTTCATTTAGGGGCCGAACAGATCTTCATCTTATATAATGGGTTCTCGTGTTTGGAAGGAATTCCTGTCTTGGCTGTTGTATTTCTTGTTAAGTCACTAAATTGAAAACAATACATTTATGCCACGTTGGGCCACGGAAAATGTTGGCGTTTGCTTTAATGCGGCATTGTTTTACATTTTAAGACAATTTTTGGACTCGGCAGGACTATGATGGTTCCTGAGAGAAATATTTAAATAAATATGGCCTCAAACTTCGAAATTCAAGTTCATAAGTCATGAATTTCTGATTTGTGATAAACGTGAATTTATTAATTCACCCATAATTTCTAAAGTCTTAAAGAACAAATCTACTTGGCAATGTACTATCATCACAGTGAGGCCTTAAAACGGCAGACTATTTCATTCCCGAAAAATTCTAGGTTCTTTTCAGACTTTAAGATGCTCTTGCAAGTAGTATTGAAGAAACAGGAATATTTTGCTCTCACTTTTTTTTTTTTTTTTTGAGGGGAGGGTGCAATAATATTCAAATTCCAATTTAAAACATTTTGCATAGTATTATGTTCCAGGCATTTTCTATGTTCTGTGACCCAGAAAGATGAGGTTCTTGTCCCCAAAACACCTATATTCCAGTGAGAGAAGGAAGGCAATACACAAGAGGCAGAGAAGATAATCAGATTGGCAAAAGTGTTAAGAAAGAAATAGGGAGGATGATCTGGTACAGTGCAATGAAAGGAGCTAGAGGACTTCTTTAGACAGCCATGTGTACCTTAGAATTTGTACAGTATGCAAATGGATAGCACTGTAAGCCCTCACAGCATCACCCGGGTATACTTGTTTTTATTTCCAAGCATCTGTGGACTTTCCCCAGTGCTCATGCTATGCTATCATTTGCCCAGAAGATTCACTCTCCCTATCCCATCCCCCAGCCACTCTGTGATCATTATCTAGAAATATGAGCTGTACCAGCTGACTATGTTCTCAGCAGATCAAGCTTCCTGAAATTTCAATAAGCATTGATTCATGTCATTGTAGCAGATCCTTGAAATTGTTGTTTCTGTAATATCTGTCTCTCCATTTCTGACTCTAAAAGAAAAAAAAAATAGTTCCATGGAACAAGAGGCTTATGCCTGGTGTCAATAAAGGTGAATAGAGGGGGAAGGATGGAGAAGCAGAAAGAATAAGACATCTAACTATCAAGACTAACTCCCAAAGCAGCTTTCAATAAACTGCAAAGCACACCCCTCCTTCTTTATCCACATAGTAAGATTGAAAGTCATCACTGAGTCTTAAACTGTGAATATTGAAATTGTGAGATGTATGGTACATTTAGTGGAGACGTTGGTGAAGTGCACAAGTCATTTTAACTTTGTCTTTTAATTTTCAAGATTTATTGGTTCCAAGGGAAGAGAATATTTATAAACGTTTTAGGTATTCACAAAACATGTAGTTGCCAAACAGTGCAAAGAATGAAAAGAAATCATCATTATGAAGCTGGATGATTCAGGAAACGTGGTGATAAATATGGGAGTGACAACATATTATCTCAGCCTTCTCTAGCTCCACATTTTTGAGTCATGATTATCAAGTGTATCACTGCGGGGAGTATGCTAAGTCAGTTTGGAGCTAGAGGAATTTTAGTTTTGAAAGAATAACCATGCAATGTTTGGGAAGTACAAATACAATAAATGATGTCATCTCAGTTTGAATAAATATATATTGTATAATTTGCTTCTTTTAATTTCTCATAATGAAAAGAAAGTGGCAAGCAACAAGAAAGCAATTAATCGCAACAATGATTACTTAGTTTCTGTAGTGCCTGAATTAAAAAGAACATTAAGATTACTTTTCTAATAGTTCATATATATTTTTTTTTAAATCATTGATGTTTTATAAAGGGCAGGTGCATTTGAATTGTTCTAAAATACTAGTTTTTCCCTTGTGGGCAGATTGTCAAAAATTAACTGTTGGCCATTCTGCTGGTTGTTTCATAGTGTAGTCTCAAATTCATGAAGATAAATGTCATATCCTAGCTAATCTATTGTAATCCTTCTCTGTTGTGTGCTTCCTTTAATTTGAGACAGGCTGATTATTGAAATACAAACTTATGACCATCACTGTGATTTTCTTATGTGTATGAGTCCTCTCTCATCAGTCCAGAGCTTTGTATTCAGCAGTACCCAGTAGATGTTGAGCAATGAATGGATCAAGAGTCAAGACCTTGCCCTCTGGCCATAGACACATTACATGATCACATAAACCTCTATTTTCTTACCTCAATAATGGAGAAGATAAATAAACATATCTTCTTCACTAGTTTGTTGTGACGATTGAAATAATACAAGTAAAGTACTTGGCACATTATAAATGGTACATATGAAGAACTCAAAAAATGGTAGTTATTATTAAAGACTTCAAGTAGTTCTCGATCTGTGATTATCTCAGAGTTTACTTCCACTTGGTTTGTAGGTATATTTCCAGTGCCTCGTACTATGCCTCGTCTAGAAGATGCTCAAAAAGTGCTTGCTGAATGAACAATGCCCCCGATTCTTATTAATAAATAACAAACAGCGACTGCTGCTAACACTCACAAAGCACTTACTCTACCACATACTGTTTTAAGCACTCAACATACTTTTAGACATCTAATCTTAAAAACAACACTACCAGACAGGTACTATTATCACTGTATTACAAATGAAGAAACTGAGTCAAAGAGGTGTTCAGCATTTGCTCAAGGTCATGCAACAAGAAAGTGGTAGAGGCAGTTCTTTTACACAGGCAGACTGGCTTCAGAGTCTAGGCTCTTGTGCGTGTAACACGATCTTCAGTATTTAGGCACAAAGGTAATGGAAATGTTGCACTCTGCCCCATTTATTCATTCAACAAATATTTATTAATCGTCCTCAGTATGTTAGTTACTGGAGATACCACGTACATAACGTGCATAATGAGCAAAGATGTGCATAATCCCTGCCCTTATAGAAATTATAGTCTAACAGGTCTGATTTCCTCAAGTTTCAATGTGTTCCATTCTTTCCTCAGTGACTCTTGTAATGAGAGACAGTTAAAGTCTGACTTGATGCAGTAGAAGGGAGGCTATAAACATTTGCAGGAAGGAGAGTGCAGGGGTAAGCCTAGAAGGGAGACAGTTAGGGTGGTATTGTATTCATCATTACGGGTTACCCAGCATACAGCCCGCCTTCCCTTTAGAGTATATAGGATGTATGCATGTAACATGCCTTTTGAAGCCCTGGATGCTACCTAAGCCCTTTTCCCCTCTCAAATTTTGTAAGCAGATGTGTGGTCTTGCCGTCTGTACCACCACACGGACATCTGGGTCCAAACTGAGCAAAGCATTGCTCCAATTTAGCCACAAGGGGGCAAGCTCGTGGCTCAGCCTGGGAAGGGTGTTGGGGTATTTGGAATGAGCCCACTTTGTCTTTTTTTTTTTTTTCAGCATGAGGGTCAGAAGTCATGTTTTTTTTACAGAAAGGCTCCACTAACTTTATGTTCAGTGCCTCAACTTCAAGGCTACAAGAATTAGTGCCTATGTGTCCACATTTTAAATTTGTGGCAGAATGTCCTAAATCCATAGGCACGCACAAACCATGGCACATGCATACATTTCACACTGCTCTGCTTGTCTCTCCAGTTTGAATTTGCCCTCTTCATTATTTAGTTAATTCATTTGTTCATTCTTTCATTCATCTATTTCTTTATTAAATGTTTACTGGGAAATTTAAAAAAAATGGCAGCTGCAAGGATAGAGTTTGCAAGTTAAGCACCACAAGCACAATGACTGGCAGAGAGTTAAAGTCCTGTAATGGTTGTCAGATAAGTGGATTGATGAAGGAATAAAAGGGGAATTCGAAAACCATTACATTTATATTTCAAGAGGTTATTTTTAATCAGGAATGGATTCAAGTAAAATATTCTAAGTAATTTTTGAAGAATAAGTAAGTTACTCAATTTAAAAAAAATAAAGGGGGCAAAAGAAAAAATCATATTTGTCCCAACAGGATTCAGTGATTTTACAAAACAAATCCATTGATCTAGACTCTCCTCGTTTTGTCTACCTCTTCCTGTGATCACCAGTCAAGATGACTGATTACCCTGGGAAAGGCGCTATAGACTATCTCATAAACAGAAAAAAAAAAAAATCTCACACTTGGTCAGAAGGCAGCCCAAACACTTCATCTCCAGAGGCTGGGAAAGTTGATCTGTGGTTGAGATTTGGCCAGAGGGAAAATGCCTGCCAGAATGAGAGCCTGGAATCTGGGGGGCTCAACCAAGATGCCAGTAGAACTCACCTCAAGAGCCCAACACATTCAGCAAGTTAGCACTCAGGGCCAACTACAGAACTTACTAAGGTTTGCTGCTGAGCTCTTGAGCTGCTGAAGTACCACTGACATTTTGGCCAAGTTAGGAAATTTTAGAAAGGGAGCCTTAAAAACAAAAATATCTGATTTCACACTTTGCTTATTTCAATAGGAAAACTACCAGATGTCTTTACCCTATTTCATTCAGAATCATAGGTGATCTTTCACCAAATTACGTTTTGAATATTTGGGTGCTAGTGTTTGCTTCCACTGATAGGCCCTGTCCCAAACTCCCTCAAACACAGAGGTTCTCCCAAAATCCTCTCATGGCAACCATTTTCCACAAAGCCCCTCTCCCTCCAAGGGCCTCGTACCAAGGCCCTTGCAGGCCTCAGCCTTTGTTTTCTTTTTTAAAATTCTGTGGGAGTTCCAAGTCCATCAAATATCTCAAAATGCCTTCACAATCCCTGTCTTTCTTTCCTCTTTTAGGCCTTCAGCTAGTTAATCCCAATAAAGATTTAGGAGCTTGAAAATAAAATGAACTTCCTAAAGTAGAAGTAAGTCGATTGGTCTCTTGAATTTCATTCTCTGTCTTTTATTGAATGTCAACTATGTGCAAAGTGTGGTGCAGAACGCTAAAATAGGAGACAGGTGCAGAGCAAGGATGAACAGGAGGCAGGCTGTGCTGGCATATGATGCAAATCAAAGTGACAAAATGCTCTGGTAGAAATCTGGGTAAATGGCTAGGGAGAAGACAGCCCGACCTGGGAGTCCAGGGAACTAGAGAAGTGGGGAGGGGATATGGTCAGGGGGCTCAGAGTAGGAAAGATTACTTTAAATGTGTGTTTTCTACATTTTCCCTAATTACTGAGCTCCATCTTCTTAAAAATGGGCAATGTGCAGCCTTTATATGTGAAAAAACAAAACAAAACATTAGTTTATGAGAAAAGTAGGTATTATAAGAAATCATCATCATCATCATCTATCCCCTTTTAATTTTACTTCTCAGCCATAATATGTTCTACAATAGTCCAGGACCTTATACAAATGATTTCCCAAACTCATGGTTGGCATTGTCCCTCTCTGTCCTCTTAATTCCTTATCTCCCTGACCTCTCATGAGAGATTTGAAGTTACTTAGGATAGTTTTATTTTCTTTATCATGCTATGGAAAATCCTGAGCACTCGCTTGAATTCAATTTTGAGTAAGAAAAATTCCTTGCAACTATAATTGTTTGCATTGAATTGAGTAGTGTTTCCAATATTCATCCATTGTCACCTAAACACTTTTGTTTAGAGCAAAATAAGGTGCTTATTACATGAGTCAAATATTCGGGGGTCTTTGTCAAGTCAGGATGGTGCTTTTGATCTGGCCAAAATGTAGTATATGCTAATACATTTTCTAATTAGAAAAAATCCAAATCTGGTATCATAGATTTGGAATCAAGGCTGGTGGGTGGCGTAGGTTGAAGAGGCTCTTTTGGAAAAGATATTGAAAGAATAAATGAATGAATGAAGAATACTACAGCCTGGATTTAAGAGTAAACCGTATCCCTTGCTTCCCTCTCAAGATGGCCTCCTGTGGATTCTTAGATTATTGAAGCTTTGGAGCATTTTGCTAGGAAATCCTTTCTTTGTATTGCAACATTGTGGCAATCAGGCTGCACTGTCATTTGAGCACTGGGGACTGAGATGTGTGTGAATGCTGTGGTCAGCCAGGTCTGAGCTCAATGAAAAGTCATTGCCTGAGGGTTACATAACTTGACTGCTACAGGTAGGGAATGGCCTTTCACCAACACCAAAGATTTATTGACTTTTGGGTGGGAAAAGTCAGCTTTTATATTTCAAGAGAGTAAATCACCTCTTGTTAATCATGAAGCCTTCAAAGTCTATTTAGCATGGTAAACTTCTGCTAGAGCTTCATGCAGTAATATGTAAAATATGTAGTTGACCAGAAGTTTACAGTTTTGACTAATAGAATTATTAGTCAATGAGTAATACTTCAAGTTTGCCAAGTCCCAGTTGATAACTGGACCTTCATAAACCAGCCTCACGTTCTAACAGTCAGAGGCACTCTAGACTAGCAACTTTAAACCCTAGTTAGAAAAAAAAAATTAGCAAATACTATATTTTGGCCAGAAGAGAAAATCTAGGGCTATAACATTTTACCAGGGACTCATGTTAACATTTGGTCTACAACAACTTTGTTTATAGGATACTGATGCAGGTAAGCTTTGTGGTTGTCACAATATGTCTGAAAGGAAACATTTTTTGGAAGTAGAAATTTGAGAAAGCTATGGTGGTGCTATTAAGTAACACAGGCCGTGGAGAATTTGATCAATGAAGATCAACAACTTTGATGAAATAGTTTTTACCTGAATAATGAATAATTTATTTTGCCTAACAGTCTACATTGCTAAAAAGGTGAAAGCAGTGGTCAATTTAATGAAGAAAAGTGCATTCACTCGAAGTTTTTGGCAGAAAGGAGAAAAAAATATCTAGTTGATTGATTTCCTTAATTTGCTTTCCAGCTGGTGGTTTTGGTGTGGTAGAGACACTTCATGGGGTTCCTGCCTTTAGTTATGCTAGTTGTAGCAGACCACTACCTTGAATCAAGAAAGCATGTTGGTCTAAGATTAGAGCCAGAACCCATCAGAAGGCTAGAATTTCTTTCCACTAAAAGTTCCTTTATAAATTCTTGTGTTTTGTCCTGTTTCTAGGTATATGTTTAAATGGTTTCAAAATTGATTGCTTTTAATAGTTTTTTGTTGTTGCTGACAGTTGTGAAGAGAGTAAGATGGAGATACACACAGCCTTTTCTTATTAACAGATTTCCTGTTATACATGTATTAAGATTGTCGGCTTCCACTCCTGTTTCCTTCTTTCTCTCTCTCTCTCTCTTTTTTTTTTTAAGCTGTCGCTTGTTTCACCAGAGGGAGAAAGACTAGCTCAATTGTATTATCCTGTTAGATTGCTTAAATCATGTTTAGACCAAAAAAAAAAAAAAAATTACTTTCTGCTTTCTTACTACAGTTCATGATTTCCATTTTGTAAGGCATCTTTTCTAAATTTTGTGCTTTATTATTTTTGCGGTGTTGAGCGAACAAAAACAAACTCTAGTTCATAATTCACTTTAAAGAACATACCCTTTCTTTCTATTTTCTTGTTAAAACCAAATTGTGTGCAATTTGTAGGAAATTGAAACCACATTTTTCACTTAACTTTCCAAAATTAAAATTTATGAGGAAAAAGAAGCAATAAAACAGTTACAATCTGGTCATCTATAATTATCTGTGTGGTGTGAGCAGTTCCACATTTGAAAAAAGTGACATGGATAACTTATCAAGATTTTACAACCATGGGACATTTTACTTCTTATTTGCTGCATTGGAGCCAAGATCTCCACAAAATGCTAAAAGTTACACTGTCAAATGTTTGAAAGTTACATGTGTGAAGAGGAGTTTTCAAATGTATAGAAAAGAATGGATAGTATCTAAAAACAGTTGTTTTCCTCCCTCACTCAATAATGAAATGTATTACGGTAAAAATTTGCCATTGTAGACTGTTCTTATTTCCAGTATTGTTCTTGATTTTGGTTACTTTAACATTCTCTTGTCACGCTCTACCAGGTAGGAGAAAAACCACAGAATTAGCGAGATGAACTATTTCTTTTTATTGGTGCTGCCATTGTTGTTTTGGTATCTCCGCTTCTAAAGCTGTCTACATCCTTATAGATTTCCTGAGAAATGGATCCTTGAAGACATTCAAGTCCTAAGCTGTGATTTTTTTCTCTTGGAATAAATAATTTTTCCCCTTTTAATCTTGCCGTCTAATTGTTTCTAAGTTAGAATCTAAAACTTTTTACTATTATAAGAAATTTGGTACTTCAATCCTAGTTCTTAATAGAGGGAAAGTTCATTTAACAATAACCCCTTTGTGGAAATATGCTCATATTTAGACAACTTGATGCAGCTGTGGTGAAGTCATTTGTGTTTTCATTCAGTAAATGTTTACTGAGTATCTATTTAGTTTCATGTCTTCTGTTAGAATCTAAATATAGAGTGGGGAACAAAACACTACAAATAGTACCGCACATAGTAATTACTCCCTTGAACCTTAGCATGATCAACATCATTCTGGATAAAAATGTATCGATGGACAGATCTTTGGCAGTACAAAAAAACTGTCTAAAACCACTACAATCCTGAGTCTCGACTTAAGCTCAACTGAAATCGTACCCTTGCTGCAGCAACTTACAAATGCTCAAATGTTTTATAAATATTTTGGCCATGTCCATTTCTTGATTTGTAAGTTTATTCTGATCAATATATCAGAATTTTAAAAACGTATTCATTTAATGGATAAGTACTTATTGTATAACACAGTCTTCTAAGTGTTTTACAAATATTTAGCCCATTGAATCCCCGAACATCTTCTATAAGGAAGGCACTTGACTGTCCTGATTGAACAGGTAAGGAAACTGAGACATAGATTAAGACATTTGCCAGAGTTACTCAAGTAGTGAGTGGAGGAGCCTAGCCAGACAGTCTGACTCCAGAATTCATTCTCTTAACTGCTCCATTGTACTCTTTCCTCAATACTTCAGTATTTCTATAACTACGTATGTCTTTTCAAAGTGTGATGATCCCTGAGTTATGATGCTTAGACATATCCGGTAGGATTCTGCAGACAGTTTACTCTGCCTGTAAGTGGGCAGGTTCCAAAGAGGCATCAGTACAGGAGTCCCTGGCGTGTGAAGGCCCTCAGGTCATTATGAGCCAGGGGCAAACGAAACATGTGTCCTACCTTCCATTCATTCTAAGTTGTTCATTCACCCATCTCTCTAATACTTGCTTAGATATAAAAATAATATATGCTAATTTAGAAAATTTAGAGAAAAACAGGATAGAATTTAAAGAGTTAAAATCATCCAATACCTATCACCCAGAGATAACCACTAAAAACATTTTTGTGTATTTCTTTCATATTTTTCTTTATGTAATATATATGAACATTTTCTTCATATTTGTGGTTATACTGTATATGTGTTTACACACACAGTTTTATATCCTGTTTTTTTACATAGCCTAATAAGCATTTTCCCACACATTAAAATTTCTTCATAAACATAATGTTAAAAGGCTGCATCATCTCCCACGGTGTGGATTCACTATATTTATTTATCCATTCACTATTGCTAGAAATTTGTTTTGTTTATACTTGTATAATGATACAATCTTTGCTGTTTTCTCTAACTTTGATGCTTTAAAAACCATTGTAATTTGTGGTAACTAAATGTTCTATCCCTTTATGAAGTTTTTTTTTAATGCCCTATTTTTTTTGCAAGTGGTAGATTTTTAAAAAAACTTTTGAAATAATTTTTTCATATAGTGCTTTTATTATTTGCACTATAAAATGATGCTATAAAATATACAGTAGAAATAAAATATGCCCAAGTGTACACATGAACTGACGATTAGTCTAGGAAATTATATCTAGCCATAAAGTGAGAATATTAAAGCTCTTGTATATATATTAATACAATCAGCCATACTTTTTAATGATAAGTATTTAATCTATCAGTGTCCTCTTTTTTTATCACCCAGTTGCAAACTAGATTCATTTTGGATAATTACCTTTGGTACTAAATGTATATTATCTGCCCAGTTAGGAAATAGATTGGAAGGAATTCAGAAATCAATAGTAATAAAGTAAACAGAAAATGGAATGTATTTCCTCTCTTACCATTTGTTTGAACTCACGCTACGAAAGACAGGGACCCTGTCTAATGGATGTCAGAGGACCACATGTAAACCCCATTGGGAACAGCTCTCCTTTAAGAATTGATCTGATATTTCAGGAAGTATCTTATTGTTTGAATATTAAAATGGTAGGTACTTAATGACAACTACGATGCTTTGACTTCTGCTGTTTACAGAATCAATTTCAGTTTCTCTTTCAATGTTTTTGTGTCTATTACTGGGTGCACCTCCTTTCTCTCCAACCTCTCTTTAGCCTTCATAAAACAATTTTTGACAGAGCATTAATGTTAGGTTTATCAGTGTTATGCTAACCACAATCTCATTGTCCAAAGGGAGATAAAAATCCAGTGTCCCGTATTGTTGACTAGAAAAGAGGCTCTCTGTAGTTTCAATGTTGATGTCATCATGAGAAAAAATAATTCAATACTCAGAATGGGACCTGTACCTCTACTTTAGCACAAACATGGGAGAGTTAGTTTACCTTGCCCAGACCTCTAAATATTCTAGCAGGCTAATGAAACTCTGAGAAAAGGCATGCCCAGCTTCCCTTGTTGATATGCTAAATCGCACAGCCAAGAAAATATTTCTGCTATGTAAAAGAAACTCATCACTGCTATTAGTCAGTGTATATTCACCTCCCTCATGTAATATAAAAGTATTACCTGTTTTCCCCCAATCCTAAACTCTATAGGAGCTTATTGACTTTTGTCATAACTAATGGCATTCCTAGGAGGTATACTAGAGCCCACTTTCACAGTTTTCTACCAAGTGTTGACTTCACTGTAGCATGGTTGATCCTAGACTCGTGACCTGGTTTGGCGGTGCCTTCCACAACAAAGTTTCAAGGCCAGGAATATAGTGAGTCAGGAATCTCTTTCTGTGTTTAGAGGATTATAGTCACTGTTGGTTTCAGAATCTTGGCCAAGGGGAAGACTATTAGATTCTGAGTTTATTTCCAAAGCAAAAGCAGGAAATCTAAAGAGATGGCATTGCATATTTTGGGAGGTGAATCTTCTTCGTGATTTCCAATATTTTAATGACAATTAGAAAATTGTTTTTGATAGGACCCAAGTAGTTTCAAATTCCAAAAGAACTTAAATATGCTTCTATCTTTCACAAAGTCCGATTGTAAATGATGTCTTTATTAGCAGAGATACATACTCTCACACCCGTGTGACTTTAAGAGGCCACGTACTCGGGAAGAGGTATGTGTTCCCTCAAGAAGCTTGCTTCTCCTGGCATAGAAGGGCAGTCAATCTAGGCGCTCTTCCACAGGCAATTGCCATGCTATGGGTCGCGACTTGACAAGATTGCTTTGGGGACACACCTCAAACTCTTGCTTAGGTTTTTCTGCTCTGGGGAGACAAAATGGAACTTTCGAACAGGCCAAATATTTCAAGAGAGAAATCTGCCATTAGTTTTCTTCCCCCCTCCTTTGATCATTATACCATCCTTTTACATCTGCCAGGCTCTATTTGCAAGCTTCGTGTTCCCTCAGTAGGCACATTTGAAGCCTGCTTAACTGGTATGCAGAGGGCAGAATGGCATTATTTGTGATTCCTTTGCCACTGACTTGGAGCGGTGATGGGAGGATGTCAATTTTGCAAGGGCAGCATTATTTGATGCTCTTGCTGCTCAGCCCCAGAACGCTCATTTGGTTGTGAAGAGAGCACTTAATATGCTCTCTTCTTTTCTCTCCTGTCCTTTCCATATTCCTGCTGAATCTCACATTCCTCTAAGCACAGCCCTGAGAATGCCAGCCTTCAGACAAGCCAGAAAGAAGACACTCTGTGAAAATGGGGCATTAATGGTTTGTGAATCCAAAGATAGTTAACTGATATGTGCATTCAATTAAGATTAGTTCTTCAGTTAAAAGACTCCCCAGGAAGAGCGGCTTTCTTCTCATTTCTGGGGTATGAGCAGTTAATGAAGAAGGCATACCAGAATTCCACCCATGTTATCCGGAGTTGCCTCTGGATTCCATAACCATTTTCAACTTACTTGATGAGGGGAAACTTGCTAGGTGAGATTAAACAAGCTGGAAGATGGTCATGGAGAAGCACGTGTCACTTCCCATCTTTTTGTGGGTGACATCACCACCATGCACCTCACAGAAACTGGTTTTGTATTTAAGTGTGATCCATTCTGGCAACTTTCCCTTTTAAAACGTATGTCTTAACTGAGTCAAGTCTTTATATAGCATATGTGGATATACAGTTATATTTTTCAAGTCGAAGACAGATATTTTTGCTGTAGGCATCTTTTACTATTTGTTTTCTCCTGTGTTGCCCCGAAGGGAAAGATAATACCATTGCTCCCAATGTATTAGCCAAATCCTTCCACAGGGGCAGTCCATCATAGAGGAGCCAGTGAACAACAGTGACAGCCTGCCCTGGTTCATCTCTTACTGCTGTGCGACTTGGGCAAGATCCTGTAAAATGGTGATGATATCAGTATAGACTTCACAGAGACAGCTAAGAGTTGGCGATTTGTAAGATAGTGCTTAGCACGGTCGCTGGCACATGGTCATTGTGCATCAATTACTATGAACTACTATTCTTATCTCATTTCCATTACAAGAATGTAGGTAAAGTCACAGCATGTTGTTTTTAGTCTTGGAGGTTTTTGCAAAACAGCCTTTAAAGAACAACTTGGCAATGGCTTTTAAACATGTGGATGCTTTGTAGACATGGTCCAGGATACTTTCAGGGTCCTGGGAACGTTTGTTGTCTTCCTTTTAGTTGGTGTTTGTTTTACAAAATGGCAGGTCCATTTGGTTTTGAAATGGCCAGCAGTAGTAGGAGATAGATCATCTATATGAAGATGTCATCTGAATGACAGATTTGATATTATCTTTTTCCATAGGTGCAGTTCAATCACATTTCATTTTTTACGTACCAATCCTTCACCCAAGACTAGCAGTCACACTTTCTCATCTGTGAAATAGGAATTACCTACCTTTTGGGGTGTCCAAAGGAAAAAAACAAGTTTGCAAAAGTGAAATGCTCAGAACCGCTTCTCAACAAATGATCCTGTTTAAGTCAGGCTTACGTGGAGGAATGATGCAGAGGAACTGGGTTGGGTTCGGTTCCAACATTTGAGTTTTAGTTGTGATTCAGCTGTTGACTAGCTGTTGATTTTGCACTAGTCACTTAGGCTCTCCAAGCCTGGTTGTGTTTGCTGAAGGAAGATTTTTGCAGTAATAAAGTTCTGAAGTTGATTGAGTAGATGTGCCTTTGCCCCTCTCTACCTGACCACATCAAGATCACACTGCTAAATCTAGAGTTAGAAAGGAGACTTAGAAGAATGTATTTGTATCTGAAAGTTGTTTTGGTAGCTTTTGAAAAATGCAATCCAGTATGTTTGATTTATGTCCTTAAAGGGTCACAATACCTATTGTCCCAATATAATCACAAAAATTTTCCATTTGAGAACAGGTCAGCAGTTTATCAAGCCAATCTCTGCTCCTGTAGATATGTCCCAGCCCTCTGAAAAAGCCAGCAACAATATCTGACATGTTGGTCTCAGGCAAAGTGAATTCCACAGATGGAGCTAAATATGTATTTTTATTTCCTCTAAATTCACCAGGCTTCAATAGGAGCAGGAAGATTATAGAGACAGTATAGAAGGAAGGTCACTTTGTTTCTCCTTGTTGGTTTTAAGCAGGTCCATTCCACCCATCATTATAGAGAGAAATGCAAGATTCAGTTTGGGGAACTTTAGTCTCTTAATTCCAGTTAGAAGGAAAAAGAGGTCCAGAGGAATCTTAGCAACAACAAGGGCTTTTGGTGACACTAGATGGCATTTCCAAAGGCCTTTGCCCACTTGGAAAAATCATTTATGTGGCCACTGGGCCTACTTTTTGGGATGCCTCTGAACTTCATAAAGATTCAGTCTCTAAGCTTAAAATTATTTCATCCTCTTCACCCAAAATAGTCAATTTGCCCTCCAGAAAGCTTGTACCCATTTCTAACCAACCATCCGGGTCTAAGAGTTCTCATTCTCTCCATTCAAGTTGCTGTCATTGAGAATTTCACCTATTGTCACTTTTATTAGTAAAAGCTAACCTACTTTTGTTTCATCCTGTGCTGTGACAAATGCTATACTCTAACAGCATCCTGTCATAAAGTCTTCTAATGATGCGTGTACCTTCGGAGAACCATTTGCAGCTCTTAGACAAGCTAAAGAGAAATATTAACTAGGAGTCTTCCCCCAAGCTGGACATAACCCAAAGCAGTAGTAATAAAAACTGAATCATGATGTCCTGAAACATGGACTGTGCTATCCTATCCTTAAAAGTTCAGGGCATAACTTCGGCTAAGCCTCTCTTTCACCCCCTACACCCACCCACATTATTCCGTGGGAATTAGGGAAGCCTCTCTAGAGCTTGGGATGGCACACGAAAGAAAGAATCAGAGCCTGAAGATGGAGGCTGATTGGTTTCTTCTGCTTAGGTTAGTGGATGACCAGGGTGTTTGCTTATAGATCAGCAGCAACAGCCAACATTATTTTCACTTCCTCCTGGACAGTGTAGTCCATATTCCAATTAGAACCCCCACCCTCCCTCTCTATCCTCTACATTTAGACAACAAATTATGTCCACATGGCAATTTCTTTCTAATGCAGTTACCAGACCTCTTTCTTTGGGGCCTAAATTCAAATGAGATTATAAAAGCCTTTGGGTCAGTAATGTAGCGACTGGTCCAGTCTCTTCAGCTCTTGAGAATTGACATAGGCACTAATGAGATAAATTCATTAAAATGCTTTTACACGGAGACTTGGTAAAGATACACAACACAAAGAGTCTTCTGTGTACCTGGTTGAGGTGGGTGGGTTCAAACCTTTTCCTTGCCGAAGGTCAGAACCAGTGTCAAATTTACAGCAAACCCACTTATGATGCTTGGTGTTCCCTTTGGTTTTTATCGTCACAGTAGGTATTACCTGACCAAGAAGTAATTACACCATTATTTTTTATGTGGTGCTTTATTACTTGCTTTTCAAAATTGGTTTCCACCATCTCACAAGCTAATAGCAACAAATATGTGATTGTAATGTTCACTCCGTCAGGAGACCTGGGGTTATTGCGGAAGTGGCCACATACCCATTGCCCACACAATAACTGTTACTCCAAAACAAGTGAACTGCTTAACTAAACATCTATTGATTGTAAGACGCTGGGGACCAATATTAAGACCACCGACATCCAAAGGGGAAGATTAAATTCTAGTTATGTGTACACTGTATTTTGTCAATATTTTGTGGTGAGGAGACAGATCACAAGCCCAAATCTAGGGTGGATTTGAAGAAGTAGAACTTCATTGGATACCTTAAGTCATTAACGTAGTTCCATCCACTTCTTAAAAGACAGGCATTAAGAGTGTGAGCAGAAAACATCAAGAACCATGGAAATCCCCTCATCTTCACTCCTCCAAACATATTAACAGGGATTAACCAAATCTAAAAGTCAACTCAAGGTTTATTATCATAGTTGTTTCAGGTAAATGTTGTAGCTTTTGTCTTGAGGCACCTGAAGTTCTACAGTTTTCTTTAGGACTGGGAACTGATCTGGGACTGAGTGTCCTCCACGCTTTCTTGTATGGCTCTTATGATAAGCTAAGCTACAATTGGGCAAACAAGTTTGCCAACCCTTACTCATTTAGGTTCATATCTTTTTACTGGGAGTTACTGAGTGAGACTGAAGAAAACCAGAACTTTAGGGTTAAAGCATCCACAAGTTGTCTGAAACTGTGTGTGCCATTTATGCTAAAGATATTAGTATAACATTTACAACTTCCAAATATAGTAATTTACAAATTTGTTTACATTTACAACCTCCTCAGACCTCTTCTGGTTGGTTACTTGACTGCATTAAATGGTATTGACAACCCCTTATATTCTGAGTTCCTCATTTGATTTCAGTGACACTATTCTCTCCTGGTATTCTTTCTACCTTTTTGACCTGCATTTGTCCTGTTTTGTCTCTCAGTCTCTCTCTAACCATTCCTTACCTGCTTGTGTTCCCCATAGTGTTGTCTGTCCTGGGTTCTCTTTTCACATGTGGTTTTTGCTATTACCTATATCTTGGTGTTCCCTACAGAATTAACTCCATCACTGATATTTTTCCTGAGCTTCTGGTTTTTGTTTTGTTTTGTTTTGTTTTGTTTTTTGTGTGACGGTGTCTCACTCTATTGCCCAGGCTGTAGTGCTCACTGCAACCTCCACCTCCCAGATTCAAGCAATTCTCCTGCCTCAGCCCCCCAAGTAGCTGGGACTACAAGTATGCACTACCACACCTGGCTGAGTTTTGCGTTTTTAGTAGAGACAGGGTTTCACCATGTTAGCCAGGCTGGTCTTGAACTCCTGGCCTCAAGTGATCCACCCACCTTAGCCTCCCAAAGTGCTGGGATTGCAGGCGTGAGCCACCGTGCCCAGTCTGAGCTTCTGTTCTTTATTCTCAACTGTCTACTAAATATTTTTACCTAGATGTTCTTCTGGCATCTAAATTCCAGCATGTCTGAAATTGAACTCATGAGTTTTTTTCCTCCTGTATATAGTTTTCTTTCTGCAAAATGGCCACTGTTTCCACTCAGTCAGATAAATTAGAAAAGTCAGTCATCCCCCATTCTTCCTATCCCCTTACATCTGGCATATTACTGAATTCATGTAGATTTTATTCTAAAATATCTCTGAAATCTACTTTTTCCTCCATGACTACCCCATCATTAGTTGGTCTTTTATTTTCCATTTGGATTATTGCAATAATGCTGCCTTTAAGAGCCAGCCTTCATTTTATTTCTTTGGCTCTTTAAAATGTTGATCACATCATGTTGCTCCTATGATCTCAAAAATCTTAAATGACTCCTTGTTGTCTACCTGTTCTTAGCAAGGCACCAAGGCCAATACTGTTACTCATGGTTAACCTTTAACAGTTCACTCTCAACATGTTAAGCTGTACTCTCCCCAAACTGGAGCATCCAACCCTACTTGAACACATCTTTTCTATAACTCTTTCCCTTTGCTCGTTCTGTTCCTATTGCCTGGAATGCTTTTCCTGTCCTTTTCAGTAGAAAAATCCTATTTATCCTTCCATACCCAACTCAGATATCTGAGCTAAGTATTTTCCTGACTCTACTACAGAGAATTAGTTTTTCCTCCTTGGGTGCAGTGTACTATTTTATATTAGTAATGCTACAGTTTTGTATCTTTTTGGTTCGCCAAATACAGGCCTATTTCCCCACTGGATTATGTTCTTCTCAAGGTATGGCACAGTGCCTAGAAGAGTTTTTCAAATAGAATCATTTCCAGCTGGGGATGCACAGAGCACTGGACTTGCATGCTGTACATCTTTTTCTTTTTATCTTCTTAAGCATGGGGCCTTATATACAGCAAGCCTGCAATTTTATTTAATTAATTAAACAGTATAAAACATCCCAAGTCTGGAAATGAATCCCTTCTTAATTAGGTGTCTCCTACCTATTTTTTTCTTTGTTCACAGAACTTATATTGTTTTGAAATGGTTGTGTCCTACTCCAGATGGAACTCATTTTCAGGGTAATATTTGAGAATCAGAGGTGGTAGAATTCTTTGAACTGTAATTCCAAGTTAGCGTAAAGGAAGGGGGAAGGTTGAGTCCCAGAGACAAGTATAACACACCCGCTGTTCTAGAACCCCGCATCTTCCTGCTGTTGTATTTGCCACACTGTTTTAGGATTCTGTTTGTGTCTTTCTGCCCCTCTAGACTCTGGAGTTCCTTGAGAGTGGGGAATATGTAAATATACATGCACACGTATGTTTATTGCAGCACTATTCACAATAGCAAAGACTTGGAATCAACCCAAATGTCCATCAGTGACAGATTGGATTAAGAAAATGTGGCACATATACACCATGGAATACTATGCAGCCATCAAAAAGGATGAGTTTGTGTCCTTTGTAGGGACATGGATGCAGCTGGAAACCATCATTCTTAGCAAACTATCACGGGAACAGAAAACCAAACACCGCATGTTCTCACTCATAGGTGGGAACTGAACAATGAGATCACTTGGACTCGGCAAGGGGAACAACACACACCGGGGCCTATCATGGGGAGGGGGGAGGGGGGAGGGATTGCATTGGGAGTTATACCTGATGTAAATGACGAGTTGATGGGTGCAGCACACCAACATGGCACAAGTATACATATGTAACAAACCTGCACGTTATGCACATGTACCCTACAACTTAAAGTATAATAATAATAAATAAATTTAAAAAAAATATGTCTAATTAGTCCTGTATTCATTGCACCTGCCCCTGTTTCTAGCACATGGCCTGTATTCTATTAATAGTAATAACAACTGCCTGTTGAGTATTTATGTGCCAATCACTGTACAAATAATAGCACATTAAATCTTTATAGTTGAGGAAGACTTAAAGAATGTAAGTGACTTTTCCAAAAGGAACATATATCCGGTCAATTATGTAGCCTGGCTGCAATCTAGCTCAGTCTTACTCCAAAAGGGTTGGGGCAAAGGGAAGAAGAGTGTGTTATTAGGAAACTGGAAGTCAAATGAGTTCTAGAGTGTTTTTATGGAATATAAATTGAGACAAAGGAAAGGACTAAAACAGATTATAGATAGAAGGATACCTGAAGAGCAAAAACAGTATCACAAAAGTCCTAGAAGCCAAAATTATTAGAGATCTGCTCTGAAGAGCCCTTGGTTGGCCTAACTTGCTGCTCTAATTAACAGGTTCAGAGTAGGGCTATCAAGGCAGACTGCCTGGGTTTGAATCCCAGCCCCTACATTGATTAGCTCTGTGGATTTAGGCAAAGTCTTAACTCCCCAAGCCTCAGTTTTCTGCTGTGTCTAATGGGAATAATGATAGTACCTCCTTGTAGAGTTGTTGTGAAGGATATGTAATCCATATAAGTGCTTGGCACACAGTAAGTCCTTAGGAAGTGTGAGCTGCTGCTTCTGCTGTTGTAATTATTAAAAGAAGACAAGATACACATGAATGAATGTAATTCATTGTGGCACTTCATATTATGCTTCTGAGTGAATCCATGTTTTCTAAACTTATCAACCAAGGTGTCCCTACAAACTTATTGGGATGCTATGAGATATTTTAAACATGAGGGAAACAGTGATTCTTCAAGTACATCAGATAGATACTGGATAAACTACCAGTCTAAAGGTAGCTCAAAACTCAATATTACATTATACTGCCTTTTTTTTTTTTTTTTTTTTTTGACAAGGTCTTGCTCTGTCACCCAGGCTAGAGTGCAGTAGTGAAATCATGGCTCACAGTGGCTTCAACCTGTCCAGCTCAAGTTCTTCTCCCACTTCAGCCTCCCAAGTAGCTGGAACCACAGTCATACACCATCATGCTTGGCTAATTTTTTAATCTTTTGTAGAGATGAGGTCTCACTATATTGACCAGGCTGGTTTCAAACTCCTGGGCTGCAGCTATCCTTCTGCCTCAATCTCCCAATGTGCTAGGATTACAGGTGTGAACCACCGTGCCCAGCCTTATAGTGCATTCTTTTGATGGTGTCATACCTTTGCAAAGCTGGTTTTCAGCATTTACTGTGGTTAAAAAAAAAAAAGGGCCATGTGAAAACCAATATGGAAGGCCGGGCGCGGTGGCTCAAGCCTGTAATCCCAGCACTTTGGGAGGCCGAGACGGGCGGATCACGAGGTCAGGAGATTGAGACCATCCTGGCTAACACGGTGAAACCCCGTCTCTACTAAGAAAATACAAAAAAAACTAGCCGGGCGCGGTGGCGGGCGCCTGTAGTCCCGGCTACTCGCGAGGCTGAGGCAGGAGAATGGCATGAACCCGGGAGACGGAGCTTGCAGTGAGCTGAGATCCGGCCACTGCACTCCAGGCTGGGCGACAGAGCCAGACTCCATCTCAAAAAAAAAAAAAAAAAAAAAGAAAACCAATATGGAATCGAAAATGAGGGTGGCTGTGTTTAGTCTGATTCCGAGGTGTGCAAAGTTGTGTGGTGCCCACCAGGAACACGTGTTTCACTAGTAAATTGTGATTATTTTAAAATGAAACAAAATGTTATATTTTTCTGTCAATTTTTTTCAAGTATGTATATCCTACTAAGTTGCTAACGCATAAAGGTTAAGCTGTTCGCATCTAAGTAGTTAATAACAGAACTGTTGGGCATTGCTTTTGGCTTAGGGATGCTTTGAAGAGATTGCTGAGATACTCAGGGTGTTGTGAACAGAGAAAGTTTGAGGAGCTCTAAAGTCGACAATAAATGTATAAACAAAATGTGTATTAAAAGAAAAGGGTTCTAGACTGTAATAGTCAGGGGGAGGAGACTTCTTAGGATCAAGATGCTCAGCAAAAATAATCACTTACGTTGGGTCAATACTGAAGAAGACTGATTTCATTTATTTTTAAATCAAGATGCTATTTAAGTTGGAGCTTTGGCTGATAAAAACTTCCAGGCTTATCTGCAAGGCCATTGTAGCTCTTCCCCATGGCATACTTGTTATAAGTTCTCTTTAATTTCATTAAAATGCTACCAAATAATCACTTAATCTTCTAATATCTTCCAGTTGCAAGTAGTTTCCTGTCTTATTAGTGGAATTAGTGGATGATTTGGAGTCACTTTTTTATCACCATTCTTGGGATTTGTTTTTTCCTTCCCAGTGGGACCATCTGCAGAACTCTGTTGTAACTTCGTTACAACTCTTCTGAAACCTGTCCACTGGTTTGGAGGAAACGACTCTGTGAACAGTGGGAGTCATTTGCCGAGTTGTCTCATAAAACCATGATATTAACAATCACAAGTAGGACTTCAGCCCAGAACTCCGCGTTTGGTTAGCGCGAGGCTCAGGGAAGGGTTTCTTCTCCTTGGAGCCTGACTCGGTGCTGTCCCCTGCTGAGAGCCATAAGTCGCTGGTAGGCTTGTTCTAGGAGAGTAATAAGTATTGTTGTTTAGCAATTGTGTTGTTGAAATTCAGCTCCACTATGTCTGACAGTATTTATCTAAAATACTTTCCCTGGTGCGTGTTCAAGTTCCAGTAAACCGTGTCTTATTGTGCGACCTTTTCATTTTCCAGTGAAAAGGGATCAGCTCGTCAGATAAAAGCTACAAGCCAGAGTACAGGAAAAATGCGTGCTCAGAAAATCCAAGCATGATTGAAAACAAGATGTGTTAAATCAATGCGGTTTATCGCCTGCCTATTCCCGGCAATTGCTGTTCTAAGCTCATTCTGAACACACACGGGATGATAAAAGTATAGTGTCACAGCACTTGCTGGGGTGGGGTTGTAAGAAAACATGTTTATCAGACAGGCTGGGTGATTTTACCTCCTCGATAACAGCTAATGTCAAAACTCTTTGGGAAGAAATCTGAAGAACAATTATAGAAGTCATATTACTCTAGTTATATCAGAAACTATGCCGGTAGGGAAGAGAATTATGGACGTATCCTTAAATGTTAAGAAAGACAGAATATGTTGGTCTCCAATATTTAAATGCCATCATCCATTACACAGTGGAAATTATTCTTCTCTTCTCATTTAAAGAAGCAAATTTGGCTTTGAAACCTAATCATAAATGATCCAAATAAAAAAAAACAACCAAAATGAAAAAAGATTGAAAGGCAAAAAAAAAAAAAAAAAAAAAGAATTGTGTACATTAAACTTCTGTTTGCTCGAGGGATTTAATTTTAGTTTTAAACTTGGATCAAATTTGAGAATCTAAATGAAGGCTCCTGGAAGGCCATGCTGTTCAGAGCACATCATACACAGTAACAGGCAAGTTTTCTTATCAACTGTAGTACACTTAGAGAGCAGTACAATTTTTCCTAATTATTGGAGATTCACCTACTTCCCATTTTAGACAGAGTGTTAGCCCTCCAGGGCAAGAAAGGGGTCTGTTCATGAAGAGATGCTCCACTTCTGCCAGTAACTTCTCACATACATCCAGAAAATGCCAACTGGTTGTAGTATAAATTGGTTTAATGTATCTCAGAGACAGCATTTGTGTCTCTTTCTCTCTAAAGTCAAATCAGCATTTGAGAGCTCCTTGTAGGCTTAGACCTGTAAGAACTTGATGAGACAGAAAACAGTTTCTTGAGCATTTGGGGGCAAATTTAAAATACCAGGGCGGCCTCCCCGAAAGGTTTGTGTTGGTTGACATGGTGAGCCTTACGTAATAAAATCAGGCCACGAAATGGCTTGTTCATGTGTAAAATGTCAGGAGCTGAGGCACAGAGATTCCTGCTAGTGCTGGGATTTTGTTTCACAGATATTTAGCAAAAACAGCAGTTTAATTTATTTGGTATCAGGACTTGTTAATGTGCTGCAAATTGAGGTTCATCAATATTAACATAAAACAGTCCTCTTGGAATAAAGGACTGCAAAAATATAAACAATGAGGCTTCTGTGCTAATTTATGCAACCAACTCTTTCTGTGCCTCAGTTTCCCACCTTTGAATTAGGAGTAATTTTTAACATTTACGTCAAGGGCACATTGTAGGAACCAAGGAGATAATTTCTAGAAAGTACTTTGTTATTACTGAAAAGAGTCTTATATGACCTCAGGGTATGTTTAAAATGGCACCTCTACAAGGAATCATAGTGACTGCCTGTTAACACCTACAATCTTCAGAGGTCCTTATAACTTAGAGAATAATTGACTTCAAGATGCAAAATCCTAAAAATTAGTTTTCTTTTGCAGATGCCTTTGAAAGTAACCTGTCAAAATGTAAATTGGCATAAATTTTACGAAGGATAGTTAGGAGATATGTATGCTGAAAGACTTGAAATGTGCATATTATTTTATCCTGAGAAGTGCTCATTATAATGCTTCTTATGTCAGTGAAAATTTTGGGGAAAAAACCCTACATTCTAGTTAGTGGAGGATTTGTTACATAAATTATGTCTATCTGTATAATATGGTAAGCTACAAACATCAAAAAGAAAGAGATAGGTATAAGCATGTATATAATCTATGTTTTTATAAAATATATAAAATAGTATTGTGAAAATGTTTGAAAGCATACTAAAATATCAATCATGCTTCTACATGAATGGGGATATTATGGGGGTTTCCCTGCCTTTAAACATTTTCTTAAATATAATAATTATGTTAATATTACTTTTAGCTTTAGAAAACCAGTGAGGTGATTTCATTTTGAAAAACAAAAGCAAGTCTCCTAATTCTTTATTCCACTTCTTGATTGCTTTTACTTCTCCAAGAGTTGTTAATTTCCAAGCACATGCAAGTTCTTTGCACTCCAAGCTACAGTCCTGAGAATCTTCCCTCATCAGTCTTCCTCCGAGTGCCCCTGCTTTGTTTCATCCTCCTAGGCTCTTTGCTTTTCAGTTGACCTTCTGTCTTCAGCCTTTGCTTTGCATGTTGCCCTGGCTACATTCTTTGTAAAAAGGACTTAGCCACTCAAGCCACCTAATATCTCTGATTGTGCCTGTGGTAGAGAGAGGTATTGCTTCCTTTGCTTGATTTTTGAATCTCAAAGTTGTTGTCACACATCAAGAGACCCGAAGACTACAAATAAGACATCAGGGCGTGTTCAGAGGCAGTTTGGAAATTTTCCTCTGGCTTCTGTATTGGTGAAGTCTGCCTATGTTGGCTTCGTCTTGACACCCTTGTTGCAGAAAGTTACAGCTTTCTGTGGTTCAGTGAGTCCTCCCCTGAAGCCCTCCTGAGCCTCACTCGCTCCAGAGGCAGGGGCACCCAGCTGTAAAAGCATTTCATGGGGAAAGCAGGAGCTCTACTTGCAAGGAATTTGGTGTTAGGTTTCTTAAGAAGTGTATCGCTTCCACCGAAGAGGTGACCTGGCGTGCCGTTTGTGCATCAAACATCTAGGCAGGTAATGAAATATCCAAATGGCTGGAAGTGCAACAAATTTCCTCATGAACAATATTTCTGGCCTTGTTTAGGTTTCTGGTTGATTTTTCGGTTTATATATTTTAAACTCAGTCTTAAAGATAGATTTGTGAAGATAACTTGCTGTTTTATTGTTTACCTCTGGTTGTTAATTTAGTGACTGAGGGAAAAATGGGGCCATTATGGAACAAAAAGTCTCTGCCTAACACATATGTAATAACTCTCATGCCCAGAATGGATCTGCCTTGGAGGGAAATGCTCTGCTGTTACTCCTTTAGTTCAAATATAGAGTAGTCACCAGGGAAGCTTGGAGACCCAGGTGCTAGTTTTATCATTGCCTCTGCTATGAGGTTTTATTTATTACTTGGCATAGAGTCTAGATATTTGTTTGGACATTAAATGGCAATAGAATATTAATATTGCCTTCCTAATATCTGCATTTCTTTTTATTTCCAGTCAAAATGACATCATGTCACACAACCATTAAAAAAAGGAAATTAAAACCCCAGAAATATGTGAAAGCACGGCAGTGAGTTGCTAAGCTATAAAAGCAGGGAACTCTGTGAGCCAATGTTGGAATGGCACCCAAAGCACTTTTCCCCTGGTGTTTCTGAACAGAACTCTGCAGCCTCTCATTTCCATTGTTTCCAAGAATAAGTATTCAAGAAGTTAAGGGGGACGGAGGAGTGACTTCTTTAAAAGGAAACTCCAAAAAGAGAAAAATCAATTTTCATAACTGAGAATGCATCTGGCTTGACTATATGATTTTAATTTGCAAATAAACCCCCTTACAGAGAATTTCCTTTATTTGATGTGTTTGTGAAGAGGATTTCTTTAAAAAAAGAAAAAGAGACTACAGGCATAAAAAGGCCACATGTATATTTGGTTAGAATTCACTCATGAAGAGGAAAGCTTGTGATTAGTATGAGTGCATAAAAAATTGTGTTATCTCGATTTTCTTTGCGTATAGCATTTCATGCTGCATGCACATTTGGACATTAGAGATTGTAACTTTGTAGAACCAGAGCTGTTCTGTCTTGACCACCACGTGGATTGAAGCCCATAAAGGGAAAGGCTGAGAGACTGGTTGGAATAAAAGTTACTGGTTGCCTTTAGGGGTCTGAGATGATGAGATCTAGAAGGAACCTAAAGCCCTCTAGATGATGAGATCCGGAAGGAAGCTAAAGCCCCTCTATAAGCAGTCCCAACATAAAGCCAGAATAAAATGGTTTGATTCTTTTAACCATTTCATAAACTTTTTTTTTCAAAAGTAGTAATGTTGATACAGTTGAAATGGCATCCTGGTGCATACAACAGATACATCCCACCAATATCCATTCTGCAATATCACATCGTAGCTGTGGGTAAGGGGATCCTTCTGAAATCTCAGCTGAGACATCACCCTGCAAGCTTGCTCTCCTGTTCAGGAGCATTTGATCTTGCTTTTTATGCATTTGCAGGAAATGTTTCAGATGTACCCCTCCATAAGCTGTATACAACCCCACAAAGTCCTACTACGTGGGTTCAGTAAATATCTACCAGTAAATGAGTTTGAAGGGGTCAGGGGAAGACAGCTTGAATTCAATTGCTGTGGCCCCTCAATAACCTGATGGTTCTTTAATGTATCCCCATTAAGTGTATTGTGACCCTAGACTTTGTCAGAAAGAAGAGCAGAGGTGGTGACTATGAGGAGGACCCGACTGTGAGATGCTGAGCTGTGTCCCAGCTCTGCAAGTAGAGGATTTCATTTGTCTTTGGGGGTTGGATTATGTGTACCTTTCAGAAAGTTTGTTTTTAAGGGCTGATGGTATTGTGACACTAAACAGTTCCTTCCTACGAATGCCACCCCCTCTCCTTGAGCATATGGTAAGCGCTAAAAATGATTGCTGAATAAATGTATAATGTCTTCTGGAATTTTTAAAATGCATACATTGGCCCCATTTTATTCTCATGATATAAACATTGAGGCTTTTCTATTTGGGATAACGGATTCTTCTAAACCTACGATCCTTCCTCATTCAGTTACCGTTCCTAACTGGTTTAGGGTGACGCCCTCTCAAACCCTTTTCAGAGAGTGTGGACTGGGTATTTGGAAGCAGGGCCACACAAGCTGTTCTCATCATTCCATTCCTCTTGCAGTTTACAGCTTCATCTGTTTTTCTTTTTTCAATCTAAGATGCTCATGCTTCTTTATTTGTGGTTAATTGTGTCCAATTAAGTTTTTTTTTTTTTTTTCTTGCTCTACCAGATTCTCGGAATTGTCCCAAGTTTAAGGGGAAAAAAAATTGGTTAGTCCCATTTCTTCTGGTGCCTCCTGAGCCCTGCGCTTGAGTACAATGAGGTCACTTTGTTGAAGGATTAACTTTATATTACATTCTTGCAGAGTAGATGTATGTCCCTAAGGTATGACTACCCCCACTGATGAAATAAATATACCATTCTTTATGATTCCTCCCTGTTACCCTCTCTGTTGATTTTCAGAGAGTTTATGAATAGTCACATATTTATACAACTGGCCAAAAGTATACTACTTATTTTTCTTATGGTCTGTAATAACCTATGCAAGGTTATTAAAGGGTATACAGACCCCTTTTAAAGCATAGTTTCTTATGTCATTACTTTATACAAGCAGGTCAGATTCCATCTCAGCAACAATCTCTTGCTCTTAACCTTTTTCTCTGATTATAAAAGTAATACATGTTCATTGTGGAAAATTTAAAAAATTAACAGCAAAAAGAGCAGGAAGAAAAGCACTTTAAGACCCACTACTTAGAAACAACTACTATTTGGCAGTTTATACACAGACACATTTTCTTTATTCTATATATGCTTGTTTAAAAAAGTAACTATATTGTATACATGCTCCTGTAATCTACTTTTTAACCAAGCAATATATCAGTAAATATTTTTTCCTATGTCATTGCTTTTGAGGATTGCATCATATTCTATTCCATGGGGGTGCCTTAAATTAGCCATCCCTCACTTCCCAGATATTTAATATATTTTTTGTGGGGGCAATTAAAATAACAGTCTTTGTCAGATGGCTCCCCCGCACTCAGTAACTGGTTTAATTTTTTTCTCTAGTCAGTGCAATCAGATAAATCATCAGGTTCCTTTGGATCTAGGACAGTGAGCTTTGTCTAGCATCTTTAATGTTAGCTTTGTCTGCAGCACTGGACAATTCCATTGTAATATTCAATACCTGTGTTGAGGGCCGGTTAACTTGTTTAAAACTATGAACAGACAGCAAATCATAAAGACATGGGACATAAGTTAAAAACCCTTGCCTTACTCTTTAAATATTTCCTCTCTCATAGTGCACGTCCATGGAGTAAATCCTTATTTTTCTTTGAATAATGAGTTTAATATGTCTAATTCAATCACTCTGTGACAGCAGAATGACTTCTCCTCAGCTCTTTAGCTATTAGTTCCATATGATATTTGAATTGGTTCTTTTAATTGCTGATATTGTCGGTCATTCCTCTGTGAGTTGGCCATATAGCCGGAGAAACATATCCCTCCCCACCATACATCAGACAGTCATTCAGCTAACAACCATGAATTTCTAGATACAATAGGAATTCATTATGCTAATGATTGAAGAGGTGGGGCAACAATTCCAATTTTATTGGTACCTTAGACTGAAAAGTAAAACCAAGAATTAGAATTTTCAAGATGCTGAATTATGTTTTCAGATACTAAAATGGTGCATTTAATTGTCTAAAGCTACTATTTATGGTTAAACATTTTTGTTGGCAAGTAGCATTGTGGGTGGAGGGTGGATATGATAAATAAACCTTGGTGCTCATTCCTGTCTCTCTCATGCATTTCTTGATTAAATACCGTGGATTTTACAAGTAACAGCTTCCCTGAATAAAGAATTCTATGGCATTTTCTCTACAAGTCTAATTTGAAAAAAGAATTCTTCTCAAGGGTTTAGAAATTCATAAAATGGAAAGAATAATAAATATTGTGTCCTAACTCATATACTAGTATAGATAGAAAGATTTGGTACACCTGGGTGTAATTTTAGTTAATTTCCACAAGAGACAGGTTGAAAGTTTACTGTTTGGAAATGGGGGGGAGGGTTGACTAAATCTCATATTTGCAAAAATGATTACATTATCTTAAATGAAAATGCCACTCTATTAATGACTTCAATAAGCATTGCATTTGGGGAAAAAATCTTTTTAATAAAAAGTTACCTAAAGTTCATCTAACTTAAAATATACAAGTGAAGAAAAAGTACTTACTTTGATTTATGTGCTTTTGGAGGTGTAATTATTGGCTTTTTACTCACCTATGTAAAACAATGTACTTTTGTAAATGGATTTCTGGCCACTTTATGCAGCCTTTTTTTCCTTTCTTTTTTTCCTTACATAAAAAGTAAGCACTGTCAATCAAGGAATTTTAAGGTTTATTTCCTCTTTAGAAATGATTGATAGCCTTTTAGATTTACAAGTTGACAAGTTAAAGGGTTCTATTGGTATAATTATGTACTAAATTCACAGTCTTTCAATTTAAATGTCCTTTTAAAACCACAAGATTATCATACCTGTATTTTGAAAAGTGGGCCAGTCAGTTTGGGTTGGTATACAAATTGCTTCCATTAGCCTTGGGACCTATTTGAATTTAATACAGTTTTTTTAAAGTTAGTACTAGTATGAATCTTACTTTTAAAATTTAGGTTAATGGAAATGCATTTTAAGTAAAGCGTGTGGCAACTTGTTTTTTAATGTATAGCTAAATGTCAGAACTACACAGACGGTCTTTTTTATTCAGCATGTGAGAAAATATGTGGTTGAACACTTTGATTACACTAAAAAAGAAAAGAAATTTTTAAAACACCCACTTACCCCTTACTTAGAGAATACAGGGAGGTGGAGGCTATGCATAGGAGCTGCCATGTTTTGCATCTCCACTGTTTCACGCGAGACAGCCTGAAGATATTTCATATACCAGGGAGAAATTTTGAAAATGATAGACCAGAGTCCACTTAATATTGTGTTTAATTTAGGCATGCTTTGAAGAGTGTATGGTCAGTGTGCACACAGCAAGGTCCATGGTCTCCAAATGTTATTCCAGGTTTGTTCTTCTTTTGGTCTTTTCAAGGATTATTTTTGGAGACTCGGCTGCTCTAAGCTAGTACTTCACAGACGCTGGTTCCAAATAATATCAATGCTGGTGAAAGGATCTATCATTTCAGATATGAGGGTTTTGAATCAGGGCATTTTCAATACCCATCCCCTTTGCAGACTCTTGCAAGGGTGGCACTGGCTTTCCGTACCTGGAAGATTCACTTCTACTCACTCTCCTCTGCTCTCACCAGCCTCTTGCATGCTTAACTGTGCTAAGATATTGCATCGCCTGAGGTCCGCTAAGGATTTTGCAGTTAAGCAGATACTTTTAATTCTCCTGCTGTTTACAGGGTATAGATACTGCCAGGCAAGCCCTTGAGTGTTTTTACCTGAGCAACCGAATTAAAGTGAATCCTAAAAATCTCACATCAAATACCATTTTACTTTCTATTTATGATCACATAAGGAGTGTAGAATTTGGCCAAAGAAACACTGTTCAAGACCTACTCCTAATGTTCTTTTGGGCAGGTCACTCCCCATCGTGGTATAAAGCAGATGGTGGAAAGTTCAGCAAAGAGATCATTCACATAATCATCTTCTGATCCAATTCAAAAGTATCAATTAAACTTTGGACTACCTGGTTATTTCCATACCATTAGTGTTGCAAGCCATGTTCTGCTTTATTTCTTGAAAATGTACTAATCGTGTGACTTCTTTATTGCAGCGCTCAACGAACCCACCATCGATTATGGTTTCCAGAGGTTACAGAAGGTCATTCCTCGACACCCTGGTGACCCTGAGCGTTTGCCAAAGGTGAGGATACTGCCTTTTTGTAGTCTCTGAAAATTTGGACTTGAGTGATTTGCAGAAAACTCTGCTGCTGATAAAAATTAGTTCATAGGTAAACAACTCATATTTTTGTGTTTTGTGTGTTTGGTGCCATAAGGTAAGCAATAATAAAAGTAGCAAGCACTTTATGTGCCAGACAACACCGTGCTTACTTTTATATCTGCTATGCCATTTTATCCTCTCAACAACACTCTGATGTTGGTACTATTACCATTCCTATATTAGAAGAGAAAATAATGAAGCAAAGAGAGATTAAATAATAATTTGCCCAAGGTCACATAGCATGTAAATTGCTAAACTGATATTCCAACCTATGCAGCATGACCCTAGAGTCTGAGCTACTTAATTGCTACATCTTACCAATTCTCAAAAGAAAAAGGAACACCAAATTTCTGTCTATGAGGATCCGTACTTAGTCCTGGCAAGAGGAGAATAGTTAGAGCTCAGAATGTATTGGTAGATCCTGAGATTGGGCAAAGATAACCTCTCTTCTCCTAAGGCATTCTACCTAGTTGGGAAAATAGGCACAAATATGAGAGACATTAAGCAAAAATTCAAGACAGAGTCATATATGTCACCAATACATCATTAACTGCCAGTGCAGACAGAAGGAAACTGACCTTTATTGACTATTGCATACCTGTTGTGAATGTTTGGGATGTCCCCATCCCTATACCTCAGGAACTTGGGCTGTATATGGGAGAGAGTCCCAAATACAACTAATCATAACCAAAAATAGCACATTAAAGAAAAGTGCAACCAACATTCTGTGAGGACTCAGAAGCAGGCAGTTAAATGTGAAGGAAGCTCAAAGTACGGAATTCGTTGAGCTTCCATTCACTGTTTACTGACAGCAAAAAGCTTCATTTACTACACAGGTAAAAACTATTAACATTAAATTGAATTAGTTTCAAAGACTCTTTCTTGCCACAGTAAATCTAGAGATATGCCATTTCCAGGTCCAGGTATCCTTGTAAAACCCTTGTGAAAATGAAGTTGCCATCCTTCTTAGCTCGGTGAACCTCCTTGGGGGACCAGTTCGTCATCAAATCCTATCTGTGTGCTGGCTGCCTTTGTAGGCAGGGCCACCTGTCAGAACTGGCCCTGTCCGGGAGAAACCTACCCCTCAGGTCACTACACAGATGTGAGGCGCATGGGGAGGAGGGGTGCTAACTGCTCCAAGAGAGGAAGGACTGTGATGAGCAAGGGCATGTGTCCTCCATCTTAACTGAGGGGGGAAAACACCTTCAGTTTTCAGAGATGATGCCTTCAGTTTCAACCTTCAATTTCCCAGAACAACCTCACTTCCACTGAAGTGCTGTCCTTCCCTTTCCTTTTCCAACCCAATTTATTCTTGGTAAGCAATTACATCATCTACAGGTTATTATTTAGTAGATTAAATAATATAATAATAAACAGCAGTCTCCACCCATGGCATAGATGGTCTATGGAGAGATTTACCATTAGGTTCCTCTGTCTAGCAAGAACATGGTCCCATGAATTTCCTATGGGACAACTGGTAATTTTATAGCACGATGATATAAATGATGTGGGTCTGACTAATTGTAGGTGCCTTAGCTGTCTTAGTGTTAGAACAAAGGCAGGGGTACCATGCCAGATTCTTCCCATTGTTCCCTTTGGGCACTGTATTCACTTTAGCACTTGCTTTACCATTTGATCTCTTGAGTCCACTGGAGGTATTGAGGGGAGTCAGGTTGGACAAGGTAGAATTCAGACATAGGCCACTTTCTAGCTATGCAACCTAGGTCAAAATTGTTTACCTCTCTGTGCCTCAGTGTCTTCATCTGTAAAATGGGGACGGTGCTATGGTGTACCTTTTCAAGTTACATTTCAATGACTTATTTAGAGCTAACAAAAGGTAGCTATGATGATTTGCCAGTTGAGTAACAATAGGACCCTTGCTTCTGAGAGCTCTTCCACCCAATCTCGGCAGAACAGGAAATCCTAATCCTAGTGAGCAGTTGAACATGTGATTTCTCCTCTGTGCCTCAGTTTCTTCATCGATAAAATGGGGATAATTAATCATGCTAGCTCATAGGGGATCATAGGATCATGTAAGGATGAAGAGAAGTCATCTCATGGGTGTCCTTGGCATAGCATCTGGCCCAGAGTTGCCACTTTAAAAATACTTAGTCAGCCGTGGCTTATGCCAGTATTCCCAGCAATTTGGGAAGCAGAGGTGGGAGAATTGCTTGAGGCCAGGAATTCGATACTAGCCTGGGCACCATCACAAGACCCTATCTCTGCAAAATGAAAAAAGTTAGCCAGGTATGGTGGTGTGTGCATGTAGTCCCAGCTACTTGGGAGGCTGAGGTGGGAGGACTGCTTAAGCCTAGGAGGTCAAGGCTGCAGTGAGACATACCCACCACTGCACTCCAGCCTGGGTAACAGAACTAGAAGACAAATCTGGTTTAATGGTTGAGGTCTACAGAAACCAGACAGTCCTTTTTCTGATTAGAAAGGAAAGGAGAGAAATGGAATCTAGGGTTGAGTTTGCATACTTACTTTTGAAAACACTTTTATGGTTGCATGTTATGTTCAGAAATGTTGAACAAATAGCATAGGCACGTGTCACTTTGTCCCTGATGGTAAAATTCCCAACCCTTGTTTCCTGGGTTTGGAAAGAGTAATCAAGGACACAATGGATTTGTGTGTTAAGGAAACACTCCACGGCTTGCATCTAGCCACTTGATCGTGCAAGGCCTGGCCAGAGCCCACCCCAGGAAGCTCTCAGTGTGACTCAGAGCCAAGTGGCTGTCCTCTTGGCTTTGAATGTTAAAGTGGAGAGAGTTCAAGGGCAGGGTCAGGAAGTGGCGGATGGAGCCAGCACAAGGTATTCCTGTGGACTGGGGAGATTTATACTCCTGCTGTCCATTGTTAGGGGCATAAAAATGGGCTGCGCCTTTCTTAGGATCATGGTCAGTGTTTGTCAAACAGGAGTGTTTCAGTGAGCTATGGACCACACACCTTAAAAAACAAACTCCTCTTTATTAAACCCATGTGTTTGTGAATAGACAAAGCTAGATTCATACAACCACCCACATATTCTGTCAAATGAAACTGCTCCAAAGACCAAGCAGACAGCTTTCCATAATAATATGCCTTTGTATACAGGCTTGTTCTTTTTCAAAAAAATTTGGACGTGCTTTGTTTTATTGGAGTCCCTCCTGCGAGAGAAGCTGGGGCAGCAGACATCTTTCCCATTTACCAAATAGGAAAACGGGAGCAGGCGGAATCCTGCTCTGTAAATTATTTTGTCCCTGAAAGTCACCATCAGTGATAGTTGCTGTACACACAAATTTAAAATACTGTAATTATGCTAACCCCAGATGTTTTTTGGTTTCCTTTTTCATATACACAGGGAGAAAAGGGCAGGCTAAGGTTTTTAAATCACAGCATTCTGTTCTGTTTCATACAGTTTCGCCTTTCTCTCTGGATCCTGGCAGGAAGGGGAGGAACATGTGACCAACTTTGGGGTCAAGGTTGACTCTTCTTGTAATTTAGAGGTGGAGGGGATGGGGAACGTGGTCGATCAGAAATTCTGAGATGCTGATGGCTGCAGTGATGCAATCCGGATACACTGAGCAAGGAGCGCTCTCTGTGTTCAAGGTCAGAGGTATCTCCGTCCCCTTGCAGTATGTTAGTTGCCTTCATGAGTGGTCAGTTAGCCTTAGCCCTAAGGCAGTGAGAGCACACCCTGAGTTTAACTGGCGTCAGGCGTGTCAGCTGTGAACCCTAGGAAGCAAGGAATGTTTACTTTATGCCTACTGTGAGCCCAGCACTGCATTATTAAGGTTTTCGAAGAGCACAGAGGCCAAGAGAGTGGGCTCTCAAGTCAGAAAGATGTGCGTTTTGGAAACGAGATCCACTACTTGGTGCACACGACCCAACCTCCCACGCTTCAGGTTTCTCCTCTGTAAAGCAGCTGCCTCACGGCGTTGTTGTTAGGTGTTAATGAGATAATTTATGCCAAGAGGCATCCCTGGCATCTAGTGAGACTCCAGTAAATGGGGGCCACTAATCCTCTCACCATGGGTGTTCCCCATTTTACAAATGAGGAGTTAGAGTGCCCAGAGGTCTGAATGACTTGCTACGACGTCACAGCTAGCAAGTGGGAAAACTACGATTCAAACTCAGGCCCTCAGGGTCAGTAGCCTCACTGTCTTCACTATGTTGAGTTCCCAGTTCTCCTGCAGATATGAAGACCCCAATAATTCTGCCTTGAGGTGTCTCCTCTGCAGACACCTGGCCCCCAACCTTATGTAGATTCTCACCAGCTTTCTCTCATTTCCTTACTGAGAAGGCTTGGCCTGGGGACCTTCTCAGGGCAAATGAGTCTTTTCTCCAAGAGCCAGCCCCTCTTTTAGAGAAAATAAAGCAGTTTGGGAAAAGTAACAAAGGCTGCATTTGTGTATTTTGCTTTATGGAGCTGAAAATATCTGGTAAATTGATCCAGTGGGAGTAATAAATACACATTACTTTATCTTGTTCTTCATGTCCTATACCCCTGAGCCTTGATAGAACAACACCACTTAATAGACTTAAAAAAGAGTAATTACACTCATTGGTTGTGTGATTTTTCAGCCCTCCCAGCCCTGCCTGACCTTCTAATTTAGCTCACCGTGTCTAACTAATGCATTTATATTCATCTTTTATGAAGCATGTATAGTACAGAATTGACTTCAGAGCCTTTTTCAAGCTGTCCTCCCAGGTCCCCAATCTGGTTAGTAGTAAGGAGAATGGGAGTCATCCATCTCTATACGTCTGCATGTATAGATAACACATAGACATAGCTCAAAGCATTTTTTATCCTTTATGAAACATAATAAAAAGTATTTATTACATTTTTACTTTAAAGCTTTTATACATTCTAGCATTATTTACAGCTAAACATGCAGGCAAAAGATGCGAGTGTTTTTAAAATGATTACTGTTAATGTTTCTGCTTGTCAGAAGTGCTTAAATTTTCCTGCACTTTGTCTAAAAACTTAGTACTGTTGCCTTTTAAGAACAACACATTTAAAAGATCTTGCAAGTCAGATTTGCAAACACTGCTGACAGTTTGTGATGAATGATATTGCAAAATTTGCAAGATGTTTGTCATTTCACACAGCCGACATATTAAGGAACGGATTAAGAAACGCGAAACCCCTGTGGAAAACAACAGTCCCAAACAAACCTCCGCCAAACCTTGAACCCAGAGAGCGCACCAGAATCTCTCACCCGGGTTTTCTCTCCCAACTTCCCACTCAGCCAGTGGAACCCAATTGTTCTCAGTGCATTTTCTCTCACCATATGGTCTCCTCATTACCATACACTAAGCGTCCATATGGGAAACTTGTGAAATGAACTGTATTCATTTTAACTGCCAGATGAGCAGCCTTTTGCTTTGCAAGCTTAGCTTAAGTCATCTGCTGTCTTCATGTTGTTATGGCAACACAGCACCAATAAAAAATTCTAATCTACTGTAAGTGATCACAGTATTTTAAGTGCTTGCCTATAACTGCCCTCAAAGGGGAAGAGAGAGGAGGGTCTTATTTGTCCAAGGAGCAAAAGGTTGTTGTTCATTCCAGCAGGTGTCAGTAAAGAAGCTGGTGACATGGGGATTGAAGTATCAGTGTGGCTGGCTGTGTAGAAGGTTGGGATTATAAGGGAGGTGAACACCAGGAGGGTGGATGGTGGGAAGGAAGGATTATGGACCCTTTTGGTGGGTCTCCAAAAGCACACTGAATGTCAAAGCCCCACAGTATCTCTGGCAGACATGCTAGTCTGCTGGTGCTGTGTGGCCAGCCCGCCATGAAGGAACTCAAGGCTTCCTTGGAAATACAGAGGTAGCAAATCCTCATGGTAGCTACTCCTTCACTGGCATTCGAAAATCTCAGCCTCTATGAAGCGGCTCTCCCTGTACATGTGAATTAGTCATTTCAAACACCAGGCTAATTAAGAGTACCTTAAAGTAATGGAAGTCGGCAGCAACATCCTTAAATATAAATCATTTTCACCTCTGTGGGCCACATGATATGTTGCATCTCTGTCGCTCTATCTGTATTGAAAGTGAATGTTTATAGTCTCAGTTCATCAGTTCACATTAGCCTCATGCTGAATATTTAAACACAGAACAATTTGAACACACCATGAAGGAAGACAGTGACTGCACTTTCATTTGGAACAGCAAGGGCTCATCTAATAATAATTTAGTAAATCAGCCATTTAGTGGCTCAGTTGTGCACTGCATTGTGCCAAATATTATTCACTTCAACTGTACACTTGCAAAATTGAAATTCAGGCTCCAGTCACAGGCACTGTTTTTGCTCAGTGGAGAGATGAGACCTAAAATCACCCTCCCTAAAGAGCGTTCATGTTTAGTGATTTATCATAAATACAGAGCTGGGGCAAAATAAAACTGGAGTTGGCTGTATACAATGTATTCTAATTATGCTTTTATTGTTTTAGTCTTTATGCAAAGACTACCAGTAATTCAAAACCTGCAGTTGCATCAGTGAAAATACAAATAAGAAATCTTTGCATAACCACATTGCCTCCTAGCAGAAAGGGGATGACTAAGGGATTCAGCAAAGGATAAAGAAAAACTTAACATCTTCATCTTCCACACTGACACTAGCGTCTCTCTCGCTTTCACTATCTCTCTTTCTCTTTCTCATTTATTTACTTTTTTAATTTGAGGAAACTCGATTAACATTATATCCTGAAGTGAAAGTGACCCTCCTCAGACAAAAACACAGAAACAAATGGCGAAACTTATGGTATATTCAGCTCTTAGAAAAAAACATGCTTGAGTTTGATTCCAGGAAACATTTTGTCTCTGTATTCTCTTGTCAAAAACACAAGCTATGGAATGCGGTCCAATTCCCCCTGTATCTACCAGAAAACTTACAGGCAGATTCCATTTCCCCATTTGGTAACATGCTCAGTTTAGGGGCTTGGTATCCCCTACTCCTGATATTTCTTTTATCCAGGGAGTTTAGCCTGGATCTGTGTACCCCTGAAATTGCATTTAGAATTCCTGTGTGTGCATGCGTGTGTGCGTGATGAATATGCACACACAAATGCCTACACATGTAATTTACCTAGGGCTAGAAGTTGTGGCTTCACTTAAAAGGCCGATGGCCCTCATGAAAGTTGTAATTCTCGCCTCTTTAGGTTATTTATCTTGAGCCGACTTATTTTGTGGCAAATTCTTCTGCTTGTCATTATTGTTTCCTTCCCATTTTAGAGATGAGGAAACTGAGGTTCATAGAGGACAAGTAACTTGCTCAAGCTTATGCAGCTAGTAAGTGGAGGTTTCCTAACTTCCCATACTTCCTAACCAGTGGTCCATTTAGAGTCTTTTATAGAGTTTTGAAAATAGGATTACATCTCAAACATAGCACTCAATACACATTGACTGTAAGAATGCATATATTTTTGCCAGAGTTCCTTGGAAAATAAATGGGGATTAATAATAATATTGCTGGTTATTGCCTGATAAGCACTAACTAAATATAATCTACTGAACCAGGTGTTGGTATTAACGCTGTTTTACAGATGAGAACACAGAGGCATGTGTTTACACTGCTAATACATAGCAGAACATGGATTTGAGCCAAGTCTATTGGACTCCAGATCCAGAGCCTATATCCCTAAGCAGTGCCTCCCAGAATTAAGACATTTTAAGGAAAAAAGCCAACTTACAATATCAATCTTAAAACCCTTCCAGCCTGGTTAGAGAAGGAGGCAAGTGGTGGCCTACGCCTGAGGTTAGCTCACAAAGGGCTGAGCTAGGTGGAAGTGGCAGCAAGAACTCACCTGTAAATGCAAACAAACCCTGGGTACCATGCTTTCCCTTTTTAGCTGCAGAGTCATTATGGGAGGGACTTGCAATAACCGTTATCCAATAGCTTAGTGATGGAACTCTTTCAAGTTCTTTTTTAGCACTGAGTTCTTGATGGGGAGGATTAAGTTTAACCTACTTCATATCATACCCTGCATACAGGGGCATTGAACATAATTACCTATTAGTTCAAGGGTAGGTGACAGGAGAACCAAAGGGTGAACTCATTTCTACCTCCAGCCACCCAACATCCTCCCCTTAAAGACTGAAGCCCTTCGGAACAGTGATGCTTGGAGGTCTTAAGTCTTGCTCACTATTTTCAGCCCTGAGTAACACTTCAGTGGAGCATTGGAGTAATAAGTACCAAGCCCCAACAGTCTTGAAGCAGTGGATTCTAACTGCAGTTATACTCAGGACCATCTGTAAAGCCTTGAGAATTATCATTTACAGATATCGTTTGTCTGGAGATACATATAATAACCGATGATGTTCATGCTCAACAGTTTAAGAAGCAAAAGCAATTTATATTTTTGCCTCCTTTATGTATCTATATAGTATGGAAACATATCACTCAAGTTTCCCTATAGTATGCATCCAAAAATAGAAATATACACATGCATTTGTATACACATACACCAAACATACATACAAACACATCCACGTATGTGTACATGACAAATACATCTCTTTGTTTACTGAGCAGTCCTTTTACTTTTAAGCTCGGTATTTATTCAGCCTTGGCCTAGGGAAAGAGAAGCCACAGTCAAAAGACAAAGAGAAACAGAAGTAGTTAATTTTTGGCTTTTTGTGTTTTCTAAAAGCCCAGGCCTTGGCGACTTAAAGGTGACTTAAAAGATTTTCAAGGGTAATTTTGACTCTAGGCCGTTTTTGTTTCATGTGCTGACTTTACAACCTACCCCTGAAAAAGGCACCTCTGTCCAGAGCTTTCTCTTTAAGCAGAGACTTTTATCCTGATCAGAAAGTCGATTTCCAAGGCACTCAGCAGGACCTAACCCACAGCGTTGGTCTTAAACCAGTACAATGAATTGGAATAAGAAGATCCCGCCAGAGGTTACCAAGTTCAGCTCTGTACCTCCAAGCAGGTCATAGTCACAAGGGTGCAGACACCATTTTTCACTGTATTTGTGGCGGGAAGCACCCCAGGCTCCCATTCACCAATTACCATGACACCATTTAGAAGAAAATGCCAGGAGACCAAAAAAAGGGAGGGGAAAGCCATTGTCATAACTCTTCTCAGAAATACCTGGTTTCACAATTTATACTTAACTGCTGACACTTGAAAAGTCGAACATTTTGGTAAAATGAATCAAGCTGTAATGTTTCTTTTATGAGATCCCCTTGCAGGAAAGGGGAGCTTGGCACCTCATGGAGCCCAAGCTTAGTTATCCATCATAGTAAAGTCAGCTGTCCTAGCCAGCTTCTCAGAGGTCACGCGATCGAACCAACAGCTCTTACAACTATATTATTGCTTACGGGACAGTAATTGAGGCACCAGATAAAAATTACCTGGTCTAATAGGCAGCGAACAATTTTCACTCAATAAAATTATGAGCCAAATCATTCACTTCATAACACTCTGGCTAATTTATTTGTTGACCTTTTAATATCCATAGCTCTTCAGTGGTATTAACTGCAACTCAGACAAAATCTCTTGTTCATTTCACTTTCATTGATTTTTTTTTTTTCCATTGAGGCAATAACAGTTGCTTGAAAACAGCCTTTTTCTTTCCACTGTAAAAGTCAATCACGTAAGTTACTATGTCTTACGTTGATATAGTGGCGTTAGCTTACAACCTAGTTTAATTTCATATGATTCAGAGTCTCCTACACCATGTTTTTAACAAAGGCAAGGCTTTCTGGTTTACCTCCAACCACGCCGCATGCTGGTTCATAATAATATGTTTGAGAAGTAAGAGGGCTGTCATCTAATCTGAACATAAAATCAACTTTAAAATTAGAGGAGGTTCAGAAGAGGTCCTCCTGCTGCATTTTCTCCAGACTAGAATACTTTTGGTGCCTTGGCCTCTGGTATTAATAGCAGTAGACTCAAAATGTTTAATTCCTTTGTTCTGGAAATGTCTAGAGATTTTTACTGTGGTTTGAATTTCATTTTTTAAAAAGACTCTGGGCAAAAAGTATGCGCTAGAATGTTCTGTGGGGCAGTTGAAGCTTCAGCTGAATCTTCTTATATACTAAAATGCTACGAAGCCTTTAGAATGCGGGGTTGTAAAATATAATTGTTACACATTTGGCATTTTATGCCTCCCTGGAAATAACTACTTGCTACCTATACCTCATTTATGTTCCTCCTTTCCATTTCAATTTACTCTAAAGTGGTCCTTGGCTATAATGAGAATGCCCCTTTCAACAGAAACATGTTTAATTATATCCATGCTAAATGTAAGTGACTCTTCTCAGTCATAGGGCTGCTAAGTAAAGAGTGTTTAAAGTGTGACACTAAAGGCTTCTAATGATCTGCAGTAAGCTCTATTTTAAGAAGTTTATATTACAAGAAAAATGAAAAATTTGAGGAATGTCTCAGAGGATGGGAAACTAAACGGTGCCCAAGCGTTATTTTGGTTTGCTTTACTCTTTCCCTCACTGCCCTCATTATACTGATTTTTTAGAATGCAAAGTCTACCATTGTGGAATTTTCCATTTGGCTGAATAAACACAAAGGAAGTTGGGACATAAAACTACCCTCCAAAGAAATGCATCTCAGGACAACTAGTATTTATTGCATTGTACATCCAGCTCTGCAAGAAATGGGCTGCAAGAAACTTCCAATCAATTTTTCAGCGTTCAGCCTTTCCAATCAGTAATGTCACCCAGGCTTTCGGAAGCCAGTGGGGAAAGATCCAGGACTTAAATTCTAGGAGCTGAATGCACACATCAAAATCTGGGTCCTGCAGTAAAGCCTGTATGAAGGAAGGCAGTGAAATCAATGCTGATTTCATTGATAGGTACTTATCATCTCTACATCAAGAGTGATTTTGTCATTTCACTTCATTTTATCTTGCTGATATTTGGCCACTACATTTTGAATCCCCTGATAAGGCAAAGTAGATTGGTGATAAATGGGTATCAGGGAAATGTGCAGCGACAGAGAAGTATTGTGCTTCTTTCTCAGAAATCACCCAACTCAACTTGACTTAGATTATTGATGCTTGTAGTTTTCTTCTTCTTTTTTTTTTCTGTTTCCATCTACATCCCTGAAAACATTATTTCCTATTTGGGTAAGCATAAAGCCAAGCACAGATTATCCTCCCAAATTACTGAAGCATCCCTGGGCTTTAATTTTATGGGTGGAGTTCCCAGAGTCTCAAAATCTAATGCTGAAATATGAAAATTAATGTTGTGTTCATGTATGGGTATCTATTGGCTTTATGAGTTGACCTACACATGCTATGAACAAAAGAAAGTTCAGACTATCTTCCCTGCTCATCTGGGGTTGCATCACCCAAAACATTGAACTGGGTTTATAAATCGGCCCAGTATTGGCCAGTGAACTTTAGCTTATTGGCTATAGATTTCAGGTCAAATGCTAAAGAGAAGACTCCCACAGATGGTGAATAATCCTAAGATTTTTAACTCATAAAATAGAAGATGAGTTAACTATGTCTGCATATTTGTCATGATATGCCTGGTTCCCAATGTGTCTTTCTATGAATGTGCAAATACCTAACTATTTCCAAGGGCCTAAGAGTATAGCTAATAAAAGACTGAGGACATAAGGACCAACCTCATGTTGCTAGCAGCCTATAACTTGAGATAATGTCTGTACTAGACATGATTCATTGTATTAATCACAAAATTAAAATGTAAGTCCAAGCCAGCAGGAATGAAAGAGCAAATTCATAAAAAAGTGACATAAGAAAACTCACAGTGATCAAAACTTTACCTTTGGGAATTTATATATTGGACGTAAAAGTCTGTAGCTAAATGGAACATCAAACTTAAGTCTTCTACTTTTATAAACCATGCCAAATATGACTTTTGTCATTTCATCATACAAATTGTGTACTTTTAAAAATCAGTAACTGTATCTTAGATTAACACATCAACATGAATTTCTCAAGACTTGTGGTTTGCTAAACATTATGGTAGGAGCTTAGAGAAGGAGATTAAGACCTACCACTGGCCTCACAAACTCTGCAGTCTAGCTATGGAGAATGAAGACTAACACGCTTCAGATCAGAGTACAATGACCTCTCAGTATGTACTTCTGTGCTGTGCTGGGTGACACAGATGGTCAGCACTCTTTTTCAGAGGAATTAGAGAGATTAGGAGCTGGGGAATCTGAACTGGGGTATCAGATTAGGAGCTGGGGTATCAGGAATTATTTCTGACAGAACAGTGTGATTTTCAAGAGCCAGGCTCTGATGTCTAACAGGCCTGGGGTTGAATCCATGTTCAGCCACTAGTCAGCAGTGGAAACTTTGGGAAAGTTAGCTGACCTCGCTGAGTGTCAGTTTCGTCATCTGTCAGAGGGTAATAGAAAGAATACCTTAAAAGGCTTTCTATGAAGGTTGAATAAATTCTTGTTCGACTTTCAATAAATGAGAGTTATCTCCTTCATTACACCATCACAATCCCCTTCAGTACCAGGCTTCAGAGGATGGAGAGAGGCATTGTCAATGGGCACAGACTGAAGCCAGCATTCCCCCCAAAAAAAGGGGAAGGCAAAAGGAGCAAAGGTATGGAGATAGAAAGGAGCCAAATGTGTTACTTCTAGGCTGGGGAGGACAGGCGTAGAGAGCAGTTCTTCAAACACATAGGGAGAGATGATTGGACAAAGATGGTAGGACAAAATGATGGTGACGATCTTTTGTGACTCTCATCAAACCTTGTAGGTCAGTGCTGGGAAGATAATGTGCCCTGAAAGTTGCTGGAGAATAAGATCCACGTATGATGACAGGGCAACAAAAAGCTCAAACAATATTTGCTAATTGATTGGGTTGCAAAGTAGAAAGTAAAGCTGAATCTTCCCTTTATATTTGTAGTCCATTCAGCATTTTTATTACAAAGCTTCTAAAATATAAGTAAAACTCATGCCAGCTACATTTGAACTGTTTCTTGGAACCCCATTCCTCCTTCAGTCTCCCTACCATTTCTGTAGACTCTAAATAGAGTAAGAATAATGTATCCACATTTTTCTCCATAGACCCCTACTCACACAACCATCAACCTATGGTCATAGCAAGACAGGTGAAGCCAGGTTTTGATTGTGAGATGAAATCAATCAGTGAAAAGTAGTTGTTGTTTTTAAGAAGCTTTTTTTTTTTTTTTAAATCTTTAAGAGAAGAAATCCAAGGCCATGAACAGAAAAATTGTCTGACTCAGGATGTAGATTGGAGAACAAGCATTACCTCTACAAGGAGACTCTGGGGCTTTTCAATATTTAGGATACTAGTATATGTCTTTTTAATTCCCAAAAGGGTTTTTTTAAAAAAAAAAAAAAAACCTAAGGATAGAATTAATTATCTTGGAATTGTCTAATATCCACTCTTACGTTTGAAACTGCAAGCAGGGAGACGTTTTAAACATTATGAAAAGAAGAGAAAATCTCCCCTGACAAATAAATTCCTTGAAACATTAGATATTAGTACTAGTCAAGTGCTCGTTCTTTTCAGAAATATTAAAACTGCATATTAAAATGAAAGGATTCTTAGACTGTGCTCCTGCCTAATGCCACAAAAAATAAGAATTTAAGAACAATTTTAGAGACAAAAGATTATATGAAACATCCAGCTCTTCCCCTTATGGGAAATTTCTTTTTTTTAACATCCAAGGCTCAATCATTTCCTAATGTGAAATTACAGATTTTTCAAATTACCATATAAAACTGCAAAAAAATTACACTTGTGACCACAGAAGAGATGGCATACACTATCAATTTGATTTTAAAAGGCATACATCTTTTATACTACCTGTCATTTTTATAATGCCTTTTACAAATTTAATCAATACATTTTAACATTCTATATACTTTAAGTGCAATATACAATAAATATTCAAGTTTCATCTTAAACATGCTTTAGCCTTTAAATTGTTAAAACGGCAGTGCCCTTTCAATCTACTTACATAATGTCATAAAATATACATTTCAAGGTAAATGAAGTCAGCTACTTCAATTTAGTCCCTCAAACTGGTAGTAAATGAGAGGTTAACACTATGGTGCCAAACCCATTATTGAGTAAATTTAGCACCTTGGACAGCTCTGTAAAATCTTTATTGCTTTCCTGACCTGCTCGTCATGTTCTGTCTGTGTGTTCAGTGGCTCTCAGCTCTGATTGAAAGGCAATATATTAGATCCCCAACACAAACACGCTTGGGGGCTAGTTCACTGGGAGCGTAATGACATGGAGGTGAGAGCAATTTTCTGGTCACCGAAATCCAAGCACCTTGCAGGTCCATTGTACTAACTCATAGAGGACCCAGAAATTTCCTTTCTCCTTCCCATTTGCAGAAATAACTAATAGAAGCCAAATCACATGGGCAAAGCTGAACCAAGTCTTTCTTAAATCCTTACAAGTTGATACTACAGTGAACGATATTTTTTGATGGGCTAGATATTATTTAAGGGTGTCCCTCACAGGACAAGAAATCCAGGTTCACACTCCTCAAATCCAAGACTGCTGGCCTGAAATGATGCTGTGCTGATGACCTACCTATGGCAATGTACTCAATGGGAAAACATGCCCCAGCATGGTGGATCAAAGAAGACAGCATCATGGATCAAAGAAGGATGCTCCTTTAGGAAACAAGATCCACGTGTTTTATTTTCAAAGGATTAAATGGGGATGAGAGCTCTGGATATCGATATAAGGAGAAAAAAAGAAGTAGATTATGTCATTGAAAAACTCAACACCAAGGATATACAATATATACTGATAGATGGTATTTTTTCAGGCTTATGAAAACTTCAAAGATCTTGGAGTTTAATTTCAAACATCCCTCCTCCCTGCTTCGGTGAAATTAATTAAAATAATGTACACTGTTCTAAGGCCCCAATTATAGTGTTACAAGAGCGAAGTTCATAAGTGTAGTTTCTTTCTGTGCCTCATCGTGCTTTTGACAAACAGGAGACTTGCTTTTTTCCCCCTAAAATGCAAAGAAAGGAAAATACCTTCCCTGCCAAGCCCTAACACTGGCGTAAATATTTATTTGGAGAAATAAATGAGCATAGGCCTAGCGAAGTCAAATCTTAGTAAATAAACTCACTTGATCCTGTTTTGTTTTAAAGTCATGAGGTTTTAGTGAAGGCAATATAGGCTGAATTTGATCTGGGGATAGGGTTTAGTGTGCCCATACCATAGTAAATTATTAACTGCTCTGGTCAGACAATACAGTGAACAAAAAGTGGTAAATTAGCTTGTAGCTTACATTAAAAAATAAAGAAATGATTTCAGATGTATTGTTTCAAGCCCCTTTGATTATACAATATTTTTTACTCCCTACATGAAAAATAACAACTGTTTTATAAAGGGGGTCTATCAGCTTAAGGCAAGCATAAATGTTTATTGAGAACTGAAAACCCCTCTATCTTATTTTTGAATTTAGGACATTAGATATGTCATAAGTAGTTACTGTAGTATGACAACTACTTTATCTTATATTATAGAGAATTTAAAATTGAAAAATGCTAATATGTATCTAAAAGCTTGTCATTTCAAGAGTTGTTCAAGGATTTTTGAAGAGGCTATGGTGACAGCAAAATGAATGCGATTATCTCCTTATTTTCTGATCAGCGACTGCAGTCTATGAAAATTGAACAGCACTGCTTCTCCATGTAGAAATCTATTGTGTGAAACATTTAAAGTTACCCTTCTGTTTGAAACTTTACCCACAGCCAAAAATGGTAACCATATCTTCCTGTAAATCACCTCTGATGATCATACCACACCCTTAGGTTTGGTTGTCTGACAAGCACCTATCTTTTGCATAGATCAAGCTTAACTTTGCTTTCCTTTTCACATTCTAGTGGAAATGAATCTGAAGAAATTTAGTTAGAACCAAAAATATCAGCACCATACTCACTTTTGTAGAGTACTCCCTATTATTAGAACCAAGCATGGAGGCTAAATATGGAAGTCCACCTAAGTAAAAAGAGATATTTTTTCTTCAACTGGAATGAGCAGCCAAATATATATCTAGGATGAGAATGAATGAGCAAATGGGGGAAATCACAAACAATACTGAAATAGCAAATAATTGCTATAAAAGAAATAGATACTGCCAGTAATGAAAATTGGTGCAGAGGGGGCTTCTGAGGACAGTAGAGTCCTTCCATAAGAGTTTTTGACAAACAGTGCATTGCCTCAGTATGTGGGTTTCCTAAATCACCCGCCTGTATTATGGCTTTGCCATCCAAGAGAGATAAACAAAAGAAGTTTAATACTACATGCTTCTAGTAGCTGAAGATTGATTGGAAATCCCTTGAAAATGACCTGTCTGATAAGGTCATGGTTCCTGGAATAAGCAATTAAGTGCAAAATAAACACGTCTTAGGGATTCGTACCACGCACTGAATGACATCGATTGTAGTAATCTAGTAAATGACCTAGGAATTGTATTCAGCAATAAACATATGAGTGCTTTATCATGCCTATGGCAGACTATTGAGTGATGTATTTTATCTTGCAGTACCAATGATGCTCACCTTTTGACTCAATTAAGTGTGTATGTGAACAGGGACAAATTGGTGATTTAACGCCATTCTGGGGTTCCCCAAGCTATGGCCTTTATAGCAGTGCCTTGGCAAAGTATGGCCAGAGGGACTGGAAAGTGATCATGTCTAAAGATAACGACAACCTGCCTTCACTCAAAGGATTGTATCTGCTTTTCTCTTGACAGGAAGTAATACTTAAAAGGGCTGCGGATCTGGTAGAAGCTCTGTATGGGATGCCACACAACAACCAGGTGAGCGCTGTGGGTTTCTAGCCTGTGCGGACTGCCGCATGCAATTAAAGATCTCAGATTCCATATCATAATGAGAAAGTACAGAAAATATTAAAGCCATGTGCATGAGTTAAGAGTATAAGTAATTCAGATATAACATGTTGCAAGACTCTTCAATCCTCTCTTTTGTAAACCTTTTATTGCCCTTTCCACTGAATCATTGTCCCTATGAGAAAAGGTGGTCCATTTAAAACTAATCTTTAGTGGGAACATACTTCATAATTGAAGAGGAGAGTTACTGGTGCTTTATTTTATTTCTCTCAGGTTTTCAAGCAAATTTGGGAAGAGAAAGAGGGTTTAATTTTTTCTCCAAAAAGTATAACAAGGCCTGAATAGTATTGCCTGCTTCTATTTCATAGAACTCCATGTATAAGATTCACATAGCTTAGGAAACTGAGTCCGACAAGTCATTCACTCCTTTTTCATGTAACCTGAGTCAATGTCTGGGAGACACAGTCCCATTAAAACTCAGGAATGCAGGTAGTCATCTACAACCTTCCCTTAACATCAACAGAGGAGATGAATTGCAGCCTCTCTCCCTCTCCCCCTGGGTAACCTCAGACTTCCTACACGTTATTGGGAAGGATAGAAAACCTCATGGTGCTGTCCTGTATGGACTGTAGGGTAGTATGAAGGCATGTTAAGATAATGGACTTTCAAAATCAGACAAATGGGCTTATGAATCTCAGCTCTGTTCTTAAATAGGTGAGTGTCCTTCGGTAAGGTTTTTGACTTTCCAAGCCTCAGTTTCCCTATGGCATGATGATGGTGAGACTAATACAACAGGTTTGTCCGGAGGGTCACAGAAGTTAATGCAGCTGACCATTGAAAACCCTGAGTACGGTGCCTGGCACTGGAAAAAATGGTATTATTGGGAATATGACTGGGAACAGCTAAAGGGGATATTCCTTTGACTTTTCAGGAAATCATTCTGAAGAGAGCGGCCGACATTGCCGAGGCCCTGTACAGTGTTCCCCGCAACCACAACCAACTCCCAGCCCTTGCTAACACCTCGGTCCACGCAGGGATGATGGGCGTGAATTCGTTCAGTGGACAACTGGCTGTGAATGTCTCCGAGGCATCACAAGCCACCAATCAGGGTCAGAAGCTTGCTTTTCTCTTCCCTCACACGTTTTCCCTCTCCCTCCCCAACCTTAAGCACCCCATCTCCTCATTTATTGGTCATGAACAATTTTTACATTAAAGAATTATTTTCATCCCAAAAGGGAGATTCTTAGTTTGTGTGTATAAGATATTATTGTACAATGTTGGTCCTAGCTATCATTCTGGTAATCTAATATAGGGGGCTAGAAAGGATGCATGCATTTAGCCATCTCTCTACATTTAACTTTTCATCATAAACCATGAATGACAGATCGCAAAGAGGGATGGAATTAAAGTTTTGAGGGCCCAAAGCACATCATTCTTGCCCAGGGAATAGGAACCTGTTAACTCCAGGGTACATCTCTTAGATCGGGATTTATTTCTGCTCTAAAATGATAATTTATAGGCCCAGCATTGCCACTTCTCATGGCCCTGCTAAGTATTTATGATCTCCTAAGAAATGTGTCTTTTGCTCGCTTCCCATTTTAATCACAGAGCTAGCACCACCAACCCATGCACATGAATCACCCAGTCCCTTCCCTCTGGGTTGCGGCGACGGGGCCAGAAACAGACCTTCCTTTCCCCGAGTCTTCCAGGATTACCACCATCCGAATGCCACCCTCACCCCTGTTTTTGCCCCCACCCCTCAGGTTTCACCCGCAACTCAAGCAGTGTGTCACCACACGGGTACGTGCCGAGCACCACTCCCCAGCAGACCAACTATAACTCCGTCACCACGAGCATGAACGGATACGGCTCTGCCGCCATGTCCAATTTGGGCGGCTCCCCCACCTTCCTCAACGGCTCAGCTGCCAACTCGCCCTATGCCAGTAAGTAGAGATGTGTGTCCCGCGTTCCTTCATGTTTCGCTAGAAGAACTTGGCATCGTGCCATGTGGCCCAGTGGGCAGGGCTTCTCAGTCTGAGGGCCCCTGTCTTTCCATCCTGCAAGGCACCATCTCCAGCAGGAATCTCCGTTCTCCAGTGCTCACCTTCCTTCCTACAAAGTCTCCCTAACAGTCAGAATGTTGCTACCATCCAAAGCAGCTGTATGAGGTCGCTTCAGGAACCCACGCTCCAAGTCAGGTGAAGATGGGTTGACTCCCACTTCTACCAGTTATTAACTCCCACTTTTACCAGTTACCACCAGCTACTCAGGAAACTGAGGCAGGAGGTTTCCTTGAGCCCAGGAGTTCAAGGTTACAGTGAGCCATGATTGTGCCACTGCACTCCAGTGCCTGGGTGACAGCAAGATCCTGTCTCAGAGAAAAAAACAAACCAAAAAAACCCTATAAACAATGAGGACACCATATTTGTCATCTACGTAAGCCCAAAACATCTATTAGTTTTGTCTTACTTCATCTGATTATTTTAGCTACATAAAAGGAGGCAAGTTCATTTCCTCTCCAAGCCTCAATTTTCGCATCTGTAAAATGGAGAAGGAACTAGCACTGACCCTATCCAGTGTTGTGAGACATACATAATGCATACAGTGAGCTTGTCCTGATTCCTGATACATGGAGGCACATTTAATAAATCTAATAATCATAATAATGCAAAGATAATAACACGTGGTGGTTGTGGTATAACATAGTAACAATAGTCTAAAACTTAACCTCTCTCCCTTCAGTTATATGACTCCTTTATTTTTTAATGCTTGGAGTTTTCCCCTTCGTTTGCATTTGGTGTATACTTAAAACAACAACACATTAAAACGCTTTTTTCCAGAAATCTGGAAAGATTTAAAAAAAAAAAAAAAGAAAAAGAAAACCACATACACATACAAAAAATATTCTTTGGTGCCTTGTCCCTGCCTTAAAGAAGTTTGCCTACAAAAAAATTTTGATACGTTTATATGCTTCTAAAGAACCTCAGAGAACTGCCCTCCTTATCTATAAAGTGTCATAACCCATGTCCTTACAATCTCTTCATCTCTCTCTGACTTTGAAGTTCATCTTGGGCATTGCGAGTGATTCTTCTGATGTGCAAAATGTGGCCAAACTCTTAGATATTTGTAGAAGGACAGATAGATGTGCCATTAAATAAAAGAATATTCATGATTTCTTATGGAGTCTTGGCTAAAAATACTACAAATGATGCCCTCTCTCATAGTGAAAATATGGATTGTTCTAGTTCTTTGAAAGAGGAAAGATCATTCTTGCCCTTTAAGAGAAGTTATTTCTGAAAATGCACTTACAGACTTTTACTGTCTGGGTGAATTTTTCTGCTCAAAGTCCACAAAATTACACATTTCTACTTAGTTTGGAATCAGCAGTTTGTTGAACATTTACAACTCCTCAAATAATCTGCATATGTTATGTCTGTCTACTCACGAGTCAATGTTTAGGATCAGTTTCACATTAGATTTTGATTTATCAAAAGATTGTTTCTCATAGAGATCTATCATTTCAGTGTTCTCCCATTTATTCAATCAGAAAATGTTTTGATCATGACCTGAAAATTAAATGGTGGTATTCTTAATTAAATCAATAAACTAATTGCTATATGGTAGCAATTCAATTTAGGGGCTTGGATTGCTCTCCTCGAGCCTGTGCAGACACTCAGCCGCTTCAGCCTGAGATTGCATCTGTCAGACTGTGAAACTTTGAACATTTAATTTCCATTAATTGATTTTCTCAGTGCTCACAAATATAGTATTAAATTCTCAAATAGGCTCTCAGATGGGACGGTTTTATCTGCACAAATGCAAATAAAACAATAAACACAAAGCCCAGTTGATTTGAATTTTTGCCTCCGTAATATTTAATTATTCATAAAGCACTCATGTTGAAAAATTCCAATGGAATAAAAAAGTAAGACATTCCACTGGTAAACACACTTTCTGGTGTGGTGGCTGATAACTAATAATGTTATAACAAATGGAGCTGCTTGACTATATTTTACCCCTTCCTCTGTTAACTGCACCTCCCCCTCCCCGCCCCAAAACTCCCCACCTCTAAATACACATAATGATCGCATTTGCCAATGAGATTAATTGCCTTCCTCAGTGAACCAGCAGGATTTCAAGTCTACGAATATTTAAAAATCAAACCTCCAGTGCAGGAGTTTTGCAATTTAAATGGGTGTTATTATTGAGCGTATTTTCACATTTACAAATCCTAAGAGATGTATAAAAATGCTGGCCTCATTAAAAGAAAAAGTACAGTTTCGAAAATGTTTGTGAAAACTGAGGATGGCGGCTCTGCGTTCTGCGCCATAAAGCACTCAGTGCGTGTGGATTGGGTAGTGCCTCAGACTGATTAGAAGGGGTCATTTTCCCCTGATGGCAACTGTTGCCTATGACCAATTGGATTCCCACTTTCCAAAGGATAAGGCCACCCAAACAGCTCTTTGGACCCTGGTGGGCTTGTGGGAACGAGGCTTTTCCCCCTGGAGATCTTTTTCCTTTGCAGGGTAGTTTAGCAGAAAGAGCTCTGAATTTGGGCGTGATTCCTTGCTTCAGCGCATTCTAGCTATGGCCCTTGGGCTGGCTGCTACACTACTTTCTGAGTCCCAGCTTGCTTCACTTCCTCGGTTGTAAAAAAAAAAAAAAAAAAAAGTATGTGATGGGCCCCGACTTAAGATTGCATTGCCCATGACAAGATGAAAAAGATGTGAAGATTCTTGTGAATGATAAAACAATATCTGATGTTTTATTAAGTTGTGTGAAAAACTAGAAGAAATATCTAGGATACATACTTTCCTGCAGGAAATGGAGGAAATAGAAAGTGAGTGTATGAAAATATTAGTCTTGACTTAGTGTATGTGAAATCTCTGTCTCCTAAAGTAACCCAGAGATTATTAGCCTGGAACAAAAGATGAGAGGCCAGGCCAAGAGGATCCTGGTCGGTAGAGAATGTACATATACCAAGCTCTTTCATATCCCCAAACTGCTAGGTTTTCTCTGAGTTGCCAGAGTTCTCCCATCATTGGTTATCTGCATCCCTACTACTACCAAACTGTGAGTATTTATGTAAGGCTCTGATCCTACTGCTTATTAATTCCCAAACATTCACATATATCCCATAGCAGATATAAAGAATTTGGAACTCTTCTGCATTTTTCACAAATGCTGCCTGTGGCAGTCTGGTGGCCATCCTCTCAAACTGGCCTCTTCCTGTTCCCCCTACCCCAGCCCCTTTCCTAGAACCTTAGTTTAGGCTCTACCTGGGATGCATCCCTTGACACCTCTTCTATGAAGCCTTCTCTGATTTCCCTTCCCTGCCTCCACTGAGATGGCTACGTTCACCTTTGTCACTGTTTTGTGCTACTCTCACCCTCATAACAGGGTGTTGCACTTTTGTTTCCTGGCCTGGAATACTCTAAGGATGGTGACTCTGTGTTCTGCCCCATAGAGGCACTTGGTGCATTTGGATTGGTTAGTGCCTTGGGCTGATGACCAGGGGTCATTTTCCCTTAGTGGCAATTGCTGCTGATGACCCAGTGCCTAGCACACTGCCTGGCACACAGCGGCCCCACAATAAACACATAAAAGATCCCCAGTAATAAAAGGTAGCACATGCTAAGTTCTGTATAGCGAAAGTGGACAAGAGCCTGTGAATTCAGGGAAGGTTTGTGCTGGAAGCATTGTCTGAGCAGGACAGAGCAAGGTGGCTGGGTGAGGGATGGATCTGAGCTTCTTTGCTTCAGGATGCCATGAGAGGCACTGATTTCTCCTTTCTCATTGACCCTCTCAGTAGTGCCATCCAGCCCCACCATGGCCTCCTCCACAAGTCTCCCCTCCAACTGCAGCAGCTCCTCGGGCATCTTCTCCTTTTCACCAGCCAACATGGTCTCAGCTGTGAAACAGAAGAGTGCTTTCGCACCAGTCGTCAGACCCCAGACCTCCCCGCCTCCCACCTGCACCAGCACCAACGGGAACAGCCTGCAAGGTAAGCCCCAGGCTCCACCTGCCAATCCAGATCCAGTGCCCTGACTTCACCCTCCCAGGGCCTGAAGCAGATGCATCACCATTGCCGAGGGAATCAGCCTTGGACCCTGCCTGATTCTTTCTGCCTTCATCTCTTCTGTTCCTTTGTGTTTGTTCTCCTCAGCCCTGGCCCTTGGCCATACTCATCTCTCCTCTGCTGGAGGTGCTCAAGAAGTCCTCTTTTCAACTTCAGCAATTCAGCTCAGGCCCGGGATTTGCTTGGGAATACTGTTTCTGCTGACTAACAGCATCATTTCTCTTTTCTCCTCTTTCACTCCCTGTGGTCGCCATTATCAGATCAGTCTTTTGTGGACTCTAGCAAGTTCTCCAGTGCAGGGTCTCTCCCGGGACTGGCCTTCTCCTGAAGTAGGTCACTCAACCTTCCCTTCCTGTTGCCTGTGTCAGAGTGAACGTGTGCGGGGCTGATAACAGGGAGGGGGTGAGCCATAACTTGATCAGAGCCCTGAAGTTAGAGCATCATAGACCAAAGGTCAAAGACTTCCTACTGGGATTAAGAAACTCCAGAATACCACTAGAGTATTCTGGTTCATACTAAAATTGTTCAATCACTTTCCCCCCATTGCATATGGAAAATAAAATAGTTGCTAAGAGTTGAGATGACCTTTTCATTCATTAAGAATAAAAAGTTACCCACCTTTTAAAACTGAGCACACCATTTCTAACATTTTTCTTATGAGCTCAGCACTGTGTTGTGTGTCATATGTTGAGAACTGCGCAACCCCATTCATTGCCCCCAGCAGGATTGTGTGGTAGGTACTCATATCTCCCACTTGACAGATGAGAAAACTAAAGGTTAGAGAGGTCACGAAATTGCCTGACTTTTAACAGCTGATACATGGCAGAAGCTGGCTTCAAACTCAGACTCAAACATTCATCTCCTAAATACTTTATTACTCAGCGGTGGTAAAAGAGACATAGTTAGGATTCCTAAGGCAGCTGGTAGGGAGATAAGATTAATAAACTCATCGACCACCATTTATTGAGCACTGAACAGTGTATCTGGAGCCGTCCTATGCACGGAGCAGATTTTATACCATTTAATCCTCACATCTTCCTAAAGTATGAGAGCTATTATGGTCTTCATTGTGCAGATGATAAAATGGAAGCTTAAAGAGGGTAAATATCTGACCACAGACATAGTCGGTTAAACGGTGGAGATGAATGTAAGTCCCATCAGAGTCTGTGCCCTTAAGCCCAGCCATACAAAGGTTCCCACAGTGCCTTCCCTTGGTGGCCGGCACCTCACTGATGGAGGTCAGCCTGGAAGTCAGGGAGGGGTGAGGAAGGCAGTGCACATATCTGGGATGTCTCAGCCCTGTTTCTTATGTAAAAGTACATGCATATTTACACTTGTCTACACATACTGTGTGCTGGATGCTTTACACTGTGGGAAGCATATAGTGATTCCCCTGAAGACCCTATGATGTCAGCACTAGTCCCATTGTACAGATGGGAAACTTGAGGCTCAATTTGATCCAGGTCACACGGCTAGTAAATAGTACAGCTAAACTGGAACCCAAGCCATGTGAACCCAGAGCCTGAGCACCCGATCACATTGTCTTTCTGCCTCCAGAAGGACTCTTCAAAATACTCCCCAGAACCCTGCTTGCAAATCTTCCCAGCACAGCCAGACTCAGTGCCCCACAGAGCACGCTGCTCTCCCCCACTCTGACACACAGTGGCAAATCCATCTTCTTAGAGGAAAGAGGAAAAAAAAAAAAAGCCTGCCTGTGCAACTACATTTCAGGCAATATTACTCATGATAGAAAATGCCCACCCCCACAAAGTAGAGCCACCCATTCCTGCAAATCTGATTCTCTTTCAGCTAAAAATAATGCTTTGTCACCCTCAGTACACCTCCAGCTGGCAAACTAGGGATATAATGCTTGAGCGAACATAACTTATAATAGTTTTAAATAATGATCATACATATGGAAAGCAGAAATTTACCATTCTTGAGCTGCCAATCTCAGCCCTTGCTAAACATAGATTTGACATTAGAACCAGATATGATGGGGTTTATAATCAGCAGTTGAGGGGAGGCACTGGAGAAGAACAGGCCCCCGCTATTGGAAGGTCAGTGGCTGTATCACAGGCCAACAGTGACAGAAGTGGGCGGCTCCCAGGAGGCCTGATGTCTTCTCATGCCCTGTGGTCCTAGGAGGAAGCAGGAAGTGGTTGGAAACAGGGGCTGGGCCCAGATCTTATGACTTCCTGGGTTTCAGGAGATCCGGTTATCACCTGAAAGCCAGGATCTGGATGAGGGTATGTGCGTGTTTAAGTAATGATGAAATGGCTTCAGGACAGGGACTCAGACAAAGTTTGTACATTTGTCCTCCCAGGGATTTTCTAACCCACTTCTTACCCAATTACAGATCCCAAAAGTACAGAGACTGTCCCCATTTCTCTGAATAACCGCCGAGTCTGTGCCTCTCGGTCACCTTTCCTAACACAAGGCCACAGCGTGGGAGGTTTGAGGTCTGGCTCAGGGACACACCTCTTGCTGGATTCACTGTTGTGGACGACATTGCCCTTTCCTTCTGATTGAACAAATGTCGAGGGGACTTTTCTGAATTTCCCCCTATCCCATGCCCTGACTATTGAGCATGATGAAACAACAACTATAAAAAGAATGGGCTGGGCATGGTGGCTCACACCTGTAGTCTCAGTACTTTGGGAGGCGGAGGTGGGTGGATCACCTGAGGTCAGGTGTTTGAGACCAGCCTGGCCAACATGGCGAAACTTCATCTCTACTAAAAATACAAAAATTAGCCAGGCCTGGTGGTGTGGCCTGTAGTCCCAGCTACTAGGGAGACTGAGGGAGGAGAATCGCTTGAACCTGGGAGACAGGTTGCAGTGAGCCGAGATCGTGCCACTGCACTCCAGAGCAAGACTCTATTTAAAAAAAAAAAAAAAAAAAGAAAGAAAAGAAAAAGAAAAAAAATGGTTTTGTTTTGCTCATACTGTCGTATACCAAATATCCCTACTTTTGAGATGTCAGTGATAGACATACGAATGGTTAAATTAATGTAAACATCTCACTTTAAGCTCTTCTTTCTGCCCACTGTGCCCCCAGGTGCTGGGTTGGCAGGTGGGGCTCACACTCTGGGACTTGCCCCTTTACCCTCTGCACACCATCTCCAGCAGGGCAAAGAGGACCCAGTCTTAGATGAGCAGCACCAGTTTTTCAGGGCACTCTTGCTTGCGCCACAGAGGTTTTCCCTGAGAAAGGTGATAATCAGAGAATTACTTCGTCTTTGACTTTCCAAACTCTATTTCTACCAGAAAAAAAAAATGGATGTAGGCAGGTTATGGAATCGGTGTAAGGATCCCTGAAGTGTTTTATTCCACCTTTTTCCTTTTAATGTTACAGTAGCACCTACTTCATTGGGACCCACCTAGTTCAGAATTGTGATCATTAAGACAGGGCAAGTGACTAGAAAGTCTTGGTTAAGCAAATTGCCCATGTAAACAAGATTAGAGGTGCCACATTTAGGCCATTTAAGTGTTTTCAAGGCCTATTTACCTCCAACTGCCACTCTGTTAACTGTACATGGTTCTGTTTTTTAAAGCCGACTCCTAAAAGACCTCTTCCCCATCAGTGCTCCCTTAGTCTCCTGTGGTTACTACATGCATGTTTATTCCCCAAGAACTAAGCACTGCGATGTCACATGGTGGCAGAATGGTGGGATAATGGTGAACACAGCCACCGACTAGGAGGGCTTATTCCTAGCCTGGCTCCCAACCACACTTAAGGTAGCCTGTCTATTGTCCCTCTTATACAGATGTGGAAACTGAGACTGAAGCTAAGTTGGCTTGTCCCCATTTACACAACTAGCAAGCAAGGAAGCCTGGGATTTAAGCCCAGACAGATTGACTGGACTATGTTAAGCCACTATGCTATATTACGTTTCTATATTCAAGCCACTAGATTAGGCCCTTAAGGGCTACAAAATCCTGCCCATAAAATCTTTCCCTGTATTAGGGGAGACATGACACCAAAGTAAATAAGGAAGATCTGTCTGGGAAAGGCTGGGCACCCAGCTGTGGAAGTACAGAGGAAGGAAAGATGAAGGAGAATTCCGAACAGGTTGCCTCCATGAGGAGGAAGTGGGATTCAGGCCCAGGGAGATGGGGGCAAGGAGCACTTTCAGCAGAAGGACTGAAGACAACCTTAGCCAAGAAGCAGAGGCAGGCATGTCCTGGATAACGTGTGGTGTGAACAGTAGGATTCACAGATTCTATCATGATTCCAGCTGGCTTTCTCTCCCAGGTAGATAAAACGTTTGAAAAAGTTACCATATATCTGAGTTGTGTTTTTTTGTTTTTGTTTTTGTTTTTGTTTTTAAAGCAACTCTAGTCTCGACTTCTGGAGCCTCACAAAATGTCCTGTTAAAAAATAAAAATATAGTTGTCAAAACAATTTGGAATGTGGTGCTCCCTGGATCACTATCTTGGACATCCACAATTAAAGTCTCTGGGGCATCCTGCAGTTAAATAAAAATGACTATTTCATTTAGTTTGCCAAACTTATTTTGACATACAGAGTCCTCTTCTGCATGTTAAGAACACTTAATGTCATATGAAAAACTTTGGAAAATGCAACTATATTTTAGATTTAAAAAGAAAAATGCAGAGATACCTCTTTCTGCTCTTATGCAGGTGAAGCAATTGGTAAATCCTGGTCCCAGACTACCTAACTGTGTCTGTTTTCCAGAGCCAAAGACTTGAGTCACCAACTATGCTCAGTCTTTGTCCATGGAGATGTCCTGTTCCCTTCTCCTGAAGCTTATGCTGCTTAGAGCTTGGGTTTCAGGCAATTGAGGCCTCAAAGGACTTCATTATTCAAGAGAGAGGCATCCCCAAGAAGGCTGTCGCATGCCATTGGAACCCCCACTGATGTAATGATTCCAAACCCTAGTCATGTCCTGGATAGTCTATGCATGAAAAATTAACAAAAAGGCCAGAGTAATTTCACAAAAATAGTATCCATATACTGATGTTTTTCTTTTCCACCTTGCTGAAGCTCAGGCTGGCTCTTCTCAACCCTAGATATCATGCAGCCCAGGACCAAATCCTATGGAATTGTCATTTTTTCCATGCACATATTCAGTCGGTGCAAGATTTACCCACTCACTTACCCCGCTGTTCCTGATTAGCTCATAATTTTTTTTTTTTGAGACGGAGTCTCCCTCTGTAGCCCAGGCTGGAGTGCAGTGGCACGATCTCGGCTCACTGCAAGCTCCGCCTCCCAGGTTCGTGCCATTCTCCTGCCTCAGCCTCCCGAGTGATTAGCTCATAATTCTTACACATGTGGTGGTTTGGGGAAGACCACATTCCATCCTCTCCAAACCCTCCCAGCTCTGCAGAACTTTGTTTTGTCTTTGTTTTTATCAAAAATGTAGAAACGGTAATGAAAAATGCATTGCCTCTCAAAGCAATAGTTTTCTGAGCTTCCGTCAAAGAACATGATCATCCAGCTGCTGGGGAAAATGGCAGAGCCACCATGGTCTTGTGATGTCCTGGCACATGGTGTTGAGAGGGTGGTGTCCTCATGGGAATCTTTATGCACTCCACTTGGGCAAGTTAGCATGCCAACGGCATTTCTGGAACATTCCAAGCTCCAGACACCCATCCCTCTCACCCACATAATGAATCTTCAGATTGCAGCACAGATATAAGAAAAACAACTCCTAAAACTCAAGATCTTCAGGCAGTTGTGCAGTGAGTTTCTCTATTAAAAGGGCCTCTGGAGGTATCTAGGCTTAGAAGCCACAGGCAGGGACCTTTTCCCATAATTTACTCAACAGCAAGGGTTCTGCCCTTGGAGTTGAGAAAGTCATGATTGGGATTTAGAGAACCGTAACGCTTTGATGTTACATGCAAAATTCTGGGTGTGGGCAACATTGGTCTTAGAATGTTCCAGAAATCCTGTGGCATGCTGTCTTGCTCAAGTGGGGTACATGAAAATTCCTCATGAGGACACTTAGCACCTTGTACTAAGACATCACAACTTCTTTTGAAGAGAGTTTCCGTAGCTCCCGTTAGATGCTCAGAGAAGTCTGTGGGCCGATGAAGGTGAAGTAGGAAAGTAGGAGAGGGCCAAACCCACCCACTAGACCCATATATCATTAATTTCAATTTTTTGCTATCATGTATAAACTTGACTATTTCATTTAAAAAAAAAAAAACAAATTCTACATCTCTAGCTTCTCTTGAAACGGTTGAGAGTATCAGTGGCTGCGAGCAGGCATTCCTGCCCAGTGGCATTTGGTGGGAGCTGAGTCACTGCCCAGGCATGCCCTTGGCATCATCACCTCCATCCTCACTTCCCCACCCAGGGGATTCGCTCACTCCTCTTCGCAGCCTGGGCTCTTGGGGTGCTGGAGTTTGCAGCCCCAGTAGTCCAAAATAAAAAGTGCTGTTAGCTATGAACTGGCACGTCAGTTAGCTTTGCTTTAGAACTTTTAATGTGGCCCTAAGTGGAGGCTTAATCTAGTTGATCTAACACAATATTTGGGTACCAAAAGACTGCTTTGATTTTTTTTTTTTTAAATTCTGGTCATTCAAATGGGATGTTTTCACAGTCCAGCTGATAAATGTTGGCTGGACCCACCAACCAAATTAGCTTTTTCCTTTGCTTTGAATCATATTGATACTGTCTGAGTTGTGTGACTATACTATAGGGAACTGCTCTTCAATGCCAGGCACGCAGAATAGATTTTGGTGGAAAGCAAATGTAGACTTGCACCTTTTGCTACAAGCTTAAAACTCCTGCTGCCTTTAGTAAAGTTGCCTGGACCTACCTCCAGCCCGGATGAAAAGATCCCTGGGGAGGCAGAGCCATGCTGGGCTGTCACACAGCAAAGATCCCCCCTTGCGCCTCCTTGCCTTTGGAGCGATAGCATCTCGAATTCTCCAGTTAAGGCTTGGATTGAAGTACTGAGCTCCTGGTTTCAGTCAAACCTAGGGCTCACTTGAATCTTAGGGGGACTGCATTTCCAACTGATCCCAAGTCTTCGGGGGTTTAAGTTGGTCTGCATTTGGCAAAAGACAACTTCCTGTTTCTAAGAAGAAAAGGCTTATGAGGGCTTACGGAAAGGACTCCAGGAGCTTTTGGGCTGCAAAACGGCTCTTGCAAAACAACATTTGGATGATTTACGTGTAAATGAATCAGAAACATGTGGATTGAATTTCCTTGTGAATACAGATGGGTTTAAAAATTAACGGAAAAAGTGTTTGGCAAAATACTTTTTGGTTTTTGTTTTAATTGAATCTAAAATGCCAGGGGTGGGGGTAGGGAAGCCGGAGGAACGTGGGGGTCTCAGGGCTAAGAGCCCCAGGTGGCCTCCCTGTATCCACTTGCAGGATTTGTGGTACTGGGATTCGTGGGGGTTTTTTTGTTTTTTGTGTTTTTTTTAAAAGGCACATTCTTCCAGACATGATCATTAGTAAACGAAGAGGGCCACTTCCTAGACACAGTTATCACTGACAAGAACATTAATTTACATTTAGATTTGCCATAAAAAGAAAACAATGACTCTCTCTGCCTGACAAGACACTCAACCGTCATTGGGAGCCAAAGACGCCTGCCCCTTGCTTATAATGGCAGCATCTCTCTCACCTTGACATGTTTCAAAGTTGCCACCCTGTTTTAATTTTCTTACAGTTATCCTTTTATTCTTCCCACCAATCACACAAAGTGTGCCACATGGGATGGTGCCTATTTAATATAAGAGCACATACAGCCCAGAGAAGTTAAGCAATTAACACAGGGTCACACAGCTAGTTTAGCAGCAGAAGTGGTGGGTTAAAAATCCCAGCAGCTAACCTCTATCAGGTCGTCACTAGGAGCTGAACCCAGGCTAAGCACTTTGCATATATCATTTTATTCACCTCTCCAATAACCCTAAGTGTTGCTGTGATTCTAGCTACAGAAGCTGAGCTTCATAGCAGAAAAGCCAGAGGTGGGACTCAGGCCTATCTGATTCTGTGTTCTCTAAATACCACCATCTGCGACCTCCTGGCTCTGAACGCTTTCAACAATTTTTGGTTACCTCAAACAGCCTTTTTTTTTCCCCCAGGATCTCACTCCAGCTTTCCCAGGCTACAATTTTCTAGGAAATATGGTCAGATCATTCCCAAAACGTTGAGTGAAGCCGTGATATGGAAGACATTCTGTAGTTTCATGCAAACCTGTCTTCTCCTCCCAGCTATGCTTTCTCCCAACTTTATATTCCCAGTGAACAAGGCCTGCTGTAGCTGGCATTTCCTTCTCCCAGCTCAAGGACCTAAGCAAAGGCATTCAAGATTTCTGCTTTGTGGCTCAGTTTTTGTGCTAATACAGAGGACGGGGAGAGCCATATTTTTTGTAGAAATTGCATGCAGTTCGGATGGACCACTTCTTTCTATTTTGGATGTGAAGGGGAGGGAAAAAAGAATGACAAACTGAAAATTCTCACTACTTTGCAAGGTTCGAAGCTGCAACTTTCGCAGTGGTATTCAAACTATGCAACTTTCCAGTTATGCCTTAAAATTGAAATCAGATTTGGAGGGATGTTTAGGATATTTTGTTCTTTTAAAGACACATGCCCATGCTGATTTATGATAATTTTTAATAAAGCACATGTATATTTTATAACGAAAACTCATTCCAGAGAAGATGAGAGCAAATTTGTGGTTAATATTCAAACAACATAGTTGTGTGTGGGTTTTTTTTTTTTTTTTTAATCTTTATTACTTTTCTCAGTGAGAAGTTTGGATGCAAAAAAAAAAAAAAAAAAAAACCAAAACCATTGACTTCTGTCTTCTCTTTCCATAGCGATATCTGGCATGATTGTTCCTCCTATGTGAAAGAATTGCCTTGAAGAATTGTATTAATGAAGAGGTTGGATTCTGCTACAGAGAGTAATCTGATACAAGTCCCAGAGTGGAACTTTTAACTCAGGCCTTTTTAAGAGGAATCACAATAACTGCAGATTTTTAAACAAAATCACCGACCTTGCAAATACTGAAATTGGAAGAGGGATCTGCAAGTGCAGAGTGTTGGTTAAAGTTGTACCTCCCAAGTATATGGGGGATATATTTATTCTGTATTGACAAAAGCAAATCCACTTTTTCTCTTTTTTTTTTAAGCTTAATTCTGCAATCATTTGTCTTTTATAAACCGTAAAGCTCTATACAAGGGACACTATAAATAAGACTTCATGTTTTAATTTATGATGTTTTTAAAGCTGTGTAAAGGAAGAATGAAGTGGTGATATTTACAAAAAAGTAAAAAAAAGAAAAGAAAAAAAGAAAAAAAAAGCTTGTATGGGACAGAATAGGAATGCCAGTTAGATTTTTTAGAAAAACTAAGGGTCGGCTTTTGCGCCTTAAAGCATATCAAATGGTAGTTAGCTCAGACAGTGCATTTTCAATATCTAACTTAACATGCCACCCCTTAGCAGTGCAAGCTTATTTCTCTCTTTTGTATTGTTGTCTTAAGTAACTGTGTAAATAAATGCAGCCTGGAAAGTTAAAACACGATGTAAGTGATCACATTTTTCCCTCTACTCGAAAATCCAGTGCCTCTAGACAGATTGTTAAAACTGCATATTTAAATCTGATCTCATTCTCTCCTTTTACTTAAGTCAGTTTCTTCTGAAGCCGATGGCCTCTCGAGAGCTTGGTGGCACACATACTGTGTGAGAATCTCCTTTGAGACTTAATGGAACAGGGTCCAGGCACAGAATTCCACACTCTGCCCTCCAGTTAACAAGCCAAAACCTCACGTACACTCCCCCATTTGCAAGTTTAAAGTTTACTCGTCCTAAATGCCGACTTCATACCTATCTTCCAAAAGTTGACAAAAGCAACGTGGCAGGTATTTCGATTTTCCCATTCAAGATACTGCCTCTATCAGTCGACCCTTACCATTTGTAAAATAATAGATTCAAACAACAGGTTAAGTGCTTTGGAATTAAGAGTTAAAGGGAACCGGGGGAAAGGAAAAGAAGGTTGAGACCTCCAAAACATAGTTTTCTGTTCTATGGGAATTTTTGCTCTCGTTATCTGGGAAGTGTTCTTAAAAATAACAGTTAATAGCAAAGATGCAGCAAAGCTCTGAGGATGCATTTGCCTGATATTTTTTTCTTTGCTCTTGTGTTTTTGTATGTAGTTATAAATACTGTAGATTTTTTTTTGTGATTTTTTTTTTGCCAAAGTTGTTGTTCTATTTATACATTTTAATGTCTTAAGACATTTTTTTCAATATCACAAAAAGATTTTACTGCATATTTTGCAAAGAAAAAAAAAGCTCACTACCTTTAGCTTGCACATACTTGCAAAGTTAATTAAAAGGCTTTTTGTTTTAAAGGCGATTTTGTAAAATATCCATATAAATAATGTATTTATCTTTCGAATTTGTACATTGCTTTTCCCTTCTTCCTCTTCCTCCCACCCCCAATTTATTTTATTGTGTATGTTTGCTATGTGAAAAGTGCGTATTTGTTTGGTCACCTACACTTGTATTAGCTGTTTCAATGTGATTTTTAAACATTTCATTTATAGTTATTTTTAGTATTGTTATAAACCATGCTTCAGTTTTTTTTAATTTCCACCCAAAAGTCATTGTCTATTTTTGTATTATTTGTAAGTTAAGAAGTTTTTTCCAATATATGGCAAAAAAAAAAAAAAAAATAGTAGCATATTATTCTTGTAGTATTTAGTTCAGTAGATTTAAAAAAAAATGTATCCTTTGCTTTGGAAGCTTACAAAACAACCCTAATGCTGTTTTACTCTATTAATATGCATGGAATCTCTCCCTTTGGAGTGACGCATTTTGTGCATTAAATTCTAGGGAGAAACTTCATAGAAATCAATGAACATACTTTCGTTCTTAAGTCTGCTTGTATATTTCCTCTGTCTTTCACATAAATATAAACCAGCAGATTGGATGCCTTAACAATGCAAATCATATTCATTTCACTTGTACATTGTAACTGTGCACCAGAACTGTCAGTCATCACTAACATTCTAAGAAAAAAGAAAAAGAAAAAAAGAAAAAAAAAAAAAAAAAACAAATCGAAAAGCACAAAAGAACTGTTTTGTTACCTTAAGACAATGTAACTTTTTCTAGTAGAGCAAGAAATCATTTACAACAATGCTGCAACTGTGCATGCCCCCATATGGATTTTGCAATGGTTTTCACTAGACTGTCAGAGTGCGATTTTTATGGGTTGGGGTGGGTGGGGGAGGGGAGTTGTGGGAGGGTAAGGGAGGGAGGAAAGCTGATTTTTCATGGTGAGAAATAATAATGACTAATAATAATTAAAAAACTGGAAAACGTAAGCAAGGTGGACGCATTGCTTCTCGGTACTCAGAAAGGTTATCTGAATTTGCGTAGTAAGCGCTGGCCTGAAGATGTACACAAGTTAAAGCCATATTTTGTCTGGTGAGCCCCTTAGCTGTTTCTGAAGGAATGAACCGTCAGTCGGGAAGGTGTCCGGCTTAGACCTTGACAACAGACGCTACCCATCTGTCAGCCATGTGAAGTGGTTAGAACTCTTCTTGAAAGTCCAAAGAGCCTTTAAAATGTGTATAATTTGTGTTTTGTTGCTTCTATTTCTATTGATTAGATGAAAAGACATTCTGGCCCTCTGATCCTCTTTCTTCTCCAGAAAAGTTTCACAAATAAAAGATGTTCCCCTAAATACAGAATATGGCTTTAAGAAGAAAATGAAATGAAGAATTAAATTAAGATTTCAGTGTTGGGGGAAAAATACAGCTTCTGGATGACTGGATTGCATAACATTGCCCTGGCCTCACATTGTACTAGGATGCAGCTTAAATGAAGTCATCTCTAAATCTACTAACCTTTCACCTTCTTATCAAAACTTTTTGAATAGACACACACTGTACAGTTCAATTGTTAGAGAACCTAACTACTGTAGAGATTGTTATAATTTTTTTTTTTTTTTTGCAAAAATTCAAGCTGTAAAAACTTTTCAACTTTCACAATATTTAATTAAAGTTACTTCCTGTCTGTGATGGCAGCTCCTAGTTGTGTATTCATTTCTCTATTTCAGATGAGCCAAAGTCCAACATAATATAAAAGGTCTGTGTTTGTAATGACTCAGATCAGTCTTGACACCCAGTGAAAAGGAATTAGGGTAGTCCTGGGACACCCTCTTTCTTATGTAGGTCCTTGGGGATTTGCTAATCTGGGATGCAAATTAAACACGCGCAGCGTACTGCTGCCCTCTGCCGGCGATAGCTGGACGTGCACATGCCCGCACTGGTCCACAGAGGAGCCAAGAGCCCCCAACTTCAGCAGCGAAGCGCTGAGATCCTCCTGTGTGATTGAATTGTGAATCCAGGAAGCGGCCAGTCTAGAACCCCTATCCTTCGTGCTACAAGTCTGAACCAAGCTTTTCACACACAGTGCTAATTAATCCCAACAAGTCTTCTGGTCAACTAATTATGTGCCCTGGCTCATTGAGGAGGAGGCATGTGTGAACCGAGCCTTCTGTGATCAATATTTTTTAACCCCACATGAATAAGGTACTTCTCCTATTGGACAGGAGTGAAACATTCCAAAAATACCAGATAGGTACATACTCATGTAAAATTGTTTCACTTTGAATTCCATCATAATCATGAATCTCTCTAAATGCACACTCAATGATTTTCCTACTTTTACAGTTTTTGAACATGATGAGGTTAATGATACTTGTAAAATGCCTCAAAAACTCAGCAAATAGGCTGTAGACCAACAGAAACTTGATGGCCAGAGCTGATAGGATGGCAGCAACACAGTCAGGTGTGGTGAGCACTGTTTCGGCTTTGGAATAAAGCCCGATTTGAGTAATGAAAGAGTGTGATATATAAGTTAGAGAAGCTGCCATCATTTTTAAAGAAACAGAATTCTTGCTGAAAAGTTTGGCCATTCAATATATGTTTCTTTTGAATTCTGTGTTTGATATAGTTTCCTATATTAGATGCAGAAGATAAAGATTGAAGAGGCCCCTCTCCTCAGGATGCACACCATCTCAGAAAACACACACTTATATTCGAATTGTGCTAGAATGGTTGGCCAGGCTGTGACAGGTGTGCCACAATGCTCCACAGAGCACAGCTGATGTCCATACCTCTGACACGCTGGCCTCTACGATCTTTAGGGGCTACCTCTTGGAAGTGCTCATTCACTCGATCGTTCATGTATTTACTCATGCCTGTAAACTTTGTGTGTTTCGTATGCCTCTGGTACTAGGCAAGACATGGTGGATACATCAGTGGGCCACGGTGATGTTATACCCACCTGGAGCTCATACTTGAGTGGGGCAAATGAACGTTAAGCAACCACTCAAATACCTGTAACAAACTAATAATGGTAATGAAGAAAGTGTCTAGAATGCTCTGAAGGTACATTGCAGCAGGATCTGATTTAACCTAAAGTGCTGGGAAAGGCTCCTAAAGTAAGTGACATTTGAGCTGAGGTATATAAGCTCAGCAGGAGCTAACCTGGTGGGCCTGGCACCTTAGGCAGAGGAAAGGAGGGAGGTGTAAGAACACTGAGCTTTGGGGCACATAAGGTACCTTTAGGAACAGAAAGACTATGTGAGTGGAGCGTGCAGATGTACACAATGAGACTTGGGCTTGGGAGTTCAATTCAGAACATGTCCTGAGCACCTACCATGTACTTGATACTGTACTAGCTACCAGGTACACTAAGCAAATGGGCCATAGTTCCTGCCTGTAGGGCCTCTATTGAGGCTTATAAACTCACAGCCCCGTATTTGTTCATAGGGGCTATGCAAAAATGAGGGGGTGGCCCAGGCGCAGCGGCTCATGACTGTAATCCACTTAGGGAGGCCGAGGTGGGTGGATCACGAGCTCAGAAGATCGAGACCATCCTGGCTAACATGGTAAAACCCCGTCTTTACTAAAAATACAAAAAAAATTAGCTGGGCGTGGTGGCAGGCGCCTGTAGTCCCAGTGACTGGGGAGGCTGAGATAGGAGAATGGCGTGAACCCAGGAGGCGGAG